>NW_027531285.1:4235787-4290384 GCF_008692635.1 Crocuta crocuta | reverse complement strand
ACACACACACACACACACACACACACACACACACACACACACACAGAAAGAATGGATCGTGATTGGCATGAAGAGGTGGTGGTTACTGGTTATTCTCTACCTCCCAGTTCCCTCTCCTCTCTATCTATTCCTGCTTCCTTTTCTGCTCTCAACTGTGCTCCCAAAAGCTGAGCCCTAAGGACTGTCTCCTCCACTCCCTTGCCTCTGGCTTGTGATTGGCTTCAGCCCCACTGAGATCCACTTGCAAGAGATCTGAGGTAGGAGAGTGAAGGCAAGTATTTATTTTTCCTGTTCTCTCTCCACCCATCCCAGGCCCTGGATTGGCTACATTTATTTATGGCATCTGAAAAGCTCTATAATATTATTTGCTAGTCTAGGACTAGAAGTGGTGACAATTTCCCCCTTTGCTAGCCTATGGGGGCATTATCAGATAGCTTTGCTATTTTGTGCTGATCCTTGCACAGTCCTTTGTGAATAATTTCTTCACTAATTTTCTTAATTTAGGCTATTATTATTATTATTTATTTTAGAGAGACAGAGAGAGAGTGTGGGGGAGAGAGGCAGCAGGAGAGAGGGACAGAATCTCAGGTAGGCTCCAGGCTCAGCACGGGACTAATTTCATGACCCTGGGATCATGACATCAGCTGAAATCAAGAGTTGGTCACCAGGTGCCCCAGATAGGCTTTTTTAGGCATGCTGTCTTTTCCTGCCAGGATCTTGGATAGTAAAATTATTTAAAAAAAGATCTTGGGCGGGGTGCCTGGGTGGTTCAGTCAGTAGAGCATTCAACTTCGACTGGGGTCATGATCTCATGGTTTGAGAGTTTGAGCCCCCCCATCGGGCTCACTGTTGTCAGCTCAGAGCCCACTTTGGATCCTCTGTCTCCCTTTCTCTCTCTACCCTTCCCCCATTCACACTATCAATAATAAACATTAAAAAATATTTTTATTTTTTGATCCAATCTAGTATAATAAATAAACATTTAAAAATATTTTTAGTTTTTGATCCAGTCTAGTATAATTTTGCATTCAACTTTTTAAAAGTGATGTTAAATAACTTTTTCTAATGTTTANAAATGGCGGGGGTAAGGGAGAGAGGCAAACCATGAGAGACTCTTGAATGCTGACAAAAACTGAGAACTGATGGTTGTGGGAGGGAGGAGGGGTATGGGCATGGAGGAGGACACTTGTGGGGATGAGCACTGAGTGTTATGTGGAAACTAATTTGACAATAAACTATTTGTAAAAAAAAACAAAAAACAAACAAAAAAACATTTTTTTAAACATGCAAATGAAAATTGTATGTATTACTTGCTTTGTGTTTCTGCAAAGTAGCAAATATTTAGATATTGCTTTTACCGTCTCAAATTTTATAATTTCTTTAAAGATTTAAACCATTTACATGTATCCAAACATCTATATGTGTATAGATATTATAGGCTGAATTTTCTACCTGAAAATTCATATGTTGAAGTAGAAAATTTCAGTATCCATATTTGGAGATGAGGTCTTTCAAGGAAGTGATTAAGTTAAAATGAGTTCCTTAGGGTGGAATCCTAATCCAATAGGATCATTGTCCTCATAGAAATTAGGATCATTGTCCTTATAGAAGAGAGATGCCATAGATGAGTTCACACCCAGAATAAGGCCACAGGAGGACACAGTAAAGATAGCCATCTGCAAGTCAAGGAGTAAAAAGCCTAAGGAGAAACCATACTTCCAGACATATTAACTTGACCTTCTAGCCTCCAGAACCATGACAAAATAAATTTCTATTGTGTAAGCCACACGTCTGTGGTGTTTAATTGTGGCAACCTTAACAAAATTATACAATAGGTTGTATTTTTATGCTTTCATATGTGTATGTATATGTATCTTCTCCTTGAGAATAATTTTTAATATTTTCATATAGTTTTAAATCTCAGTATTCAGGAATTACTTAAATTTAATTTTGTGTTTCAGAGGTTCTAATTGATCTCCTGTAGGCTCTCTACATGGTTTCCGCACCCTGACCTTTCTTAAGAAGGTAGAATTTGTTTTCTTTCTTTTTTTTTTATGTTTTATTTATTTCTAGGAGGGAGAGAGAGAGAGAGGCAGCGTGAGCAGGGGAGGATCAGAGAGAGAGGGAGTCACAGACTGAAACAGGCTCCAGGCTCTGAGCCCGTCGCGGGGCTCGAACCCGCGAACCGCCGGATCATGACCCGAGCGAAAGTCGGACGCTTAACCGACTAAGCCACCCAGGCGCCCCAGAATTTGTTTTCTTTTAAGTGAATGTACTATAATTTAAGAGAAATTATTATAAAAACCAATATTACACAGAAAATATTTTTAAAGTTTTTAGTGAAACTCCTTAAAACTTATTATTTTTTGTTTTCTTTTTATAATACCCATATGAGGCAATATCCCATTACAGGTTGATTTACATTTCCCTAATGATTAGTGATACTGAATATACTTTCATAAACTGGTTGGCCATTTGTAGATCTTCTCTGGAGAAATGGCTATTTGTGTTCTTTGCCTATTTTTTAACAGGATATTTGAGGTGTGTGCATGTGTGTTTTCTATTGAGTTATGGGAGTTCTTAATATATTTTGGATATTTATTCCTTATTATATATGTGGTTTGCAAGTATTTTCTCCCATTTGTAGGTTGCCTTTTACTTTGTTGGTTGTTTCTTTTGCTACACAGAGCTTTTTATTTTGATGTTGGCCCACTTGTTTATTTCTGCTTTTGTTGCCTGTGCTTTGGGTGTCATAGCCAAGAAATCATTCCTAAGACCAGTGTTATAAAGCTTTTCCCTATATTTTCTTCTAGGACTTTTCTAATTTCAGTTTTTATGTTTACCTCTTTAATCATTTTTGAGCTGATGTTTTGTATGGTGTACGATAAGGTTCTAGCTTCATTCTTTTGGACATATACAAAAACCAGTTGCTCTTCTATATATTAGCAACAAACAATCTGAAAAGGAAATAAGAAAATGATCCCATTGGGGTGCCTGGGTGTCTCAGTCAGTTAAGCATACGACTTCAACTCAGGTCATGATCTCATGGTTCATGAGTTCAAGCACCACGTTGTTAGGCTCTGTGCTGACAGCTCAGAGCCTGGAGCCTGCTTCAGATTCTGTGTCTCCCTCTCTCTCTACCCCTCCCCAGCTTGTGCTCTGTCTCTCTCTCTCTCTCTCATAAATAAACATTAAAAAATTTTTTTAAAAAAGAAAATGATCCCATTTACAATTGCATCAAAAAGAATAAAATACTCAGAAAAAACCTAAGCAAGGAAAAAAAGGCTTGTACACTGAAAACTACAAAAAATTGCTGAAAGAAATTAATGAAGACACAAATAAAGAAAAGATATCCCTTGTTCATTTATTGGAAGACATAGTATTGTTAAAATTTCCATACTACTCAAAGGGACCTAGAGATTCAAGGTAGTTAACATCAAAATCCCAATTGCATTTTGTTCATAATTAGAAAAGAAAGATCCTAAAATTTAGATGGAATCACAAAGAACCCTTAATAGCCAAAACAATCTTGAGAGAAAACAAACAAAAACCCAGAGTGTTCATACCTCCTGAATTCAAAGCATATTACAAAGCTACAGAAATCAAAGCAGTATGGTATGGGCATAAAGAGATATATAGACCAATGGAACAGAATAGAAAGTTCAGAAATAAACCCAGGCCTATATGGGAAAATGATTTTGACACTGGTGCCAAGATGACACAATATGAAAAGGATAGTCTCTTTAGCCAATAGTGCTGGGAAAACTGGATCTGCTTAGTTTAGGTATTTTTTGATTCATCAATAATACCACCATTTCAAAAGGAAAAAGAAAAGGCATAACTTTTATTTTTGTGTTTTCAGAGAGCCTTTTACTAGTCATATTGAGAAAAGCACTTAGAAGGTAATATCACAGTCTGTGAGAGTCAGTGAGCTGCTGTATTCCCACTCTTCTATGCAACTTTATAATCTCTTTGATGTCCTGAAATGACTGTGAGTTTATTTCCACAATTATATATTTTTCCTAAAAATTCTGGAAGAGTTTGGCTGGTTTACCTCACTCTGTTAAGACAAGGGTCAATCCTTTCAGTCCATTAACTTTTACAGCTTTCCCTAGAATTTGGCTTATTATGGTTCAGATCTTTAACAATGAAGCAAATTTTTTCTTGCTAATTATTGATTATCCTTCTTAGCATATGTTATTGTTATAAGAACTCTATAATGTTTGAGGAGGGGAAGAACAAAAATGGCCGAGCTTTTTAAGACATCTCCATTCTGTAAATACCACCTTGTATATAGTAAAATCCTACTTTTCAATATGATTAATTTTAAATTAGGAACTGTTGGAAATGAGCCATTAGTAATCAAATGTAAGATAGAATTTGACAAACTTAGAGACCTGAATGCACGCAAATATCTTCCACAGTACTTAATAGTATCCCCTAATAATTATTTTTACAATCCACTGAGGAATAATTTAAATGAAAACCATTTGTCAAACCACATCTAAAGTTAGCATCGTATTATACAATATATTCATTGTATTCAATATTAAACGTTAATCAAGTGCTAATTATTCCAGACTCAGATGAGCCAAATCAAGCCTTAACACCCAGAACCAAGCACTAATGTCCTATGCATGAGAAGACGAGAGTTAATCTAAGGTAGCAATGATTTCTTTCCAGACACTTTGGCCCCAACATTACAATTTCCTTTGTACCCTACTGGACAGAAGATTTTCAGAGATTACACTCTGGAAAGATCCACTGTAAACAGAGAATACAATGTTTATACCACTTTCAGCTGAATATAAACATATAAGGCAGCAAAATGCACTTACAGTTCATTCTTCCTGCTCCTGTTTCCCTTATTAATCACACTCCTCTGTTCCCAGACATCCAACTTTTATTTCAAATCTCCCTATGGTATTAACTCCAAAACCTCAACTACCATTTATATATCAACTCTCTTAATATATCTTCAGATTAGATCTTTCTTCTGGTCCTGTGATCCTTAAAACCCATCTAACAGTTCCCATGGATGTGTCATTTTGGACTCAGCATATCATATAATGAACTGATTATCCTTTAGTCCAATTTGTTTCTCTGTCTGTTTTTTTCACCTCAGGATATAGATACCTTCCATGACCTGCTCTTTGACCTTTCCATCTGCATCACTGATAGTATATTCTTCTGGTGAGAGCCACATGTTGCCTGGCGGCCTCTCTTTAGCAATATTCTAATATCTAAATCCATTAATTCACCAGGATTGCAAAATGATATTTGATTAACTGTTTTTCATATATTAACTGTTATATTTCTATAAAGAGAAACTTCCCCTTTTCTTACTCAGTAATACACTTTAGATAGAAAGGCAGATTAACTGCTTGATTTTTGCCCCTTCATTTACCGATTTTCAAACCAAGGGTTAGTTTACTAGTATCCAAAGATGTCATTCTAGATCCTCTGACAGAACAGCATGTGAGTGTAAATTTTTCTTATTGTTTTATATTCATCCCGTCAAATTTGTATAGTGACTGAACAAAACACAGTCCCCATCTTTAGAAGAGCTAGACACTGGAAATATATATAATTCTGAAAAACTAGAACCAGAAAAAAAAAAAAACCTCTTAATTGTTTTGGTGGTTTTGATAGGCTGAAATATTTCTAACTTCCTGAAGTGACATTTGTTAAAATTTAAACAATTTTTAAGAATAATACAGAGATATTTAGGATTCACATTTAACTAGCTTAGATTACCTAGAGTTATTATGTAAGTGCTATTAACTCAGATATTAGGTTAACAGAAGTCAAAATTTAATACTACTTTTGTGTCAAAATATGTTTAACCATTCTTCCAGAAATGACAGTAACACTTTTAGAATCCTGAACACAGTTCTTATGGCTTCACAGATTAGAAATGCAAGTTTTGCCTTTTAGGATTGAAGTAAATTGTAGATCCTTGGAGAGGATGTAGTCTACGTTTAGCAGAGGCTCTCAAGGAATAAACAAGTTTGAATGTTACATTAATATTGTGTTTGATCTCCTAGTTATAAAGAGTGTGGTGTGTGTGTGTGTGTGTGTGTAAGGAAAGTGAGGGGAGTGTGATTATAACATAGTCAAAAAGCTCTAGACATTTTATGCTCTGGCATAACACAGAATCCTGACTGTGGAGGGGCAAAGAAAGGAGAGCAGATGCATCAAATTGGTGTCACTCTCACATGACTGAAAAAAAGTTGGATTTGGCCAATGATTAATAGATGTGCCTAATCGATCTCAAATGCCACTAAAATAACCTT
Source organism: Crocuta crocuta (assembly GCF_008692635.1). NCBI lineage: Eukaryota > Metazoa > Chordata > Mammalia > Carnivora > Hyaenidae > Crocuta > Crocuta crocuta. The sequence goes on along the minus strand of NW_027531285.1, from coordinate 4,284,088 downwards.
CCTTATTTACATATGCAAAATACTTTGTGATTTCATGTTAATCAAACTTACAGTAAAGGAAACTAACTTCCATGTGATGACCTTGTTTTATTTTTCTTTTTCCTTTGGTATAAACAAACCGACTGAAACAAGAAAAAAATATATCCTTCAGCTTTGTAATTGCTATAAAACTATTCAGGAATGACAGTGTGATCCCTTCCCACACATTTGCTTTCCCAGTTTCCTCTTCCTTTCTTCTTTTATCCCTGCACTATGTTTCTACAAGAAAGATAAAGAAAAGCAAAATGAAGAAATAGAACTCAAAACTTTACTGATTTTGACCAATAATACTTCCAATGTACTATAAAAACTACCTCGTTATCTGATGAGACCTAATCTTGTAGCCAGCAAGAGAGAATAGTACAAACTGGAATTTTTACAAAGCTTTAATTTAAAATTACACAAACCCTTTATTCCTTTCCTCCTAGATGATACAGGTATGACTGGAATTCCTCAAACTCTTTTTAAGGCATAGGTAGCCCATATATATCATTTGGAAGACATAAGGAATTCAACCACAATTACATTTGTCCCCTCTCACATATAGGTGCCCCCTGAAAATCTCTTGATTTAGATGATGCTGTGTGGAGACTATAGATGAACTGGCATTAAATCAGGAACCTACCTGGTCATATGGGTAATTGTAGAATTTAATGAGTCAGAAAAAGGGATGAAAGAGGTTTTCTACCAAACAAACGTGCAATATCTATTGGCCACCTCAGTATTGTTACTACAGGTCACATGGGATATTGAGTTAATATTACTCTTTCAGATCTGTAGAAAATACTGTCAATGATAGATATACTAAGAGGCAATGGACTTTACCCTAACTATATGGTAGAATATCCTGGAGTGTTTTTAAAATATACAGATGCCCACCCTAGACCAATTAAGTCTGAATCTCTGGGGGTGAAGCTTGTAAATTACTATTTAAGAAACTCCCCCAGGCAATTCTAATATGTAAACAAAGTTGGAAAGCATGGCCTTAAAGGCAAAAAGCCAGAGATAAATATAATTCATGAAAGTATGGCAATGTGTGGCAGCTGTAGAACTTTTTGAATTCTTCTTTAATAACATTTAATTTTGTTCTGTTCTATTCTCTTTTTTAGCCTGTTTGTGGATAGTTTATTTTCTATAGTAAAAAAATAACTGGTTTTTCCATGTCTTTTGGCATTCTAGTTTTAAACAGCCCCAATAACTTAAAGTGGAGTATTTGAAGTAAGAAAGAGTGGCTTATGTTCACTGTAATGCATCAGCACAGAATTGGAAGTATATAAATTACTGCCCGGTTCTCCCCATTACAGCCTCACACTGGTAAATCCAAACTTATGGAACACTTTTATCTAGTAGGTGACAAAATCGCTTTGCAATGATGGCCTTTTTTTGTTGTTGTTGAAAAAGCAATTGGTACAAATTGGGCAGTCTTAGGCGAGCTGGAAGCTCAGCTTTAGTTTTTAGAGTTGGCATATGCCTTAACATACCTATAGAATTAACACCCTGTAGAATTGGTGCAAAACCCCCCAGACTAAAATTACCATTTGTGGGGAAGGAAAAATTTACCTTTGCTATTCAAGGCTCTCTTTTGTCTTGTCTAAGCCTTAAATCGACATGAGACAGATAAACAGGAGAAAATCAAGTTTAATTTTGTATGTACAGGGGCCCCAAAAGAATATGAGGCTCACAGGCAGTCAGCAATTGAGGTTTACATGCCATCCAGAGCTAAGGAGAAGGGATAGGTGTCTGGAACCTCAAAGAGAAGGAAAACAGTTCAAGGGAAGATGAAAAAGTAAATATTTGGTAAACAAATGTTTGCCGGACAAACAGTAATAATGGAACACAGAGAGGAATTTTTAGCAAACAGATTTTGCTAACTCTATCTCTGTCTACCACACCTAGTTCATATTATCCTGAAGTTATCTATGGTGAGAGCTCCTTCCTGGAATAGGTCCTCTATTTAAATTCTTTTAGGCAGTTGGAGGGGGAATACAAAAACAGAAAAACCCCTTGAGTCTTCTGTTTCTTGAATATAATGACCCTCACAGGGCCTGGGTGGTTCAGTTGGTTAAACATCCGACACTTGATTTTGGCTCAGGTCATAATCCCAGAGTCATGTGATCAAGCCCCATGTCATGCTCCATGCTGAGTATGGAACCTGTTTAAGATACTCTCTTTCTCTCTACTTCCCCACTCCCACCACCACTGCTCTTTCTCGCTTGTGTGCACGCTCTCTCTTTCAAGTCAATAATAGTAATAATAATAATAATAATAATAAGCCTAAAATAATCCACATGCCAAAGAGATATATTTTGGGGCGACAAATTTTGTCACCTACACATTTTTTATATTGCCATTTTAAAACACTCATACACTTGATATATGGAAACTATTGATAGTTTTCCTGAAGGCTTTTTGAGCATTCAGTTTCATTTGATAATAGCATCTTAATGTAGCATATTAATCTAATGGAAGATTCCAGTTGTAAAAGACATTGTGAACTAAGAATGTTGAATTCTGGATGCCCCTGAAAGGTGTTGACTGATGGAAGAGCATCACTGATGGCTATATATTGGTGTCCTTTGCCAAAATGAAATTTTAACATGACTTTCCTCCCTCAGTTCCTGGCTGACTTTGTCTCTGAGTAATTGCTGCTTCAGGAAAGTCTTCTCTTATTTTTTCCACAATGCTCTGATTTACCAGATTCCAGGTGCTTGGTGGAGTATAATAATTATAACTTATGGAAGTATGGTAGTACATTCAAGAAGTAATATTTCATTGGATTTTCAAGCTGTCCTTTCATACTGTTTTTCTTTTAAGCAAAAGTCCCATCTTTGTTTTAAATGATTGCTATAGCAATTGGGTCCAGAAATTTTTTTTTATAAAAAATATGTCAGATATGTGTAGTATTAAAAGTTAACTTATTCCTAATCAGTTTTTGTAGAAAAGTATCATGGAATTTTGCAGAGTGCACATTTAGGTAATACTAGGCAATCACCAAAAAAACTTGTGGAGGCCAGCAGGCAAGGATTTCCTCAATGTCTTTTCCCTCTGACTTGATACATATATATTATCATAGATCTAGTGGTGTTTTATTAAGTATTTCTTAAGAGCAGTTGCCACTGTTAGAGTTATAAATAGTGTTTCCTTTTGAAGTTGCAAATAAGGGCGCCTGGGTGGCTCAGTCAGTTACGTGTCTGACTCTTGATTTTGACTCAGGTCATGATCTCATGGTTTGTGAGAGCCCTGCATCAGGCTCCATGCTGACAGTGCACAGACTGCTTGAGATTCTTTGCCTCCCTTTCTGAACCTCCCCTGCTTGCCTCTCTCTCCTCCCCCCGCCCCCCGCTCTCAAATAAACTTTAGAAAGGTAAAAAAATAAAAAAATAAGTTGTATATATATTGATTGTTATTAACAATAGCAAATTTTATTGACTCATAAACATCTTTGCAGGGTTGAGGTAGCTTGTTTAATGCTATAATGCAGCAACAGAGTCTTTATATTTGTTAGAGAACTTAGAAGTCCTGCAGTAAAATCAATTTTTAAAAAATATATAACTGTATAAGTTTTGTTTTAAAGTCTTAACTAATAAGAGTCTGTAATGGCTATTGACTTCAGGTTTGCTGAATCAGGTCTCTGTTCACATTTCTTTCAGATAATCTGTTGGACTGGTTCTTAGTCCTGGCTGTACTTTAAAATTGCTGAAGCAGCTTTTATAAAATGGTGTCCCAGCTTCACCCAATTGAAATGGAATCATAAGGATACAGCTTGGAAATCTATATTTTCTAAAAGATTTCCTCAATAGATTCTAATGCACAGTGGTGATTGAGACCTGTGTTACAGACTTTTCAGACCACATTGCCTCTTGAGTATGAGACCAATGTCTCACCTGAGTGGTGCTTCTATTTTATACATTTGAGTATCTAAATTGAGCATCCACAGATGAATGGTTAAAGAAAAGTGGTATGTATATACAACGGAATATTATTCAGCCATAAAACAAAACAAAACAAAACAAAAATACTGCCTTTTGTGACAGCACAGATGGATCTTGAGGGCATTATGCTAAATGAAATAAGTCAGCAGAGAAAGAAAATACCAAATACCATATGATCTCATTTACATATATCTGGAATCTAAAGGAGCCAACTTTATAGGAATAGAGATTAGAGTGGTGCTTGTCAAGAGCTAGGGGTGGGGAAAATAGGAAAATGCTGGACAAAGGGTACAAATTTCCAGATATAAGATAAGTAAATTATAGGGATCAAATAAGCAACAAATGGCTAGGTAACAATATTATATACTTAAAAATTGCTGAAAGTAGAATCTTATATGTTCTCACCACAAAAAAATAAAGAAAAGGTAATTAAGTGAGGTATGGAGATGTTAGCTAACCTTAATGTGATAATCATTTTTTTTCATATATATGTGTATCAAATCATTTTGTTGTACACTTTAACTTTATACCATGTATGTATATGTCAATTTTATCTCAATAAAGTTGGAGAAAAAAAGAATAGACTGATCAATACCACCACCAAAAATCTTAAATAAAACTAATGATTAAATGGTGGACGTTGTTGAGGGCATTTGTTTGCATACAACCGATGGCCAGGAGCACAACTTGCTTCTTTGTAGAGTTTTCTGTTTGGCTTGCTTCAAGATAAAGTAGAAGCATTTCAACAGATGTATCTCTCAGGAAATAGGATGACTGATTTCAAACTTACCAATATGCTGCAAAACGTTACTTTAATGTTAGAGTCTGTTAGATTCCCGAGTATAGGACAGACCAATTGCTTAGGCATTTTTCTTTGAGAGTGCTATTGGAAAGCTTTTTAGTTTATTTATTTTTTTTAACAGTGTCACATCTCCATCGCCAGAAGATGTTACAGCAAGTAGAACTTTCTAATGCTAGTCCTTTTATTACTTCAGAACCAATGATTTGATACTACCATCGTAAATCACTGAAGCATGTAATTACAAGAATAAAAGAGCAGAAAGGAACACAAAGGGAAAACCAACACAAACATTACATCATATTAAATCACAACATCTCACAGCACACAGAATAAACTTTGTTTTCTATAAAGAAATAGCTCTTCATCTCTATATTTCCATTAGATATGTTTCATTTTTAAGCATGATTTCATAATTCCAACCTCTGAGAACTTAGAGACTATAAAAAAATAGCATTCTGAAACATTATTTCTTGGTATTTTAGACTGCTGGCTTTTTAAAAAAATGTTCCGATCACATTTTCAATCATCAAAAATCAAAATTGTTAGCTTTATAAATTATGATTAATAAAATAAATGAACACTGTATGATTCCAAGGATTTTTTTTTTATTCTTGAATATTTAGGGCACCTAAGTGGCTTAGTTAGTTGAGCATCCAACTCTTAATTTCAGCTCAGGTCAGGTCAAGATCTCTTGGTTCTGAGATAAACCAAGCTCCTGGTTAGGCTCACTCTGTCTCCCTCTCCCCGCCCCTGAAAAAAAATTCTTGAACATTTATTTTTATTTTGCATATCAAAATGCCTCATGAAAAGAGTCACTTATCTAAAAATTATTTTAGATATTTAAATATGATTTCTGGATCCTAAAATTAGTGAAATTTTCACTGCTTATAAATTTTGTTACATATAATTGTTTCTAATATCCTTTAAAAAAGACATTACATTCAGAGAATATTTATTGAACATCTACTAGGCATAAAATAGGCATAAAAAATTATGGCAATCTCTAGAAAGTACATGAGACTACCTTCCAAAGCTCCCCATCTAGTGGTGATAATGGACATATGCAGAAAGGTGTGCAATATACTAGCAACCATAGTAAGTACTACGAAAGAAATAGTAATAAATACTATGGGGTATGGATGTCCTCGAGGACAATATATTACCTCCTAATATCTAACATTAGTAACTGACAAATTGTGAGATGAAGATCAGTATTTGCATAACAGTTTTTTTTCTTATTTGTTTATTCATATGATTGAGTCATTCAACAAACATTTGCATTCTAAGCATTGTATTAGGGATACAAAATATATAGACATGTTGCCTATTCTGAAATATTTGAGAGTCCTCTGGCAAAAGCCGACATTAAGAGATTATCTATTACATGATATGTCAATGGTAGTTACAGAGTTGGACATAAGGAATAAAGAGAATATCTAATTGTTGCAATCTCATGAAACAAAGCAGTCTTCTTGGTTCTTGTTTAATTGAATTACGAGTTCACATTTGTTAAACACTATATATAAGCACTTAATAAAGATAAATTGGCATGTCACACCTCTGTTTGTCAAAATAGTGGGTTGAATATAAGACACATTTTAATGTCTGAATGTGGCCTTATTTCCCAGTCTTTAAAACCTTGACTCCTGGGGCACCTGGGTGGCTCGGTCAGTTAAGCATTGGACTTTGGCTTAGGTCATAATCTCGTGGCTTGTTAGTTTGAGCCCATGTCAGGCTCTGTGCTGATGGCCTGGAGCCTGGAGCCTGTTTCTGATTCCGTGTCTCCGTGTCTCTCTGCCCTTCCCCTGTTCACGCTCTATCTCTCTCTCTCTCAAAATAAATAAATAAAAGAGTTTAAAAAATTTTAAAAAGAAAACCTTGACTCCTTTGTGAATATTTATAACCTTTGAATGTTGGTTGAACAGAGTGTAACCTAGTTAAAATAGCAAGGATTAATGGCGTCATGTATTTTAGCCTCTGGGTCTTTGAAATAGCTCTCTTTCTCCCTCTCCCTGACTGTTCTGCACTCTCTCTCTCTCTATTTTTTCCTTCTCTCTCTCTCTCTCTCAAACACACACACACACACACACACACACACACACAAAGACTTATCAGAGTACTGTGGAAAATGACATTCCTGTTCATTGTCCTGCAAATACTACTCAGATAGAAGGAAATATTATAAGGGCAGCAACTGATTTTTTTTTTACTCTTTTTGTGTTCCAGCATATGAGCTGGAATAATATCACAGCTACTTGGCTATACTGCAATATACATCTTCCTTTAAAAAGGTGTATTTGTAAAAATTGTATTCTGTAAAATTACACACTGAAAACAATAGGGCTATGAGACAACAAAGTTAAGGACAGACTATTCAGAATCTGTGTAATTTTCTTTTTTTTAAATATTTTTATTTATTTCTAGGAGAGAGAGAGAGAGACAACATGATCAGGGGAGGGTCAGAGAGAGAGTCACAGACTGAAACAGGATCCAGGCTCTGAGCTGGCAGTCAGCACAGAGCCCGACGCGGGGCTCGAACCCACGAACCGCGAGATCATGACCTAAGTGAAAGTCGGACGCTTAACCGACTAAGCCACCCAGGCGCCCCTCTGTGTAATTTTCTAATCAGATCCCAACTAACGTAGTACTTCAATAAAACTACTAATAGTTAAAAAGACAAGTTACATTTCTAATAAGTAAATAAATACGACAGTAAAATGCAGGAATTTATCTTTTTAAAAAAGGTGATAGTGACTCATTGGAAGGAGTATAAGGAAAGATTTAAACTGTCGAATTATGGAAACAAAGGGAAAATGTCCAGTTGGAAAGCACAACGCAATAAAAACTTCCTCAACAGAGTAGAGAACTGAATGGAGCCAGAAAGACTGGTGGTGAATGGGTGTTTCTGGACATACTGCACCTTCATGACCTGTTAGGTTCAGCTCATTTTGAATATTTTCTGTTCAGTTGCTGTTATTTAGTGAAATAAATTCCTAACTGAGGGGTGGGGTAAGGCATGTGAACCAGGGTGACCTTACCTTACTTTGACATTATTCCCAGATTTATAATGGGGGGTGAGCTAATTTGCATATCAAAAGCTTATGTGCCCCAAAGTCTATTTTTTCACTCTTTCTCTTGCCCCTTCAGTTACACTGACCCTTTTCATTCTGCTTCTTTATAGGTCCTCATTAGATCCTGAGTACTCCTACCAATTTGCCCCTGCCTGGTTGGTTCTCATTCATGTCCATGTCCATTTTGGACAGTTTGACTTTGTAAGTGATACTATAATATGTGTTTAAATCAGATGAACTCTTGAGAAATAAGGTGTGTAAGCTCTTAATGCTGATAATTCTATTCAGTTTAAAGGAAAGCAAGGGGAGATTTCTTTCCTTTTCTGCCTCATAGAAAAACCAGTATTTAATTTTTTTTCATAATGTAAAACTCAATTATTAACAAGCTTTCAGGGACATAAAAATTATACAATCTCCTGATGTTAGCATTTAAAGCTGAAGCTTTAGGAAAGCTTCCTTGTTTTGAAATTGATACTTGTCATTAGATGGATACACATTTTGTTCTGGTTACCTAATTGCCCTTTGCCTAACTTTGGTTGGTGGTGGGTTATGGGTAAGTAATTTTCAAGTATATTAAGCAACAATGGCAATTATCAACCAAAGGATTGTAAGAAATAAATAAAGTACAATTTTTCTTACTGACCTAGATATTTGATAGATAAAGGAGTATTTGAGGACTTGAAGTATTGAAATATTTTCCTGCATGGTCTTCAGTTTGCAAGAAGGTATTGCCAGCATTCTGTGTCGTCATGCTTATAAGTGCCAAAGAAAACAGAACTGCATCATGATCAAATTACTGAACACAGTTAAGTACAGCTAATCTATACTATTATTGTAAAACACTGCAGCTCCATAATGCTTCAGTCCCCTGAATAATTCTGGCTGATTATTTTATTCTTCCTTGGTCTTGGCTAAGTATAGACAAGCCATGTTTTACTTAATACAGGCTACTGTCAAGATTCTTCAGGCTGACTTGGTTTTCATATTATTTGATTAACAATAGATTTTACTTATTTAATATTTTAATTGTTTTTAAGAAAACAATTGGTGCTTTAGTTTTTAAAGTTTATTTAGTTATTTTGAGAGAGAGAGAGACCAGGGAGGGGCAGAGAGAGGGAGAGAGAGAGAATCCCAAGCAGCCTCTGCACCATCGGTGCACAGAGCCCGATGTAGGGCTTGAAACCCATGAACTGTGAGATTATGACCTGACTGAAATCAAGAGTTGGATGCTCAGCCCACTGAGCCACCCTGGCACCCCTAACAATTTGCTGTTTCAAATAAAAATACTGAGTCTTTTCTATCTTTCACTCTGCTGAAATAATGCTTTTACAAAAAAAAAAAAAAAAAAGAGCCCATATGGTTCTTAATGATCTCTCCACTTACAGAGCTAATGCTTGAAGACTATAAACTATGTAGTCCAAATGCTTAAATCATTTTCATAGTTAAAGATTTTATTGCTTTCTTCAGTAGCTTATTGCACACACTAATAATCTACAAACAAAGAAAAAATTTTTGACTTCCCAAGCTTTGATTTTTACTTAGTGTATAGCAAAATATTTATATTTCACCATCCGATTTTGTGACATTCATTTTCTGAGATTTTAAAATACTTTCATCAGCTACTTTTCTTTTAAAACAAGAGACATTAAATTCACCTCACCTTTCAGAAGTGATTGTAATCTTTTACTAACTTAGAGGCTCTTAAAAATATTTGATTTAAAAAATATATATATCAGACAATATTTAGAGTGACAGGTATCTGTTAAGTCTTCTCATCTCTTTCCATCATGTATCTTCGGTTGTAAAATGTTACAAGATATCACATGAATTAAGACTTAGTCAGGATAGGGGCGCCTGGGTGGCTCAGTCGGTTGAGCGTCCGACTTCGCCTCAGGTCATGATCTCACGGTTCATGGTTTCGAGCCCCGCATCGGGCTCTGTGCCGACAGCCGGCTCAGAGCCTGGAGCCTGTTTCGGATTCTGTGTGTCTCTCTCTCTGACCCTCCCCTGTTCTGTCTCTGTCTCTGTCTCTCTCTCTCTCTCTCAGAAATAAATAAAACATTAAAAAAAAAAAAAAGACTTAGGATGAAAAGAAGACCATTGCTAAACACCACAAAAGTTCACTGGGGGATATTTAAAAGTCTTATTCTTAAATCTTCTTTTTTAAATGTCTGAATTAACTTCAGTTTCCAAGTCTATTATCTGGAAGCAGAAAAGAGTAACCCAGTTTGCTCTTTGCTTCAGTGGTTTCTCCACATACCAGAACACTCTCATCACCATAATATTCTGCTTTAACTTTATCCACCCTTAAATTTAAAAACATTGAACTGTGTCTTGACCTTAGATTTCTTTTCTTTCAGGTCTTTGCAGTTTTTCTCCATTTCCTGGCTCCCCTTCAAAGAAAATCTTTAAAGAAATTGCCTTTACACACTTCTTCATATCCATTTCTTCCTCAAACTTTGAAAATCAGGCCATTCTTCTCCCATCATCCCTAAAATTCTCGTCAGTGACCTCCATCTTGCCAAAATAAATTGCCAATTTCCTGTTGTTTTCTTACCTGTCATCTTTGCAAATTTAATGGTTGATTATTTCTTATTTGAAGTATATAATTTCATCTCCAGACTCACTTGATGTTCTTTCCTTTTGCTGGCTCTCCTGCTAGTTGTTTTTCTGTCAGGGCCTTATCCCTGGTTCTCTTGTTTTCTGTATTTATGTTTTCTTCTCAGGGCAGCGTACTCAATTTTATCACTTCACATAGCATCTCTAAGCTAATGTCCCTCGTGTTGTATCTTCTGCATGAGTATCGACACTTTTTTCCCCCAATACCTTCATTTGGATGTTCAGTCAAATCTCATATATTACATTTCCAAAATGGAATACTTAATTCCCGACAGCCAAATCTGCTCTCTCCAGAGTATCCCCATTTCAATTTTAATTTTACTTCTCAGGAATAATATCTAGATAGGAATTATTATTCATTCCTGTCTCTTCCTCATATCTTATGTCAACTTCATCAGGCAAGTCTTTTTAGATTCTGTCATCACCATATGGCCCAATTCTGACCACATGTTTCTGTAGCTACTGCTACAGCATTAAAACAAGTAGCATTATCTGTCAGGCTACTGCAGTAGCCTCATAATTGAGCCTCCCATCTCAATTCTTACCCCTAGAGGCCATCGTCAACTGGATGGAAAGATATAGAGATTGACAGAGCAATCATTCTAGAACACAAATTGTTTTCTTACTTGAAACACTTCACTAAATCCCACATTTTTAGAATAAAATCTAAGTGTCTTACTATGACCTAAAATATTCAAAATGATCTGATAGGACTCTAAGTAGAACATGAAATCCATTCCAAAGTGCTTTTTATAGTGTGCTGTTTTGTTTGTTTGGAACATTCTTCCTTTTCTCAAGCCCAGGATAATATTTTAAAGGTGTTATATGTCCATTTTTTATCTAGACTGCACTTTTTCCTCACTCTTCTGCTTTTCCTTCACCCGCCCCCCATATATACACCTTTATTTAAGCACCTAAGCCATTCAGTATTCATTGATGAAGAGGAATAATATGAAAGAGCAGAAATGGAGATGCCTGCCTCACCCCACCCCCACCAGAATAGAAGAATTTCACAGGGCTGAATGGGGAGTAAAGATAGAGGAATAAGGTGATGAGAGAAGCAGAGAGACTAGTTGGCTAGAAGGACAGAGTTGGACAGCAGTCATTATTTCATCTGGTCCCCTTCATACTTAATCTTCTCAAAATATGTCCTTCACATAAACCCCTAGACTTCTCTTACTTTACCTTTTTTGCTGAAGGAAAGGGGAGCTGTTCAAAGATCTTCCAGAGAATGGATCTTGTGCCCAGGTTTTTTTCTTGGATAAATTAGTTCTATACCACTAGGACATACATGCAGGGTATTAATATTAAGTATTACACTGGAATCAGCTAAGGGGCATTTCAACTATGACTAGTATACATAGTCAATAGGTTATAAATATCAGTCTGAGAAAAGCTGTAGGTTGAGTTTGAAATGTTACCTTTTGAAGAATTTGCAACTTTTAAGGATACTAGGAAATCTGAGAGAAAAAAAGTAAGATGGTCAGATGTACTTGGATGATGTCTTGGGTTTATTAGCATGCTCTTAAAAAATGCCATAGAATAGGTGGCTTGAACAACATAAATTTACTCGATCACAGTCCTAGAGGCTGAATGCCTTAGATCTGGGTATCAACATGGTTGGTTTGGGTGAGGACTTTCCCCTTGGGTTACACATAGCTGCCTTCCTACTGTGTCCTCACTTGACATTTTCTTTGAGCAGGAGAGAGTAAGAGAGAGAAAGGAGATTTTGGTGTTTCTTCTTATAAGGACACTAATCCCATCCTGAGGGACTTATCCTCATGACCTTCTCTAACCTTAATTGCCTCCCAAAATCCCTGTCTCTAATACCATCACATTGGGAGTTAGGGCTTTGATATATGAATTTGGAGCAACACAAGCATACAGTCAATAACTGAAGACCAATGGGACCATGGGAGTGGGAAGAGGAAAGTCCTTTCTCATCATGCTGGATAAAGAAGAGGGAACAATAGAGCATAGGCTGGGTGTAACCAGCTTGGGAGGATGCTTCTGCTGAGATACTTTTAAAGATACTTGGAAATCCTTGGAGGGTTTCAACATATCCTTTTAGATTCACCTCATATTTCGTCTTCTCTGGAATGTCTTTCTAGAACCACTACCCCTATATGTTACCCATCCATATACCACCCCCATATTACCCACTGCAATGTCCTCTGACTGTTGGAAGAAGACACACATTCTACTGTGCTCCGGTAGAGCTCTAAACATATTTCAATATCATGAAAATTTGTGTATCTGTCACCTCTACTATCTATAAGTTACTTTTTGGCAGCTTTTTACCTCCATTTAGCCCAGTGCCCTAAATATATTATCAAATATTGGTTCAAGTCAATAGAATTGGCCTTATCTAGGTGGAACCCCAAGCAAGTTGTACTGTATTATTGATGGCTCTGTTTAGGGATGTTTCTTAGTGTTTTTTATTTTTTAATTTTTTTACTTTTATTGTTATTTGTTAAAGATTGTATTTCTAAGTAATCTCTACACCCAATCTGGGGCTCAAACTCACAACCCTGAGATCAAGAGTTGCATGCTCTACTGACTGACCCAGTTAGGTGCCCCATCTTAGGGGGATTTTTTTGTTTTTTGTTTTTTGGGGGTTTTTTTGGTCAATTACTTTCTATTTCCATTTGGACTGTTCTTCATCCTCATCCTGAACTATATTTTTAACAGATGAGTGACAAGGAAAAATCCAATTCCAGATGACATTTGTAAATTCTCAGGTAAATATGGTTAGGCACATTTTGATGTTTCAAGAGGAACATTTTCTGATGATTATTCTTTGTCTATAGCAAAAGTATATGTAAAAACTGATCTTGATGCTAGCTTCTGACATTAAAATAACTATAATTAGAAATAATCTCTGAAGTGATACATTCTCAGTAAATTAAATTATAATTAATAGATTTCAACATGATATCCTTTACCTGTTTGAAACATGATTCTAAATAATCAATCATCTTATATACTGAATGGCAATTACATACTCTTGACATTTGCACTGCCTCTTATATTTTTCTATATTAAGAAGATGTACATTCATACATATTGGCATATTTACACACAGACACAGACACACACATGTTAAACCAATCGTTAAAAAATGCATCTTCTGTTCTTTTAAGTTTATTTATTTTATTTTTGAAAGACAGCAAGCATGAGTTGGGGAGGGTCAGAGAGAAAGGGAGACAGAACCCCAAGCAGGCTCTGCACTGTCACCAAGGAGCCCGATGCAGGGCTCAAACTCATGAACTGTGAGATCATGACCTGAACTGAAATCAAGAGTCTGACGTTTAACGGACTGAGCTACTAAGGCACCCCAAAGCATATTTTCTTGAAAGAAGTTGATGCCAATGTACACACATAAATAAATCTTGAAAATCCAAATCTACCTTTTACAGATGTTTTGCTATTGAGAGTAGGCATGGACATTGCCAACATTAACATCTAAGATGATATTCTGCTTTGTATTTTATTTTTATTATTTTAATTCTAGTACAGTTAACATACTGTGTTCTATTAGTTTCAAGTGGACACTATAGTGACTCAACAATTCTATACATTACTCGGAGCTCACCATAAGTATACTCTTATATTACTTTCAACTATTTCACTCATCCCTCACCCTTGCTTTGCATTTTAAAAAGAATGTTTTATCTACTCTTTATAGAATACTAACAAGCATTGAGACAAGCAAATTGTGTTGTATTTGAGTATGTAATGTCAGCTACCTCTCAGATGATGAGCAGTGTTTAGCATCAGGAATTACTAATCTTCCATCAGCTATCTGTTTCCACCTGGATTTGTGAAGATGATACACTAACAACCCTCCAGGCAAATTACACACTGCTGAAACCAGAGCATTGGCAGCAAGTCCTTGCCAGAGAGCCCACTTGAAGGGATAGACTGGACTGCATGTATGCCATAAAGACATCTCTTGTCTTTTATGTATAAGGCATATATCAGAAGGAGAGCAAAACCTATTGCTTCTTGTCTCCTTTTTTAGTACTGCCTTTTGGACTTGGCTCCTCTAATTGTGAGAAGCAAAAGCAAGCATAGCTGGTATGAAATTTGGATTATAAACTCAGTCATGAAGGAATTGTAAATTTATTTTACTGTCTACATTTAATTTTAAGGCCCCGTTTTCATGGATGTTAGAAACTCAATCTTTCCATCAATTTAATATAACTCAGGTGACATCTAAAGTTCCAGGAGACAGGCAGTGACAAGTTGTAAGATGAGGTGACCTGATCCTCAAGATCATAATATATTCTTATTGGCTGAGCCTAGTTTCTTGCTGACTTTCAGGTCATTGTTGACTTCACATAACCTTTAGAAACATGGCTTGACAGTACCATTTCATGCCACTTTAGTGGGGGATATTCCTTTGGGCTGGTAAAACACCAGCCTACAGAAAACTAGGCAATAATTCCCAAAGCTGGCACCTCTTCCATGCTATTGTAGAAGAATAGACATCACTCTTCTGTTCCTGTTATGTGAGGCACATGGAACAGAGGAGAAGGGATAGGGCTGCATCTCTGTGCTTACCTACAGAGACATTAATGGTGAGGTGAGGTCCTTTCTCCCCTGGGGTCCTTTTCTCAAGTCCTACACAGGCAAGTTAAAAGTGAAGAAGCTTTCTTTATTCTTCCTAAACATATTGGGGTTTTAGTCTTGCTTTATTCCCTGTCCCTGCATTCCACCCCCTGAATAGATTCAGAGCATGGGGCTAGGTTAGCAGAAACAGATTTTCTGTTCTTCATCCCAAAATTCTGTACAATATTCTGAAGTATAGCCTTTTGAAAGTCAATTGGTAATTACTAAATCATGCTTTTTTGAAGGAGCAAGCACTGAATGCATTAGTTATCTTGAAAAGGGTGATAAGATGAGATAGCTTAAAGAAAAGTAGCTAATGTTGATTGATCTCACTCCCAGCCTCACTTCCCCTGCACAATCCATCTGGTGCCACTTGTGTAACTTGATCTAGGTAAACCAGTCACAATGGCCAGAAGAGAAGAAATTACAAAGACAACTTCAAGAGGAACGAAGAGAATACACCACTGTGGTGAAGAAAATCACCAAAAGACCAGTACAATGTTATTCCCTTTTGTATTCCTATTAAAATTCTTGCCCTAACTAGCATGGCCTCATAGTAGAAAACCTTCTCCTTGAAGGTAGAATAATATAAGATTCCATTTTCCTCTAGAGGTGAAGTGTGTTATTCAACAGGTAATTCAAAGGGTGCTTTCTGATGATATTACAGAAATGTAATATCTAGGTTTTATGATCTGGTGATGTTTATTCATTTTTTTTTTTACCTGGCATACTGAAAAGACTTCAACCAAGGTAAATGACACAAAA
Organism: Crocuta crocuta; assembly: GCF_008692635.1. Taxonomy (NCBI): domain Eukaryota; kingdom Metazoa; phylum Chordata; class Mammalia; order Carnivora; family Hyaenidae; genus Crocuta; species Crocuta crocuta. Next base: position 4,268,246 of record NW_027531285.1, on the reverse strand, counting down.
ATTAGTTTTAGGCCCTTCATTGTGTAGGATACAATAAAAAATACCTAGTCATGTTGATTCACATAGTCTGCTAATATACATTTAACACATTTAAATTATGTTCAAAAATAGTTTGCTCTACACTCCTTTAACTACTTATTTAATACTGAGGAACTTGTCTAATCTTCCTCTGAGCCTGCCTTCTCTGGTATGTGCAGAAAAAAAATGATGAAAATTTCATGTGTTTTTTTAATGAATTAAGTAGGATAATATATGTCAGTGATTAGTAGAGTACCCAACTAAAGACTGTTGGCCGTGTTCACTTTTACTAATTGTCTTCTATCTCTGGAAATTCTTCCTAGATCTCTTTGTGAATTTCTCTTTATTTTCCATCTCTTACATGTTAGCATTTAAAAAATATCTGCCTTTTATACTTTCAACTAATATCTGTGGATTAATGATATAGGTATTTACCACCAGCCCAGACCTCTCCTCTCACAGATGATTTGATCCAAGTGCTCTCTGGTTAGCTCCACCGGATGTGCAAGCAGCCAATCCAAACTCAACCTGTCTTAATGTGACTTAGGATTCTTTTTGTCTCCAGATCCCAATTACTATTGAATGATGATGTCACTCTTCATTTTGAAGTTTCACTTGATGTTTTCTTCTTTTATTTGCTCCATCATTTAGACCACCAAGGCCTGAAGTTCTATATCATGAACATCTTTATCCCCACTGCTTTACCTGGAGTCAGGACTTTATCAGCTTTTGCCTATTTTATTGTACTTGATACCTACCTGGATCCCCAGTCTTATAAAGGCAGTCTCTAATGCAGTCTCCATGCAGGTGCCAGAGGTGAGTCAAAAATATGGATGTGCTTATAATTCTCCTGAAAGTCCTTGGTGGATTTACAAACTAAAGTCAAACTCTGGTTTGGTATAATTTGATCCAGTCAAACTCTCCTGCCTTTTCAATTGTTATGGTGTCTTCTGCTAATATGCCACCACATACTGTATGCCAGGCAATATGGGAGTCCCCCAACATAGTAAGGTGCTTTATTCTTCCCTGTCATAATCCTTTAAGTTCTTTTTCCTACCTTGCCTGCATGGCAAACAATTACTTATCATCCATACTCCCTACAAATCTACTATGTCTTTTCTTTAAGTATGTCCTGATTGGTTATTTTTATTGGTGAGGAGCACATTGTCATTAGCATTCCCATTTTTGTGCTCCGCCTATACCTAGATGAATCTTCCATGTGCTACCGATGAGTGGACTGTTGATTTCTTCTCTTTGTGTAGCAATAACATGATTAGGGAAATTGAGCCAGACTGATGTGAGGCTGCTGGTTGGTCTCAGCCACCAATGTAAAGCATTTTTCTTTTTTCAGTAATTTTTTCAGGGAAAGACTAGCTTAAAATATTTTAGGACTTTGAAATTGGAAAGAGGTTTCGCTGGGGACTGATGGGAAAAACATTTTCTTATTTTTGAGAGAGAGACATAGAGATCAGGCTTTCCTATTTTACTCGATGTGAAAGAGGAGGTTTGCTGCTGGCAATAGTCTGAGGACAAAGCAGCCACGTGAGAGGGCAGCACTGAGAGAAAAACCAAGAAACTGAAGTTCAGTTGAAGTGTTCCCAAATGACACTGTACTTTTATACTTTAAATTGTACAAACTAATATGTAATTGTTAAAGCAGCTTAAATTTGGGTGCTTTTGAGTGCAAGTAGCTAGAAAAACCAAACAGAACTTACAACAATTTCCTGCCTTATTTCATTAGTTTTTTCTTTTTTTTTTTTTTTTTTTTTTTTTTTTTTTGAAGGCAAAGACTTCATCTTCCTTATATGTGACACCCTAAGTCCTAGTTTTAAGTTTAGGAAATTGTATTTGGTATAGAAAAAAATGATGTACGAAATAATTAATTTAATTGATGTCTATATGGTTTTAAGCATTGTGGGAGGCTTTTTCACATATATTGTCTCATTTAATTTTCATAATTAATTTGATTGTGAAAAAGCTATAGGTAATTTTATATGAATACTAGGTTATCATGAAATGAATTTTAAAATGTCTGTAGTCATCAGATGACATGACAGAATAGTACTCATAGATTTAATTTTAACTTGTTGACATGTATAAGAGAAGATGCTTTCAGAGAGGAGACTGAAGTGTAAAGTATAAAGTATAAAATTTAGGACCAAAGATGAGGATGAGACTAAATGATGCATTAGGCCTATGAATGGAAACAAACTGGAACTGTAGGGGGCACTGGCATAGAAACAGGAAAAGGTGTTGACACAAGAGACTCTATAGAACGTTAGGTCAAACAAAGTAAATTGGGGGATATGAGTGACAAATAGCTAGATCCTAGAAGAAGGACATTTTCCCTAATCTCTGAAAAAGCGCAACATGATTCTAGCATAGTAAAAAAAAAAAAAAATTGAAAGTAAGGTTGTGTACAATCACAGTTCTTAGAAAGGCCCCAATACCATTAGAAAACATGGGTTCAAAGAGAATGGACATCAACAAAGGGCTCAGAGGAAGGAAGAGAAGATCATTTGGGACTACAAATGAGAATTTCCAAAGGATCCTCTCTAAATACTAAGATAGTTTTCAGCAGCAATTTGGCTAGAGAAAATTTGTCAGGCAAATTTCATTTCTATCTGTTCAGGTTTTTTAAGTACATACAGACTGATGAATTCTGGGGAGAAAATTACACTTAGTAAGTAATGTCTGATGAAATTACAATACAGGTTTTATCTTCTGAAAGGCTATTTGAAAGAAAAATGAGGTAGGTTAAGCTTTGTAATATTGAAGAGCAGTGGCATGGCCAATATTTATTTAAATTATATAGTTATACTTCATACTCTACCTTCTACTCATGTTTAGTTGGCGGGGGGGAGTACACAAGGACAGAATACAATGAAGTGGGTATCAGTGAGGAATACCTTAGGGTATTCTTACCACAATAATGTATGTATGTATGTATGTATTTATTTATTTATTTAATATTTTTTTTAGAGGGAGGACAGAGAGAGAAAATCTCACGCAGGCTCCCCACGCAGCTTAGAGCCCAAGATGGGGCTTGATCTCATTACCTGGGATCATGACCTGAGTGAGCTGAAATCAAGAGTCAGAAGCTCAACTGACTGAGCCACCCAGGCACCCCAATACATTTTTATTGAACCAATTTCTATATGGAAAACAAATTCTTGAATTATAGATCACTTATTAATTTAACAGTTTACAAGACAAAATTCTAGTGTTGCAGAGTAAAATGCCTAATTCACAGAATATGCTGTCTATTTTAAATTATTTTATCTTTGAAGATTTGGTGCTTTTATATGGAATCCCTTGATCATATCAAAAACACACTGCTGATATTCTGTTAAGGATTCCCTACCCTTGACATGTACATATGCACATATACACCTGACATCATAATCATTTCAAGTTTTATAGCAGATATTCTGGCCAGATATTAATTTTATGGTCTTACCTGTATTTGTCCCATATTAATGATTCTGTGATTTTAGGATTATAAAATGACATCTTGCTTCAACTATCAGTTCACAACTATCTTAGAAAGAATCAATAATGGCTATTTATAATAACAGTTGGCAATCATTTGACTACAATTGGAATATATCATTTCCAAAGAAATACACTTTATAGCATTCATAATTCATGATTCTTTGCTTCCTCAGAAGCAACAAAGGGTAACAGTATAGGGTATAGAGTGAAGGAAAAGATGGTAGGTGATGAAAGGTGTCAATGAAGTTAAGATTTGTCCTTTCACTGTCCCAAAAAAGTGGATATCAAAGTGTAGTCTGATGATGACTGGGCATTTCTGAGGACAATTCAGGGAATTGCAATGTCAGAACTCTTTTAATTATAATGCTATTATTGGCCTTTTATACTACTTTTTTTCTAAGTGTATAGTGAAGTTTTTCAGAGGCTACATAACATCATATCATTTTTCTGACTGCTTTGTATTCTTGTGTTTTAAGTATTTCTCAATTTTGATTTTACTCAATTTTAATTTAAATTCCACATGAATGAAATCATATGATATTTGTCTTTCTCTGACTGACTTATTTTACTTGGCATAATACGTTCTAGTTCCATCCACGCAATTGCAAATGGCAAGATTTCATTCTTGTTGATGGCTGAGTACTATTCTACTTTACACACACACACACACACACACACACACACACACACACCACATTTTCTTCATCCACTCATTATTTGATGGACGTTTGGGCTCTTTCTAGAGCATTTACATTTTAAAGAGAACCATGATAAGAATAATCCATTCTGCCCAGGAAGTAATGAAGCTATTATTAATAATGAACCTGTATTTTGTACAGCTGAGCTAGCTATAGAGCATTAAATGTAGGAGACATTGCATGATTTTTTACAGATTGTCAAAATTCAGAAATCAACTTTGCCACCTTATAGTTTTCTGTTAAGAAAAAGCTTATACTTTAAAATTTAAAGCTTATAGCATTAAATAAAAATAATTTAAAGAGAGTGAGAAGAAAATTTTGTAGGTATTGGATATGTTTATGGCAGAGAGAGTGGTGATGGGTTCACAGCTGTACACTAATCTCCAAATTTATCAAGTTTATACATTAAATATGTGTAGCTTCTTGTATATCAATCATACCTCAATCAAGTGTAATGAAATAGAAAAAATTAAATGCTAACAGTGCATTAGATCACACATTATTTCTTAAAATGTCTACAGAGGAATTTACACCATAATATTAACTGACTGCATAGGTAGCAAGCTTTTATGAATTTGCTAGACAGTTTACTTCCTTCTTAGATTTTTAGTGTTTCTGTGTGGTGATTAAGTTATCACCCTGAGAGACCATACCTAAATAGACCTAAGAGGTAAGTGTACAAAAAAATATGTAAAAGAAAGAATTTTTGAATATCAGTGCAACTGATCCGCCTTGTTTTGAAAGTCCCAGAATAGAAATGCGAGTTTGTTGTTGTTGTTGTTAACATTTTAACAACAAAATAGCCAGGTATAACATGACTTACTGAGAATTTGAGGAATTCATATTTAGTTGTCTGATCTAAAAGAAGATTAAGATTTAAGCATCTTATTTAACCACTTTGACTCCACGTTGCTATTCATAAATGGATATACCCTTCCACATCTACCATATAATTCATCACTCATGGGAATTCATCATTCTCTGGGAATTTTTTTCATATAATAGTTTTTAGTATATGAATGTAATTAGTGATTAAATTTCTCAGCCAGTGCACAAAGATGCAACTGGATTATATCACTGAAATAACCAGCCAGAATGGATAAAGATCATGCTCTTCTAGCATCCAGAATATGTTCTGTAGAACTTAGATTTCAGAACATTTACATAGATATTAGATAGATGTAATTTTATCTGTGTTCAAATGGATTTGGGAATGTCTGTTTTAAAAATGTTTATTTTTAAGAGAGAGAGAGACATAGTGCAAGCAGGGAAAGAGCAGAGAGAGAGAGAGAAAGAGAGAGAGAGAGAGAGAGAGAAAATCTGAAGCAGGCTCCAGGCCCTGAACTCTCAGCACAGAGCTCCAGGCGGGGCTCAAACTCAGGATCAGCAAGATATGATCTGAGCCGAAGTTGAATGCTTAAGCAACTGAGCCAGCCAGGTACCCCAGAAATGTCTTGATTAAATTAAATTTAATAAATTGCTGAAGAACTTCTTAGAGAACAATGTATTATTCTGGTTGTGAATCTTCAAGGGAAGGCATATAAAATGCTGATTTCCAATTCTATGACTATGAAGTATGTTTTTTACAGAACCTCCTGCAAAGATACATTTTAAGAGTTTTTCTAATATGTATGTACCAACTGAGATATTTTTAAAGTGAACAAGAGCTTTAAAAAAACCAAGTAATATTTTGAAATAAATATTAGTATACATTAGAATGGAAAAAACCTCATTTTTAGTGATTATTTGAGCTTTTAAAAACAACACAAGTATAATTATTCTTTCTATATATTCAAGTTATTTAATGATCAGTTTCTTTATATTTTTTCTAATATCATTGTTTTTTAATGAGCATGCTTTTAATATGGCCTCAGTTTTAAATCTTTCATGAAATTGCAATTTTTTAATAATTACATTTTATGAGTAATAGATTTGAAATTTTTAAATCTTTAATTGATTCTTTTCTGTAAACCATGTATCTAATTGAGAAAATAATCTCTTTCTAGGTGCCTTATAAACTCAGAGGAAACTTTCCTAAAAGTAATATATTAAAATTCTATTTTCATTTTTTAAATTTAATATGTGAATATATTAGGTCTAATGTTTCTCCAGATACTTTTTGTCACTGTCTTGAATACTTTTTCTTGAACAGAATGTTCTCTTTCTGAAGATTTGTTTGTTTTCAGAATTTAGATTTTTTTAAANGGTTTGTGTGGAAATAATATGAAGATTTTTGGCTTCTAACTAGGAGTTGTGGCATAAAATAAGGAGTTTCATGTTCATTTATTAAGAATATTCTTTATACCATTAAGCTAAGTTTACCAAGAATTTTATTTATCATTGCAAAACAATTTTATCTTCAATATTGAACTTTCTAGATACTATAGAAACATATTTACAATAATATTATATATTTGACTTAAATAGAATGAAATTATAAAAGATCTGATTTAACTAATTTGACTTAAAAACCCAACAAGTTTTAGAATTAAATAAATTAATTTTCCATTTGAAGCCTCTAATGACGTTGATATAAAATTTTAATCATCTAAGTATTTATGTTCTTTTTCTACTAATGAGCCAATCATATTAATAGCAATTGCTTCATAATCTTATACATGCATAAGTAAAGGAACAAAATTAATTTAAAAAGCTATCATTTGATCTAAATGAAAATCCTACCTTTATAGACTAGTATTACACATGAAATTTGCAGCTATACTTAAATTCTCATCTTTAGAAATAATTTAAAAATATTAACTAACTTGTCAATTAGGTGTTAAAGCTTCTATGGTAAGTATTGTCTTCATTCGATCTGCAATACCAGTATGTCTCCCTGCTCTTACCTTAGTGTATGTTAAATGTGGTAAATTATGACAATTTAGGCAAATTACATTTTCTTTGGAAATAAAAATTCTGTAGTTTTTTAATTGCAAAAAAATTTAGGCTGACAGTTGCATTAAAAGTAGATTGCAAAATAAAAGTGTTAATGAAAAGTAGAAACCATTTTAGATTTTAACTATGGAATACATAACAAAACATCTGTAGCAAGATATATAGACACAGTCTAATGTAGGACTACTCAACCTTTGTTTCTCATATGCATGACATATTTTCCACTGACCCACAGACAAGGAAATGATAATTTTGTGCATCTCACAGAGTTGGCATGAGCCACAGTGCAACTGGCTGGTATATATCAAGTATCCAAACAGTGCAGCAGCATTGTATACGTCTCCAATGCCCACTAATGAACACAAGGTATTTAGTTTTCCTAGCTTTCTATGTCAAAGAGCACTTCATCAGCCATTCTTGAAAGGGAGGTGTTAATAAGTATGATGCTAAGTCTAGATCACATCAAGAAAAGTGAGCCTGGTTACCTCCTGCAGACATTCTCATTTAACTCTGGTTAAACTGAGGACTGTTACTACATAATCTCCCATGTTATTAGACACCACCATGGGAGAATCTGGAAAAACAAAATGGAGACTCATCAAGGTCACCTGGGAAGTAAATGGTTAACATGCTGGTCTGCAATTTGTATTATCTCTTAAGCAGAGGGAGGCATCCTTAAGGGAGAAAGAAGTTGACCCTGTCAAATCTCTTTATAAACATGGTAATGTCATCCTACTGGCAAACAAAATAATGGTTTTTCCTGGAGAGTCTTTATCTTTGGAATGCTTTTAACTGTATATGCCTTCTCTATCAAGGACTACTTATGGTAAACAAACCTGGAATCTACAGATTTATGGGGTATGGCTTCCTGAGAAATATCATAGAAGATGTGCAATTATATAAAGAAGGCTACATGGAGATGTTTCCTGAAGAAAATGGCTCCTTCTATGTAAGATACTGCGTGTTTGGTACCAGAGTACATCATGTTGCAGCAAGAAAGGACCTGGAGGGGCGCCTGGGTGGCTTAGTCGGTTAAGCGTCCGACTTTCGCTTGGGTCATGATCTCGCGGTTCGTGGGTTCGAGCCCCGCGTCGGGCTCTGTGCTGACTGCCAGCTCAGAGCCTGGAGCCTGTTTCAGTCTGTGACTCCCTCTCTCTCTGACCCTCCCCTGCTCACACACTCTCTCTCTCTCTCTCTCCTAGAAATAAATGAAACATTAAAAAAAAAATTAAAAAAAAATAAAAAAAGAAAGGATCTGGAAAGTATGTTGGACAACCAAGACCTTTCCTACTTTGCCAGTGCTTTACAATTGCTATGTCTTTAAAATTAATAGTAAATCTTTAATTTTTTTAATGTTTATTTATTCCTGATAGAGAGAAAGAGAGAGAGACAGTGTGAGCAGGGGAGGGAAGAAGAGAGAGGGAGACACAGAATCCTAAGCAGGCTCCAGGCTCCAAGCTCTCAGTACAGAGCCCAATGTGGGGCTCAAACCCATGAACCATGAGATCATGTATGACCTGAGCCAAAATCAGATGCTTAACTGACTGAGCAACACAGGCATCCCAGGTAAATCTTCACATTGAGTAAAATCTTGGACTTGTTTCAGACTCATTGGATATCCAATCCTTTATGTTTTTATATCATCTTGGAACATTCTATTGCAGCTATTAATTGTAACATTTCTTTAAAATGAAAATATGAGGAGCCTGGGTGGCTCAGTCAGTTAAGCGTCTGACTTCGGCTCAGGTCATGATCTCACAGCTCGTGGATTCGAGCCCCGTGTCGGGCTCTGTGCTGACAGCTCAAAGCCTGGACACTCCTTCTGATTCTGTGTCTCCCCCTCTCTCTCTGTCTGGCCTTCTCCCACTTATGAATTCTCTCTCTCAAAAATAAATAAAACATAAAAAAAATTAAAATGAAAAATATGGGAAAGGGCTATACTCTGGGTCAGTAGGCATGATCCAGAACTGTCTCCTATGTATACACGGAGAGTGCAGACTTCTAAGGCAATCTGGGCTCTAGGAGAGAAATTTGCCACCAATACCAACAAATGTCTAACAACAGACATCCTCACATTCTGTGACTTGGTACTGTTCAGAATTATGCTTTCCTCTTTCTGGACACCAGCTATCCATATTTTTGTAACATTTGTATAGGGTGAACTGATTGGCTGCTTCTTGGCAATAATTTTAAACAGTTGTTTGGGATGCCTGGGTGGGTCGGTCTGTTAGGCATTCAATTCTTGATTTTGGCGTAGGTCATCATCTCATGGTTCATGAAATCAAGCCCTGTGTTGGGCTGTGTGCTGACAGCATGGAATCTGCTTGGGATTCTCTCTCTCCTTCTCTCTCTGCTCCTCCCTTGATCATGCTCTCTCTCTCTCTCAAAATAAATGAATAAACTTAAAAAAATGTTAAACAATTGTTTGATGTTGGTCTCACATTTCATTGCTTCTTTTGACACATAAGTTTAACCCATGGTCATGGGTTTAACCATGAGTAGGTCATAAATCCAATTTGGTGAATATCAATAAGCATTATATATCAAATAAAATAGAATAGAATGGAGTAGAATACATTAGATAGAATGGAATAAATAAGAAAATAACAGGGCATACTTACCTATGTAAGTTTAAGAATTGCTTCATGATAATTTTGTTTTAGTTATTTACAGGCATGTGTGTGTGCATGTGTATGTACCTGACATATATAAAGTTTGTTTATGACTGGAGGTCATGGTAAAAAAAATGGAATATTATGGAATCTATTATGAGATAATATGCTAGAATATTAAGCAGCCTTTGTTAAGAGTGAATTTTTTGATAACTTAAGAATTATAATCTATCTCCATATGGGATCAGCTCTAATATCTTGCAGTATAAATGTTTTATGTAGATAGACACTGAGGGAGAAAGTTTGTGAAGCTGACATCAAACCTTGAGATTTGACATTCAAATCTGAAATGGAGCCTGCAGGGCTCAGATTAACTTCTGACTAGCAAAAACTACAACTTATTTTTTTAAGTCACCATGAAATCACAGAAAGTTTTTAAATATCAAACAACTTTACTAAATGATGATTTGAGAACAAATGAGTCATTCACGTGTGAAAAAGATTTCCTATAGCATACATACATGGGGTTTTTAATTAAAAGAAAAGTATATAAAATGTCAATTTATATTTTGTAGAATCTCAAATGCTTCTGGGAAAAAAACCAACAATTTGATTTGCTTAGATTATGCAGAACACAAAAAGGGTTGCTTATCTCTCAATATCCACCATAACACAAAGGAGAATGAAGCCATTACATGGGTATAGTGAAGAAGAAGAAAGTGAAATTACCCTTTTCAAGTAACTCAGACTGAAAATTCCAACCCTTGTGGTTTGTACTTTCTAGAATGCCATTATAATTTCAATCCAATAAAACTAGTTTTTCAGACATTGAACAGCAATATATTAAAATTAATAACATGTAAAATGAAAAAATATTTATTCCATCAATCCATGAAGACAAGTCTTTCCCAAAACCAGGAGTGCCGGGAGTCTTCAAAGATTGTCACAAAAGCCACTCAGCTTTTTACTGTTTTGATGTGACAGCTGAAAACAATGTCCATATTCAATTATTTTTTTAAAAATGAAGCATGTAATAATGCTGATGTTGAGCACTGATATTTATAGAACACTTATTCTATTCCTGGGATTCTGTTAAATTCATTTTATAGATGATCTTATTGAATACATGAAATCACCTTATAAGGTAGTTACTATTATTGTCCCAATCTTATGGATAAGGAAACTGGGAGAAATGTAGCTTCCTATAGGCTACAGAAAACATTGTAAATATCAGAATCACTTCAGATCTATATGGAACAAAACTGTAGACTTTTCCTTATCTCATTTACCCTCCTCTTCCCTCCCTCCTTTTTTATATTTCTTTCTTAATATATTGACTATACAGTAATTTAATTATATTTTGTACCTTGTTAGAGCTGTGTGCTAATTAGACCCAGGGTAATATATATGTCTGTACTTGGTTTAAAGCAATTGGACTATTAACCTTAAAGTAATTACTTAGATATGTGCTATTCATAGTAATGAAAATCATCAAGGGTGGAAAGGTTCAAATAATTCATTGGTAGTGAATTCAAAGGAAATAAACATAAATATGTGGCAAAACTACCAATCACATTTGTATTAGTTCCCAATTGCTGCATAGAAAATTACTACAAATTTAGGGGCTTAAAATAACACACAGTTTCTCACAATTTCCATTGGTCAGAAATCTGGGTATAGCTTAATTGGATCTCCTGCTTAGGGTCTCACAGACTGTAATCAAAGTGTCTTCCAGGCTGCATTCTCTTCTGGAAACTCAACTAGGGTAGAAACTTCTTCCAAGCTCATTCAGTTTATTGACAAAATTCATTTTTAAACAAACTTTTTAATGTTTCTTTATTTTGAGAGAGAGAGAAAGAGTGCAGGCACACACAAGTGCAGGAGGGGCAGAGAGAGAGATAGGAGAGAATCCCATGCAGGCTCCATGCTGTCAGTGCAGAGCCCTGGATGCAGGGCTCAATCTCATGACCTGAGCTGAAATCCAGAGTTGGACACTAAACAGACTGAACCACCCAGGCACCCTGGCAAAATCCATTTTTATATTAGTTTCTTGGGGCTGCTGTAACAAGTTACCATAAACTAGGTGGCTTAAAACAATAGAATTTATTCTCTCACAATTCTGGAGGCCAGTAGTCTGAAATCAAGGTGTTGGTAGGGTCACAACTTCTTGAAAGCTCTAAGCTAGGACTCTCCCTTGCCCTTCCAGTTTCTGGTGGCTTTTGCATTCTTTGGCTTTTTTGACTGTGGCCACTTGACTTCAATCTCTCTTGTCTTCACATCTTCACATCACCTCTTCCTCTTGTGAGGGCACTGTTTTTGTTTGTTTGTTTGTTTGTTTGTTTGTTTTTTGTTTTTTGTTTTTTGTCCCTGGATTTCTATTGGAGGCTTCCCTCAAGCCCAGAAGCCTCCAAAAGTTCCTTCTCCTAGCGGCTTTCTCAACATAAGTGCTTACTTCATCAAGCCAGCAAGGAGAATATCTAACATTACTGAGGGCCAGTTCCTCTTTGAAGGGCAGTCATCTGATTTACTCAGGCCCACCCACCATTGACTCATAAGAACCTGAAAGAGATTATTGTGTCTGCAAAATCCTTTTACTTTTACCATATTCTGTTAGTTAGATGCAAGTCACAATCTCCACCCATACTCAAGGGGAGAGGATCATACACCAAGGGTGGGAAACATAGTGACCATCTTAGCATCTGTCTGTCACAGTCTCCCCCAAAAAGTCTCTATGTTTTCTGCAGTTAATTTTTTTAAATCAAGAACCAGAGAACTGAAGTTTTACTTTTTATATTGTACACGTGCCCAATGTCTTAATCTTTACACATCATAGAAATCTCAGCTGAACATTTAGAAGATGAAATCTGCTTTGCCAGACTCATGGAAGGTGGGGAGGGAATCTAAAGTTTACCTAAATCAGTTCTACTTTTCCCCTAATGTCAAGTTCAGGAATTCAACTATACATATTAGATACTCTTTCATGGATTTCATCTTCTATTTCAATGCATTTAGACTGTAAGCTAGTTCATGAGGTGCTTCATTACCACTGTAGTTAGCAAATATAGTTTTAAAAAGCTAACCTTAAATAAAATGAAACATTTATTTATTGTTGAAAAACAAATCAACCAGATTGTACTGGGTTGAATATTTCCCCTAAATTCATGTTTATTTGGAATCTTAGATTGTGGCCTTATTTGGAAGTTAGGTTTTTACAGATGTAATTAGTTAAGATGAGGCCCCACTGGATCTGGGTGGGCCCTGAATGCAATGACTTGTATCCTTATGCAAAGGTTATATGAAAACACACAGGGAACACAGCTATGTGATAATCAGAGGCAGAGACTATAAAAATAAAGCTCTATTCTCTCCCTTTCACACTATCTATTCTATGGCTGCACCACCATTATATTTTGGAGCAGATAACTTGCTTTCTAGTTTCATAGGTCCACAGGTTAAGAGGACTTTGGTTCCAAGATGGATTATACCCAGAGTCACACCCATAACTTTTTAAGGTTGATTTAGATGATGAGATTTGGAACTTTTTGTGTCGATAGTATTGCAATGAAATTTTGGGTACAAAATTAATTAAATTGGTTAAGACTTTTGAGGATATTAAGATAGAATGCATATCTTTGGCATATGGGACAGGCATGAATTTGGAGGGATCAGAGGAAGACTGTACTGTGTTAAATGGGTTCCTCCAGGACTAGGTCTACCTGAAACATCAGAATGTGACTTTATTTGGAAATAGGATTTTGCAGATGTAATTAGTTAAGGTGAGGTCATACCAGAAGAGAGTTGGCCCTAAGTCCAATAACTGATGTCCTTTTACACAAGCCATGAAGACACACAGAGGAGATTGCTGTGATGACCCAGGTAGAGATGGGAGTGATAACAGCTGCAGGCCAACGGATGGCAGGGATTACTGGCTGCCTCCAAAAGCTAAGAAGAGGCCAGGGAAGGTCTCTTGAGCCTTCAGATAAGGCATGGCCCTGCTGACACCTTGATTTTGCACCTTCAGTCTCCAGAACTGTGAGAATACATTTCCATTGCTTTAGGACACTAAGTTTGTAAAAGTGTGTTATGGTACTACTAGGAAATTAATACACAAACATACAAACAAGAATTTATCTTTTACTCAGGAACATCACATGACAAGCTTATTCCCTCTTATGATAGCACATCTAATGCTGCCTTAATCTTTTAGTTTGGTTTTCTCTGAGCTAAAATCAACTGTTCCTTCAAATATTTTTGATGTAGTACAATTACATCCTGGTTTCTGTACCTCAAAGACTTCTAGTTTGTCAGCCCCTTATTAAAATATCACAGCCAAGACTAAACATACTCCAGATGTGGGATCTCCCAGGCAAATTAAATGTCTGAATTTAATCTCTGAACAGAACAATTCTATTATTTCCATATAATAATTATGTGAGCCTTTTAAACTGTGTCATTACAATGTTGAAACATATTAAATCTGTAATCTACTAAAACTTCCAAATCTTTTCCCTACAAACTTTATCAAATTTCGGTCATATCCAGAATACACTTGAACAAAGGATTGATTAGACCAACATACAGATTATTGTCTTCCTGTTAAATTGATCTGTTTGAAGCTATACTTTTAGCTAGAGTACTTATTTCTAATTAGGATTTTTAATGTCAGTACATAAAATCAATGTTTATGTACTCTAGTTTTTCATTGCTTAAGAATTTGATAAGCATGCTATCAGTGTTTTCAAAGTTCCTGATAAAAATGCCAAGCATGCTAGAATAAATTTCATAAAAATAAGATCAAGGATAGAACTGACACATCAATTTAATATTCTCTCCAAATTATCAACAAATTAATTAATATTCTTTTAGGAAACTATTCAGTGAGTGAGAACCCATATAATAATATTAATATCAGCCAATAGTTTATTATGTAGCCCACTAGAAGATCCCAAATTGTCTATTACAGTTTATATCCACCTAAATATAACATTTCCTACAAATTAGCATCAACAAATTAATTAATATTCTTTTTAGGAAACTATTCAGTGAGCGAGAACCCATATAATAGTATTAATATCCACTAATAGTTTATTATGTAGCCCACCCAAAGACCACACACTGCCTATAATAGCTAAACTTTAGCAATATTCACAATATTATATTAGTTTTCCAATTAAATAACAGTTTAAAAAATAAAATCATGTTATGTTGGCATGATTAATTTGTGGAGAAATTTCATTGTTTTAAAGTGTTTACCAAATGTTTACAAACCAGCTATTTAATATGATATTCTAATTTTTTTTCTCTTAGGAAATCAGATTTGCTTACAAAGTCATGGTTTCTGAAATCAATCTTTTGTCTCTTCTTAAGAATTCACTGAGCTCTAAAAGTCTTGGTTTATCAGGAATTTAATTTTTATAAAAATAATCAGTAATTTTAGTACATCCTTACCTGTCATAGCATTCCAGTTTTCTGTTTGTGGTGCTTGTTCTAAGGCTTTCCGGTTTGGTGACCAGTCTCCTTAAGAGAAATGGCTAAAGCACAAAGGAGATTGATAAGATTTTTCTAATGTATTAACATTCCTTTGAGCAAGGGTCCCATTCAATCCTTGTCCATTTTTCGGTAAACATAGCAGAGTAGACAGAATCCCTGTTTTGAAGGCTTCAAAGAAACTACGTCCTTAAAAGTCACTTTTAACACTTGTTTCCTGGCACTTACATTCAAGGCATTTGAGTCAATCTCTTGTGTTAAGACTTTCTATTTTCAGAATTGTCTTGAGAAATGCAAATTTTATATTCTTTTTGTGATATGCGTTCTATAATTAGACAATTTTCTAAACTGTGCTATGTAGGTCATTAGTGTTCAGAAAGATACTAAATATATTATTTGGAGAAAATTAAAGCTTCTGTGTATAAATATAGCTAGGAAATACCCACTCTAACTTTTCTCTTGAAAACTCATTGTGTAGTGGATAATGCATTACTATTAATTCAGATGGTAAATCCTGCAGCAAAGGAAAATTCTTTACTTTTACGTGATACAGAGTCCCATAGAATTACTTGAGCACAAAACGTATTTTTCCAACATACCTTTTACCGTCTATTCAAAGGATTACATTTGAGAAAGTGTTGAATTGAGTCCTTAGCACTCAGGACTTCAGTCTGAATTACTTCGTCATATGAGTCAGAATAACACAGAGATGTTCTCTCTAGATCCCCTTTCAAAGAAGGACTTCTGGCCAGCTGTGGGGAATGCCATCAACACATTGCCTCCAGCTAACAGCTCTTGGAGCAGCTGCACACAAGTTTACAGCTCTTAGAAGAACCTGCTTGTGGTGACTGAGCAAGGTAGGGATATAGAGCTCTCGTCAATAGAGCTCTCGTCATTTAGGCACATTGTAGCACAGATCCTCTGAGCAATATTTGCTCTGGAGCTTCCTACAAGATTGGCCAAGGCTTTGTCCAGTCTCTCTTACTTCCTTCTTTCCTCCCTTCCTCTCTCTTTCTTTCTTTTCTTTGTTTTGTCTTTTTTGTCCAATCTTCATTTCAATTTCAATTTGACTTCTTTCTCTGCCTAATCCTACTTCCTCCCTTATCTCTCTGGGATTAATCACACACATCTTGCACTCCTAACTTTATCTCAGCATCTGCTTCTTAATAATTCTGTGATTGCTGGAACGCAAAAATTAAAAACAAATGCTTTGAACCAGCTTTCTTTAGACAAATATATTTTAGTGGATGAGGGGAGAAGAAAATTTCTAGGGCAGAGGCCATGTTAGAGTAGAGCAGCCTGGGGAGATGCACTCCCATGAGGACTTGACGCATGAACAGGGAGATCATAGCCTATAGATGTGTCAAGGCAGGAACAGTAAAGAGAAGTGAAGAAAATGAAGGATTCCAAGAACAAATATAGTTGTAATTTAGTTGCATTTTTGGTTGGCCTAATGATAGGTTTAAGCGTGCTGTGTTTCTCTGGTCTCTGGGCCAAGGACAAAGTCAACCTTAATTTTAAACAAAACTATAAATTAGGGTTTGGGCCAGATTGTCAGCCTATTTCATTATCTTTCCTAATTTCAAACCTCTGCTGAAATTAGGCTCATGACTAGTTGCAGGAAGTGGTGATGCTGATTCCGCAGAAATATTTTTGGACTGAGATTTACATGAAGTCAAATCAACTAGTCAATTCAGGGGAAAATAAAATAGCCTTGAACTAGTTGTTGGGATAAATTGAATCAATTCATTGAACCATTTAAGCAAGGAAGCAATTCCAAAATCTGGCTCAATGTAGTGAGTATTCTCTGAAGTTATTGTCAAAATAAATATACACAAAATTTTACCTAAAACAGATGTAAAATGCTACTTTGGTTATTACATGTTGAATTAATCCCTAAATTCAGTTATCAAATCTACCATACTCCTATAGAGAAGTTTTTCTTTTTTTTTAATGTTTTATTTATTTACTTTAAGAGAGAAAGAGAGCGAGCCAGGGAGAGGCAGGGAGAGAGGGAAAGAGAGAATCCCAAGTAGGCTTTGCACTGTCAGCACAAAGCCTCATGTGGGGCTTGAACTCACCAACCATGAGATCATGACCTGAGCCAAAATCCACAGTTGGATGCTTAAACGACTTAAACAACTGAGCCACCCTGGCACCCCAGGCCAGTTTTTCATTATATCCTATTGGCCAACAAAGAGTCTATCCTTGTTGACTCCTTCACAGAGAGTTCTCTCAAAGAAATTTGTCATTTAAGATATTTAAAAACACTAACTGCATTTTCAATCAAGATGGGTGAGATATTTCTGTTATCATGACATCAACAGAAAATGGAAGAAATTAATGTGTTCCTCCTCTTTTCTAGGCCTCTGTTAGATATGTTACATATATTATTTCAGTGTCCTTATCAACTGCAATCAATTAAATATGTGCTTAGCCAATTTTTTTAGGTAAGGAAATTAAGTTGTAGAATATTCCCAAGACTTATTATTTTCTAATTTATCGAGACTTGACTTAAACTTTAAATTATAAAGTCTGTGCCCTTTCTACTTTATTAAGCTTCCTCTATCTGCAATGTGACTTGACCAATATTTAGAGTGCATACCATTTTATGTTTAAAACTGGTGGGATTTTTTTATATTACATGTTTATCCAGCCTTATTTTCAGATTTAAGAAAAACTTGGTATATTAGAGCTGCTGAAATAAGAATCTGGAGAGAGAGCATATTTTATATTAGTCCTTTTAAAACTATATTTTTCAGTGTGGAGATTCCTCAAAAAATTAACAGTAGAACTCCACTATGACCCAGCAATAGCACTGCTGAGAATTTACCCAAGGGATACAGGAGTGTTGATGCATAGAGGCATATGTACCCCAATGTTCATAGCAGCACTCTCAACAATAGCCAAATCATGGAAAGAGCCTAAGTTTCCATCAATGGACGAATGGATCAGGAAGATATGGTTTATCTATACAATGGAATACTACATGGCAATGAGAAAGAATGAAATCTGGCCATGTGTAGCAACATGGATGGACCTTGAGGGTGTTATGCTGAGTGAAATAGATCAGGCAGAGAAGAACAGGTACCATATGTTTGTACAAATAGGTGGATTAGGAGGAACTTAATGGAGGACCATGGGGGAGAAGAAGAGGAAAAATAGTTGGGGAAAGGGAGGGAGGCAAACCATGAGAGACTCTTGAATGCTGAGAATAAACGGAGGGCTGATGGGTGTGGGGAGAGAGGAAGAGGGGTGATGGGCATGGAGGAGGGTACTTGTTGGGATGAGCACTGGGTGTTATATGTAAACCAACTTGACAATAGACTATTTAAGAAAAAATAAATAAATTATGTTTCTATTCACTGGTAGCCCATGAACAATATATTGTGCTGACAGCACAGAGCCCGGAGCCTGCTTCAGGTTCTGTGTCTCCCTCTCTCTCTGCCCCTTCCCTGCTTGTGCTCGCTCTCTCTCTCTCTCAAAAATAATAAATAAACATTAAAACATTTAAAGAAAGAAAACTCTTGAAGTTGAACTGTATTGCAATAATTGGTGGCAGTAGTAGTAGGCTGCTATTTCAGTGAACTTGACCAGAACAGTACTAATCATTTGGTTTCTCTAAAACTTTTCTTTTGGGAAATATTTCTCCATGGATCTCTGATGTTTCTGCATGTCTTCCAAGCAGAGGCATGGACTTCCTTTATGCCAGACTTTCTTTCAAGGATGTTTATACAGAAAATAACCTTGGAAGATAGAGAAGGTATCTTTTTTTATATATAAATATAGAGATGGTATCTCTTTCTAGAGCAGAAAGCAGGCACATTTAACTGGGCTTAAGGTGTGGGTTCATAATGCTTAATATTTCTGGCATTTAAGGAAAGATTGATACCTCTTTCCCCTTTATCACCACCACAAAAAAGGAAGGCCAGGACTTTATTATTCATGTTGGATATTGGAGATAGTATGTGCTTCACTTGGGAATCCAGCTTCCTTCCTTATCTTGGCTATCTCATAAATCAACATTTGTTGGCTAAGGCCCAGATAAACACTTTAGATTGAAAGATGTCCAGCAAACCCTGGAATATTCTCTAACATTAAGGCCCCATAACCGTAATGAACTTGTTGAGCTAAAACTCTCTGTAATGATTTTGCAGATTGGAGCATTTGGGGAAAAAAAAAAAAAAAGGTAGCCTAGCAAAGGAAAGTGATGAAGAATCTCATATTCATTCTGACGTCAGCCTCCCTGACATGGCTATTAGAGACGTACCATTTGAAAAGGAGGTATTAAATTTCTACTGAGCTCTTGTCAAAACTAAATACCTGCCCCATGGAATGTTTGGGACTCTTTGATGTAATATTCCCATTTTGAGGTGAGTCAACTTAAACTCAGTGACTAACAAGTAGAAAGAGCTCACCAAGCCCCACTGGTTAAATGGAAATTGTATACTCAAGAACACAGAAGGCCTGGCCCCAGTGGCATGTTGACTTTGTCTGAAAAAATGACAGCTTCCCTTTGGAAGAAACTTTGTCCTTTACTCTGCCACCTGAAACATAGCATCTGACTCAGTGGAGTCCTATATTCACAGAGATTCCCCTAATTCTTAAGCTTGGTTCATTGAAGGTTTTGCTAACCTAAAACTTCAATATAAACTGTGTTGGTATATCTTTCTGTTCTTAGTGTTCAGGTGTGCAGAACCACAATTGGACATGAGTGTTCCATTCACAGAAATTTGACTCTTCTTAGCCTCTCACCAATGCTCTCCTTGATGAGCCTTACTACATTTTTAATGACATTTTTTAATCTCAACGATGGCCTAGCTGTTTGATCTGGGAGATTAAGAATAGGCCCTCCTACTTCCATTCCTTTTCCTCCTCATTTTCCTTCTCCATCCCTTCCTCCTTTTCCTACTTCTCCCTCTTCTCATTTTGCAAGAACCATTTAACAGTGAGCTGGTATTTGAGTCAAAGTATTTGATCTTTCATACTTCTTATCATCCATAGGCATCTAGTTTTGTCTAGTCTCTGGTGTTAAAAAGCCTATTCAAAAATAAAAAAGACTTCTAAAGCTACTTGCCTGCCTACTTTAACAAGGCAGTTTTGTTCACTGAATACAGTTGTCCCCAGAAAGATAATCTCCTCTGTTTACTTTCTAGTTAATTCTTATGATAGAATAGGTGGGAAGTTACATAGACCTGTTTTTAAAAATTAATTTGTTTTGAGAGAAAGGGAAAGATAGAGCATGCATGTGCACACATGAGCGGAGGGAAAGCAGAGAGAGAAGGAGAGAGAAAAATCTCAAGAAGGTACCGTGCTTAACACGAAGCTCGATCCCATGAACCATGAGATCATGACCTGAACTGAAACCAAGAGTCGGATGCTTAACTCACTGAGCCATGCCAGCACCTGAGAACTATTTTTTAAATGTGAAATTCCATTTAAACCATTCCTGGGCATAATTCTTTCTTTTCCCTAAGCAGCAACTCAAGGCCAGTCTAGTTGGTACACTTCATACAGCTAAATGGGGTCTAGAGAATTAAAATTAATTCTTGTTTAGCCATCTGGATTCTCTTTTTGAACTGACGTGGTCTTTGATCAGAAGGATAATGGCAGTTGGTTGAATACACTGGATACCAATAGTAACCCACACTGGAGTAGCCTACATAGCCAAATGGTAGACATAATGAATATATTTCTCTAAGTTTCATATAAACTTTGCCCATCTTGGACAAAAGTTCTGGATTCAGACAAGAAATGATTGTAGAAAAAGTGAACTTACAGCTGCTAGAATGGGACACAACAAATTTTAGGGAGTAGAAGCAAAAAACCATTGTGGTGGTACCAGAAGAAGAAAAACCACAGACTGCAAGAAGTGTGATCATAGAGGGACATTAGTGATCTTTGTCTTTCAGAACCATGAATATTTTTCATTAAGGGAGACATTCTTTTTTTTTTTTTTTTAAAATAGTTTATTGTCAAATTAGTTTCCACATAACACTCAGTGCTCATCCCCACAAGTGTCCTCCTCCATGCCCATCCCCCCTTTCCCCCCACATCCATCAGTCCTCAGTTTTTGTCAGCATTCAAGAGTCTCTCATGGTTTGCCTCTCTCCCTTTCCCCCACCATTTCTGCCCTTCTTCTCCCCCTTGTTCCTCCATCAAGTTCCTCCTAATCCTCCTATACGTGCAAACATATGATATTTGTCCTTCTCTGCCTGACTTATTTCTCTCAGCATAACACCCTCAAGGTCCATCCATGTTGCTACACATGGCCAGATTTCATTGTTTCTCATTGCCATGTAGTATTCCATGGTATAGATAAACCACATCTTCTTGATCCATTCATCTGTTGATGGACACTTAGGCTCTTTCCATGTTTTAGCTATTGTGGAGAGTGCTGCTATGAACATTGGGGTACACGTGCTCCTATGCCTCAGCATTTCTGTATCCCTTGGGTAAATTCCTAGCAGTGCTATTGCTGGGTCATAGGGGAGTTCTATTGTTAGTTTCCTGAGGAACCTCCACACTGTTTTCCAGAGGGGCTGTACCAGTTTACATTTAAGGGAGACATTCTGATATGGCTCCCACAAATTGATGCATCAAACACCTTAAATTTCGTTGAGTGCTATTACTTCCTGCCAGACAACTCTGACCATGATTTGATTAGTACTCTCCTTAATCTTACCAGAGGTCAATCAGAAACTGCAGAGCAGAGCATGGTTTTAACTCTTGCACCTTCCATGTAAAAATGGTTATCAGTACTTCCAGATATCTCCCCAACCTCCATTCCTTATAACTTTTTCTTTTTCATTCCCTTGGTACACACGTGCATTCTGCCTGGTGGCATGAACAAACAGAAAAGACAGACTGGTTATCCTAAGGAAGTTCCATCCCAAAAAAGTTTATGCATAATTATTTGAACTGGCAGAGTATGGGATTTGAATTGAAATGGAAACTTTAAGAAATATCAATTCACTGGGAGGCTACAGTAAAGGCACTATCAACTTGGGCTCCCTGCTGATGTAGGTCCCACTTGGGGTCTTGATGACAGTAAAAGTCCCTATTTTTCCACCAACACCACATACACCCCTGATGCTGTAGTTCTTGTCATTATCTTACCTTCCTCCCCAAGTTATATTGACTTATAGCTCAGCAAATATTATAAGAGACTTAAAGATTTGAAAGATACCAGTATATTATGTAACTCTCAGATTACTACAGAGGTCTCTCCTGATGAGGTTACTTTTAAGTCTGGTGAGTTCCTAGAGGGAAAACTGAGTTTATACAGAGACAGTCACCTCTATGATGGGAGTCATTCAATTAGAAACAATATGAAATTTGTTTTGACTTTAGCTGAAATAATACCACTTTGGCCATGAAAGACATTTACATCTGTTTCAACTCACTGTCCTAAGGACTTTTTATGGATGATAAAATCGCCGTAGGCATTGTAGCATGACAAGGAAGAGTCCGTATAATTACTAATATATAGTTATGTACTTGGATTAATGCCTCAGAGAAAATGAAAAGATCAATATAGGAAGGTAAGGGAAAAGCCACCTGAATATTTCAGACAGACCCTGATGGTTTATGAGTTGTGTTCAGCTGGCTGAGTATGGGATTTGAGGGTAAAACTTGATGTAACTACTGCAGGTTGGCCTCACTTTTGCTTGGAGTCCTACTGGTAGAATTCTTAATTCAATGTGTTATGTGAAAAAAAATTACACAAACGGTTATTATATGAATCATATTAATATATCAGCCATATTAATCAGTGGCTGATGGAATAGGAAAATTCACCGGAAGCCATGATAATATAAAAGCTATGTAAAAATGAAGGGTTGATATTGTTGGGAGACATGGGTCTTTCATATACACGCCATTTACATTTTTGCTCATGTGGTGAGCAGAAGCACTGACTGCTAGTATTCCTGACTGTATTTCCAAAGATGTTTGTATAGTGAGCAGCCCTGACAGATCGAGAGTGCTTTCTTCTGAAACAAGAGACTGGTTTGCTTACAGCCTTGGAAGATAGAAATAGTTTCATTCTGGACCAAAGAACAACATGCTTACTGCCTGTTATAAAATATTTAAGTTCCCTAAACTCATGGTTCCTTTTCTCTCACATGTATTACCTTGTCCTCTTTCTGACTCTCTGGGGATTGTGGCTTGAGAACATGGCATATGTAAGTATATTAGGTTATAAATTTTAAATTTGTTAGGGGATCATATGATTAGATTACATTTGCATTTTCCAGTTAATTCTATTACTAATTTTACTACACTATTTGCTAAATGTGGACACACACGCACACACACACACACATAAAGAAGATTTGTCGTAGCATGGAAAGAGTATGCTAGTAGCTAAAAAACAAAAACAAAAACAAAAAAACTGTGCAACACTTATGAGCTGCCCAATTTAAAAATCCTCCTTAACATCTTTGACATAATATTGGACTCTTTAACTCACCTCATAAGGTTTTTGTAAAGATCAAATTAGATAATGTATGTCAAATGATCCAGAGTATTTAGTGTGTTGTAAAAATGTAAGGGAGTATAATGACTAATAAAAGGTATAACAGACTTAATTTTTTGCCTCATAGCTAATTTGGGAAAATTTTTAAGAAAGTTACCTAGTTTTCTCTTGACATTGGGACACTTTCTGAAATGAATTTTGTAATGATTATTTTTACCTTTTGTTTTCTGTATTGTTAGATTGGTTTTAGTAGTGTAACTATTTTTTCCATCGGTGTTTTGTCAGATTTTTAGAAAAAAAAAATCACTTAAAGTTTATGTGAATTATACTTTTTACCTACTTCCAAATTATAAAGAAAAATGAGTAATGCACATTGGTTTGTTACCTTCAAGAAATGTCATCTATCCTAATAGACACAAGTTTAGAATTAATTTAGTGTATGAATATTTTACAGTTTTATTCAAAGAAGTAATTTAATGCATTTACAATTTAAAGTAGAACAGGGGAGCCAGGGTGGCTCAATCAGTTAAGTGTCTGACTTCAGCTCAGGTCATGATCTCGTGGTTCCTGAGTTCAAGTCCTGCGTTGGGCTCTGTACTGACAGCTCTGAGCCTGGAGCCTACTTCTGATTCTGTGTCTCCCTCTCTCTCTGTCCCTCCCCTACTTGTACTCTGTCTGTCTCTCTCTCTCTGTCAAAAATAATAAATAAACATTTAAAATTTTTCAAAGTAGAACAGATTATTCATTGAAAATATAAAAAATCATCTGTTATTCTTTTCCACATTTAAAGTGAAATGCAACTATCGAGTCCTTCCCCATAGTTTTTGCTGATTCCAGATGAAGCTTCAATAAACTAAGCTTTGTGCTTTTGTGAATGTGCTGTATAAATGATTGCAAGATAAGCATATTGATTTGAATAACCTTGATTGGGTTTCTTCAGGCTACTCAATATTGATCACTTGCTTTTTTCCTGAATAGAAAACTGACAAGATTGCAGTGATTACACAATCCAGAGAAAATATCTGTGATGGAAAAAAAGGAAAGAACATCTTCATTTATAATAATAATTAACAATGTCTGTTACAAAGAAATAAATCCAAGTAGAAAATATATTTTAAAACAATCAGTTGTATATAAAAGCAGTAATATTTTGAATTGTTTATTTGGAGGTAACAAAAACATTTGAGATATTCTTATTCTATATATAAGATAATATGGCTTCAGGGTCTCTGGGTGGCTCAAGCCAGTTAAGCATATGACTCTTGGTCTCAACTCAGGTCTTGATCTCAGAGTCATGAGTTCGAGTCCCACATTGGGCTCCACACTGGGCATAGAGCCTACTTAAAAAAAAAAAAAAAAGGATAATATGGCTTCATCCAGTCCAATATCAGCAGCAGCAGGAGCACATCTGCATCATTTTCAACATCAATATTCACAACATAAACAGCAACAAACACCATGAAAGCAAATTTAAAAGCATATAATTAATACTCTCAATCATGATTGTAAGCACTGGAACGTAATGGAATAAATTGCATTTGCCATGCTCTGGCTATTGAGAGCATAGCTTAGTTAACAAAAAGAGCTAGCTAAATATCAAGATTGCATAAAATAGATTACAGAAGTTTCATTTTCCTAGGTTTTTCTTTTCCTTATATCAGTTATCAATTATCTATTTATAACTGTCATTGACCAATAGTCACTCTCTGAACAGAAATGGTATCATAATCAAATATAGTAATTTATTCATTAATTGATTTATTCATTAGTCACATACTATTCTTGATGCTGGGCTACTAATGGTAGACAGTGGATCCTGTGGGGGCAACAGATACTTAATTGTTGAACTGCATGATTCTTTGAGAGCATGTAAGAGCATGTAGCAAGGTAATAAAACTACTTAGGTACATCTTCTTACAAAACCTTAAAGTTTGAACCAGATATGAAGGACAAAAAGGAGTTCTTATGCAAGTGGTGGTGGTGAGGAAGAACCTTCTGGGAAGCTGACATACCATTTGTAAAGGCTTTGTGGCATGGATTCACAGATATCCAGTAACTGAAGCAGGCCCATGTGACATGGGGGACTCCAGAGAGCACATGGGGGAACAATGGCATGAAGATATTAAGTATGTTGAGCTTCACCTAAAAGCAAGTATAAATTATTTGAATGTTTTGAATGTGGGAAGAGTGCAGACATCAGGAGAAGTTCAGATTTTTGTTTCAAAATGATCACTCCAGTTGAAGTCAGAACTGATAGAGATTGACATTGAGAAAAAAGTCAGAGATGACTATAATATTTGAAGCTGGAACATCTTTGGAGAGAAGTCTCTTTCTAATTATATTCTGCTGAGTTCGATATTTCAAAAGTATTTGTAGCTTCTGGGTATAGACATAGAGTTTAAATCTGCACTTAATTTATCATATATTTCAGAGAAAATAACCCCTCAGGAATAATCAATAGTTATAGTATATTATATACAGTGATATATTTTGAAGAAGTATTATAATATTTTTACCTTATCTTTGGTTATATTAGAAAATATTTCAACCCAATAATTGATAAGAGATCTAGTAAAGGAAGTGGTATTTTTAGTAGCATGACTATGAATAATGTAAGTCACAGTGTTCGTAGGTAAAAGGATTTGTTAGATAGGTACACCATCTTTAGGCTCTGAAGAATGAAAGAGCTTGACATAACGTAGACAATCAGTGAATGAAGAAGAAGGTGAGCCTTATGTTGTGTTATCAACAAATACACTAAATTAAGTAGAAAAACAAATGTAGTCATTTGTTTTTAACAAATTTAACAAAGTAATTTTTTGTGTCCTTTGGCTATAGACTCTGGAAATTAAAAAAAAAAAAGTACAATGAGTCAGAGGTATCTATGGCACTGAAGGACATGAAAAGTAGTTTACATTAGATTATAATGACAGTGAGAACCAAAGGAGGATAACTTGCCAAAACTGCCAGATATGAAAAAAAAGACTATTCTGCTAAACAATTAAATTAATTAATCTGTCAAATAACTTACACTGATAACTGAGAACAATTGGTTTACTTTGATCAGTCAATTCATATTTCCTAAAAGTTTAATTAGGTGATTTCGGTGTCATGAGTTCAAGCCACACGTTGGGCATGGAACTTACTTTAAAAAAGAATAAATTATTAAAAATAAATAAAACTTCATTTTTCAGAAGTTTTTATTATATTTGTCCTATTCTTTGGATTCCAAAATTGACAATGTCTTGATGGTAATTTTCACTTTGCTGATTTATTGCAGACTAGCTGTCAGCCCTCTAAACAATGACATATATCTTTCCTGTATTGAGGATGCACTACATTTAGATAAATAGATGATAAACAGATACATAAATACATAGATACATAGATAGATAGATAGATAGATAGATAGATAGATAGATAGATAGATAGATAGATCTCCATCACTTGTAACTAGGACATGTTACAAGATTTTTCCTGGAACTAGCCTTCTGTCTCTTAGAAGGAATTCCCTCTTTCTTGATCCTGCTCTCTGCTGAGCTGCTTCATTCCATCTTCTTTTGAATTCCAATGGCATTTGTGAGAACAGAAACTCTCATGTGCAGATCACACCACTTTCTGCTTTCCCAACTCTTGACAGCTGTTCAGACAGAGCAAGCAGTTCTGGTCTGCTTAGCTCTGTCCTTCCATATCATATGTTTTACAGAAGTACCTCAGTGTGGGGAAGTCTGGCTTTTTCCATTTTAACCTTCATTTTGTTCATTATTCTGACAAATTCTGGGGTTTAGAATGAGGAGATCTATTATGGCCATACACTTAATTGCTAATGTGAATATGAGCTTTATTATTAATATGGGTGATTTTTTTGCCTCCTCTAGATGGAATAACTCCTGAGCTATCATTTTTGTTTCAATTTTAATAGCAGTTTAGTTTTTTAGAACAATTTTAGGTTTACAAAAAATTGAGCAGATAGAACAGAGAATTCCCATATGGCCCCTGTACACAGTTTAATCTGTTATTAATATCTTACATTATGGTAGTTCATTACAATTAATGAAACAATATTGATATATTTTTATTAAACAAAGTCTGCAATTCATTCAGATTTCCTTGGTTTTTACCTCATATCCTTTTTCTATTCTAAGATCTCATCCAGGATACCACATTATATTTGTGAATTCTCTTTAGCTTCTTGACTGACAATTTCTCTGCCTTTCCTTGTTATGGATGAACTTGCAGTTTTGAGGAGTACAGTTTCTCATGATTAGGCTGGGACAACGGATTTGAGGAAGGAAGGTAAAGTGTCACTTTTATTATATCATATCAAGATTATACCCAATCAACATGGTTTATAGGTGTTGACGTTGACCGTGGTCACCAGGCTGAAGTAGGGTTTGTCATGTTTCTCCACTTTCCCTTATTTAAAGGAGAATTTTAAATATCAATACATTTTTTGAATAAGAATATTTTAACATATTTTTGGATGACTGAAAGGAGCAAGTGGTGAGGGTGAGAAAGGAAAAGGATAACAAGGTTGCACATTTCAGAGGAAATGGAGGAGTTTCTGGGCAATGACACAAATGTATAGGATTACTGTGGTTTGCAACAGAGCGCATCTTCCTCTGAGACTATAAAGAAAGATGCTAGGAATTGTGACCTTATAGTTATGTTTGAGCATGTCTCGTGTTTACTTTTTATGAGACAGTTTATGTTGTTTGTTTGGTTTGGTTTTGCTTGGCTGAGTGAAAGGAAATGGCTGAGACTAACCACATAGAAAAATAAAAAATTCATCCAACTAGAAATTAGTGGAAAGACCACCAAGTAACAGATGAGGGTCTATTTGAGGTTGGAAACTATCAGTTTTTTCAGATTATGTAACTTTATCCAGATAATGCAAATAGACCATTGGTTTGAACCACAGTTGGTAATTGGCAAGAGCAAGTATAGTAGAAGGTCATGTGGATAGGAGGTTCTCGTGTAGAGCTGAGCCACCTAAAAAAAAAAAAAAAAAAAAAAAAAAAAAAAAAAAAAAAGAAAGAAAAGAAAAGAAAAGTGTAATTGAAAGCATGAAGAAGGAACTGGGAGACCATGGGACTTAAAAAGAGAGAATGAATTTTCTGTGTTCTAAATTTGAATTCAGTGGAATGACTGAAAAGGGGATAAAAGAAGACTGTTGTGAATAGATAAATTTCAAATTTCAGTATGTGAGAGATAGTGTGAAATTCTTCATCCAGTTTGTGGCCATATGAAAAACCCTACCAAAGTAGAGAGATGATAAAAGAAAAAATGAAAAAGACTTTACATTACAGAATCTAACTCTATAGCTATCTGTATGGTGATAGTTATTCAGATTGATATTCCGATGATGGTAACTTATGAAATTGAGAAGAAACTGGGTCAGGCACCATAATCCTTCCAAAATAACAAATTATGAGTCTAAAGTTTACAGATAATTGTGACAAGGATAGGAAGAGAGAAATATACTTGAGATTTTGTGGGAGGAATATTAGTTGGCAAGCGCTGTAAAACCAGAGGGATGTTAAAATATCCCAAATGTTCTTTATGATGTTGTAAATAATGGGCAAAGGAGTGTCCTACTTTTAAAAGGAAAGCAAATGGAATTGAGAAAGGTAGGTTTTATTTAATGAGACAATATGGTGCATTGGAAGAAGTATATATTTTAACACAAATTGAGGTCATAAAAATTCATATAGAGAATGTGATAATTTATGTATTTTGGTCTTATCATCAGTTTAAAGTCAGTATACTAAAATATAACTTCTTCCTCCTAGATTTGAACAATAAGTTATAAAAAAAAAAAGTATAGAGCAGTTTTGATGCTACTGAGCTTGAGCAGGGGGAGTGATATATAAGCAGATGAAACAACAGCAAAGAAACACAAAATTAGTGTAAAGGGCTGTGGTTCTATATTTCAGAACCCACTGTTCATCAGTTGGTTGCATGTGAAGAAGATTGGGGAAAGAATTCTGCTTCTAAGTTTGAGTTCTGCCCTTAGGAAACCAGCCCTGAATTTACTGAGTGCTTGAATTACTTGTATTTACTAACACCAGATACATTCCAATCAACATCCTGGAATGTGAAGATGCCTTTCAAAGTATATTTCTGCTTTTCAGAGAAACTATACTAATTAATTTGCTTTTTATAATAGTGAAACTTGATAAAATATGCTTAAATTCTACCTATCCTGATACAGCTTTATTTGAAAATCTTATTTGTTAAAAATTTCCACAAAGTGAAATAAAAGTACTCTATTTTCCATGTAATAGAGATGTAGTGAATCACTACACAGCCATTTCTGACATCCTTTATTTAATATTTCAAGAAATTCTTTTCAATTTCATGGTTACTAGAGGTTTTAGAGTTTTGTTAAACTAGTTTTGTTAAACTAGAGTTTTGCTAAACATCCAAAAATGTTTCCAAAGTGCTTATGATTGTATCTGTTTCTTCTTCTAAAACTTGACATTATTTGCATCAGGAAGTATCCAAAGAGAACACAGGCATTTCATTGTGTAGATCACTGTAGTTGAAATGCTGAATACAAGGTTTTACAAATATGTAGTTGAACACCTGGAGTTTTCAAGATGCTTCTTTCTACTTTTAGTAGTCAGTCATACAACTCTCATGAAATGTGCCTCAACAAATTATTAGGTGAGTTTTAACACCAGAACCACAAAATTCACTTACAAATTGAATTCTCCATAAAGTCTATAAAATAATAAAAATTGAAATCCAGGAACAGGAGAAAGTTGGATTTTAACCCATATTTTCACACAGCTAACAACTTTTTGTACTCCATGATGAAGTTTTCACTGATGTGTTACATGTCTGTTTAAGAGAGCCTATAGGCTGGAATCGCAAGATCAAATTGTTGTCAGGTTTGGTTTTTTCCAAGGCCTCTCTCCTTGGCTTTCCAATGGCCACCTTCTTGCTGTGCACATGAGCATTCTATGTGTCTCTATATGTATCCAAACTTCCTGTTCTTGTAAGGACACCAATCAGAATGGATTAGGCCCACCATAATAACCTCATTTTAACTTAACTGCCTCTTTAAAAATTATTTCTCAAAATATAGTCGTATTCTGAAGTATTGGTGATTAGAGATTCAATGTACACATTTTGGAGGGGAGACAATTCAGCATAAAACACACCCTCTCCCCACATATACAAGCCTTATATAATGCCTACTCAGAAATATTATCATCCAGTATCTTATAAATGAATAAAATAATAATTGAGAAACTGTGTGTAAATTTATTAACTGCATTTTTATTCGGGTTTTCTTAAAATTAAAAATTATTATATAGATCAAGTAAAAAGTACCAAATCTATGATCAAAATACACAAAACAAATGTTCATTTGCAAAGTTCATATTAACATATCGTTTTGCAGAATATTTCATCACTAAGACTGAGTTCACCTACTATGATAGACTTTTTATAAAAGAGTTTTTCTAAATAAAGGTAAGGGAGTAGAAAATTCTATGAATTTGATCCACATAATGATTTTTTTAGAAAAAATAATTTTTAGACTATGTGCAAGAATTTCTACACTTCAGTTTTCTAATATTAAGATATTATCCTTCCCTCTAAGATAAATAAATGTTTTAAAAATTAAAAAAAAAAAATAAGGGCGCCTGGGTGGCTTAGTCGGTTAAGCATCCTACTTCAGCTCAAGTCATGATCTCGCAGTTTTTGGGTTTGAGCCCCGCGCTGGGCTCTGAGCTGACAGTTAAGAGCCCGGAGCTTCCTTCGGATTCTGTGTCTCCTTCTCTCCCTCTGCCCCTCCCCTGCTCACACTCTGTCTTTCTCTCTCTCTAAAATAAATTCATGTTTAAAAATTTTTTTAAAAAAGATATTATCCTTCCTAATATGTCTTGAATATGAACACACAAATATTTTGCCAAAATACTTTTTATTCTGTTACTCCTTAAGAAACAAGCCTCCAATAAACCTTAGCTGGCATATGTCAAAGTATTTAATGTAGCAAGCACTCAAAGACCTTAAAAATATAACAGCCAACTAGTTTTCTCATCTCATTTCTATGTACTTTTTTGAAAAGTATTCTCTGCTTTACTCAGATTAATCAGCTATCTCTCATTTCTTTACACCATACTTCTCTACACTGTTTCTTGTCTATATATACATCAACTGACCATATGAGTAAAAGAACAACTAAACTTGTAATTAACTTTGGGTTATGATCATGTAATCTTAATTACTGGATATTCTTATAAACAATTAAAATGTATTTAAAAAACAGTGGATGAAAATGCACACCACCTATGATTCAAATACTTTGTGGATATATAACCAAAGAAATGTAATTTTTAAGTGCACCAGAAAGTCATGAAGAGAAATTTTCATAGCATTATTTGTATTATTCCACACATGGAAACAACTCCAAAACCCATCGTTAGGACTACAACTGGAGAATTTAACAATAGGAATATTAAACAGTAATTTAAAACCTACAGACTTTTGTTATAGCTAATGATATGAAAGATTCTCACAGAAATAACTGAGTAAAAAAAGCTACATGAAATAGAATATACACTGTGTGAATCTAGTTATACAAAATTCAAAAATAGGCAACATGAGTTTATGGTTTATTAGAATAATGGTGACCTCTGGTTGAGGACATGACAGATGCTACTGTGTGCAAGTAATGTTTTAGCTCTTTGGTTATGTTCATGTACATTATGATTTATGCACTGTTCTGTATGTTATAATAAAATTTATTTAAAAATCACCTAA
>NW_027531285.1:4030292-4235695 GCF_008692635.1 Crocuta crocuta | reverse complement strand
GGCAGTCAGCACAGAGCCCGACGCGGGGCTCGAACCCACGAACCGCGAGATCATGACCTGAGCGAAAGTCGGACGCTTAACCGACTAAGCCACCCAGGCGCCCCTAACATGGTAGATTTAATGAAACATTGCCCTCAACTCCTTCCAGAAACCCTTATAAAGGAATTTTTACAAAACAGAAAAACACAAAGACGAAGAGCAACAGTAGTAACCCACTTTTAGAAGACAGAAAACAGAACAGAAGAAGGATAAGTAACTTATCACATTAAAAAAAATTATAATCTAAAAACAGTGTTGTAAACCAGGAAGATAAATGACACCAAAACCCAGATGACCTAGTAGAGGTTATTTTCCAGATCCTTCCATGCTTTACTCATCCAGATGGGTGGCCTGTCTCAACCTATATCCAGGATGAAGTATGCAGGCTATTCTCAGCAGACTGCCAAAGAGAGAATCTGCATATTGAAGGATTCCAGTTACAATGGAGGCTGGATATGCTGTATTGAAAACAAGATTAAGTGATTGTTACATACTGAACATTAAGATCTTTTCTTTCTTACTACATCTGATTCAAAGATTACCAGCAGCCAAATTATTCCCTTCAGGTAGGCATTTGGAAAAAACTTTGCTGAGGTATCTGAAAGCCCAAAGATAAGAAGTGCAGATACTGGCAAAAGCAGTTTCTTCTTAAGAAGATTATCCTACTCTAAAGCTGACTGAGAGCAAAGTTCCATCACACATATTGGGGTAATCAGTGTTTAGCTCCTGATATTAAAGGAGAGTGACTATGTAAAGGATAGTAGGTAATAAAAATATAGAGACTAAGAGCTAAAACAAATAATAACCAGTTATATAGAGGAAATAGAGAATATGAAAGAAGAATGAACAAAATTAATATTGTGAGCAGTACGGCAAGACTGTGCTTTCATAAGATAAGGAGACACTTTTAAATAAATCATTCAGAGAATTTAGAAGAGCTCTTGGATAGTACAAATATGAGAGTACAAATTTTGTGTATGATAGCATACACAAAAATATCAGTGGAAGTGTTGAAATTAAAATTTAGCAGATTTAAGAAAAAAGGAGAACAAAATGAAAAGAGTTAAGATATATTAGAGAGAAATAAATAGTAAAATTAAAGCACTATTCCAGGCGATCCAATATCAAAATAATAGTCGTTTCAGAACAATAGAATAGAGAAAATAGAGGAGGTCACATCAACAAAAAGATTCAAAAATATTTCCCAGGCCTGAAATACATCCTGAGTTCTTAGCAAAATAGAAAATAGAAGACTCACAAAGACATATTATCACAATACTTCCCATTATTAGGAACAAAAAGAAAATTCCAAAAGATGCAACAAGGAAAGAATCAAGAATCAAAATAGCAGCAGAATTTCAACGCAAATCTCAGAAGTAGGTGGCAGCAGTGAAATGTTTTCCAAATTCTAAGAAAGATATTTTCAATCTAGAATTCGATAGTCAGGAAAACTAACATTTGATCATGAGATATATTTCATAATTTATAGTCTTACAAGGTCTAAAACTTTTCTACCCCTTACCTCTATTCTTGGGAAGCAACTGGAGTATATATTACAATAAAATAAGAAAGTAAACTAACAAAAAGATGTTGGACACAGGAAACAGGAGGATCAAAAAGGGAATGAGAAAAGTTTTTTCCAAGATAATGGTGAATGGCGATTACAGGCTGACAATTTCTACATGAAACATGGAACTTAACAAATTACATTTGGAGCAGATAAGAAGTTTCTAAAGAGATTTCTTTAAGAGGATGAACTTGATAGAATTGCTATTATGTTTACATGTAGCAAAAAGAGATTTACACAGCTGATAGAGAATATGCACCTAAGGCAATAATTAATTTAAGAAAAGCAATACAAAAGAAACAAAAACTACGTAAGTTTTAATTTGGGAGAGAACAAAAACTTTAATATTGATGTATTTATTTTGAGAAGATGAGGGAAATAGAATAGTGAAAGTTTTTGGTAGAGGTTATGTGTATGTGGGTACATAAAATAATCTAGAAGTCTCTCTTTCATAATGGAAGGATAGATCAATAATTTTCTGAGTGTGGTATGTTGGCTCCTGGGGGTCCAAAAGACACTCCCAAGGGACAATGTAGATTCATAACTCTTTATATAGTGGTTAGTGTTATTTGCCTATTGCACAGTACACTGACAGTATACCAATGGCACAAAACAATGGTGCTTAAAAATACTAATACATAAGCACACATCAAGGCAGTAGCACCAAAATATGTTCACCATTGTCTACTTGATGACCAGGAATTAACGGAATTAAAGGAATTAAAGAATATGTATTATTTCATAATTTTCTTGATAAAGTAAAAAATATTTATTAAATCGTGACCTTGGGGACATATTTTTTAGTATTCTATATGATTAAATGATAAGTATGCATAAA
The DNA here is from genome assembly GCF_008692635.1 of Crocuta crocuta. Lineage (NCBI taxonomy): Eukaryota > Metazoa > Chordata > Mammalia > Carnivora > Hyaenidae > Crocuta > Crocuta crocuta. The sequence continues at coordinate 4,233,251 of NW_027531285.1, read as the reverse complement.
CATTTCTCTGCATACTGGTTATAACTCTTGAGATATATAGCACATTATTAAAACTGCTTATTGTGATGTATTGACATCGTTTTTTTAATGTTTTATTTATTTTTGAGAGAGACAGAGAGACAGAGACAGAGTATGTATGGGGGAGGGACAGAGAGAGAGGGAGACACATGGCTCCAGAATCTGAGATGTCAGCACAGAGCCTGATGCAGGGCTCAAACTCACCAACTGTGAGATCATGACCTGAGCGGAAGTCGGACACTTAGCCAACTGAGCCACCCAGGCACCCATGATGTTTTGACATTATAAAAAAAATTTTCTGGGGCGCCTGGGTGGCTCAGTCGGGCGTCCGACTTTGGCTCAGGTCATGATCTCACAGTTCGTGGGTTTGAGCCCCGCGTCGGGCTCTGTGCTGACTGCCAGCTTAGAGCCTGGAGCCTCTTTCAGATTCTGTATCTCCCGCTCTTTCTGACCTTCCCCTGCTCACGCTCTCTCTCTCTCTAAGAAATAAATAAAAAACACTAAACAAACAAACAAACAAACAAAACCTTTTCTGGCTGAGGACAGAAGGCTAGCCAGTTCTTAGAGGTAGCAAAAGTACTCAGCCAGAATCATGCCTTTTATATGCAAACTAACCAATCTCCTTTCTCCCTTCTCCTTTATCTGGCCTATACACCCCAGCAGGCAATATTTCTCTGCCATAATCATCTTAGGGTCAGGTACCAGGTAACCTGGTGTCAGGTACCCCCCTATGGCTTAGAGCCTGCCAAAATTATTCAAACTAGCAGTTTTAAACTGTTTACCTTGCTTTGCTTTTCCCCTGGAAACCCCAGTGAATGAAAGCCTTGGTCTAAGATCTCCCTTTACTTCTTGCCTTTCTGCCTCCTGACTGCTCTGGTGTCTTCCTCTGTGGCTCTGTGTGGCATTCAGTGCTCCCCTTCTCTGAACCTTGTGAGTATAATAAACTTCCTTCCATGCCTCATTCCCATTCCTCCTGTGTTTGCATCAAGTTTACCATACCATATCCAACATGTACATCTTCAGAACATGAGAAATAGTACTTAGGAAAATAGTTGTGATCTAAAATTTTTACACAGAATACCATTTACTGAAAAGAAAAACTGCCAAACAAGGTTATTCATAATTGTGTATTTGATAGACATTTCTTGAAAATAAATGAAGTAAGCCTGTTATTTCAAGGAAAACAACAGACAGTATGTATTACTATGATGAAATTTTAACTTTCAAATGAAGATTAAAATTTTGGATTTCCTTTATGTGACTTGATAACTTCTCCATACTTAAAGACTTCTCTTATGAGATCACTGGTGGTATTTATGAATGTGATTTTTTTATATTAAGTGAGGAAATGTGTCAACATTGAATAACCTACATAAATAGTGAAGCAATATTTCCAAATGACCGATGCATGAATGTTACAAAGTCACCTGACCATAGATAAAATATCCATTCAAGGTGCAAGAAAAAACAGCAGGCTTCACTGTAAAAGTTTATTGATATGGTTTAGATTCTACACTGCAGCTATCCTTTAGGAAATTCCCATTGTCTTGTTTTGATTAAATATAAATAAGTAAAAATAATCATGATTATTTGATAAAATTTCTCTTTTCCAAGTACATACTGTGTAAGGCTTGATTTTCTTTAGTACTTCAGCCAAAACAACGTATCACTGAATGCAAAGTAGATATGAGAATCCAGTTATCTGCTATTAAATAGACATTAAGAGATTTGCAGAAATGTAAAGTAATGCCGTTCTTCTCAGTAAAGACTTTTGTTTTGCAAAAAACAGATATGTTTCATAGAAAGATGTTATTTATACTTATTTGTAACTTTTTTGTTATACTAAAATTGAATATTTTTTAAAGTTTCCAAGGTTATATTTATAGTATGGTAAATATAAATAGGCATAACCCACATAAAAAAAAGGTTTTGGGGGTCACCCTTAAATTTCAAGGGTGGGATCCTGAAATGAAAATGTTTGAAGACCTGTGGAGTATAAAATGCCTAGAATTGAAAAGTCAAAAAGTAGCAATATAAGCATTTTTGAAGGGTTATGGTTTTAGAGGAAATGCTGAAGAATTGAAACCTTTAAAGTATCTACAAATTTAATAAAATTATTCCACTATGTAAAAAACAATGCAAACCACAAAATGTATGCTTATATCTGTTGTTATAACTTGTGAATAGAGGTTTGAATAAAATTTGCAGAGATTACTTCTCTTCATTAATAATAATAATAATGGTTTTAATATTGCTTACTTTGTAGTTTTGTGATAACCAGACATAAAGCAAATAAGGCCTAGTGCTTGGCTTGTTGTTACTGTTTTTAATTATTTATTCTTGTGATGATAAAGAAGAAAGTGGTGACTTGAGAAAAAAAGATCCAAAATATGTCAAATGTATAGCTATTTGTGTCCCCCCCCCCATTGTCTACTTCCGTCATTTTCTACTATTCTATATGGAAGGCTAGAAGTATTTTCCATGAAAGGAATCATGGGCCATATACTGATCTAAGGGTGAATCCCTCCAAAATTACCCAGTCACTTTCTTATCTGTTTTATATTAGTGATTACAGATAACATTTCATATTTTTTTAAAAAAGGATTTAAAATGGGGCTTAGTCGGTTAAGCGTCTGACTTTCGCTTAGGTCATGATCTCGCGGTTTGTGGGTTCGAGCCCCGCGTCGGGCTCTGTACTGACTGACAGCTCAGAGCCTGGAGCCTGTTTCGGAGTCTGTGTCTCCCTCTCTCTCTGACCCTCCCCTGCTCACTCTGTCTCTCTCTCTCCTAGAAATAAATAAAAAAATATTTTAAAAAAAGGATTTAAAATACTTCAAAACTGCTGAGCTAGTTCAATCTAGCATCTACTTGAGAATAACTTATAATATGATGATGTCACTGTTTTAGTATATAATATCTAATTGATAAGGAAAAATAACATAACTCCTGTAGTGATAGATTTTTGTCACTTATTTTCAATGGGAGGAGTTAATTGCTTATGATTACCAGTTTTCAAAGTGAAGGTGCCTCTACAATAGGCAGATTATATAATTGCCTACTTGCCTCAAATATTCTAATTTCATGTTTTCTACTTCTAAAATTACAAGTCATTTAAAAATAAATAACTTGGGGGCGCCTTGGTGGCTCAGTTGGTTAAGCATCTGACTTCAGCTCAAGTCATGATCTCACCGCTTGTGGGTTAGAGTTCCGCTCCGGCTCTGTGCTGACGGCTCAGAGCCTGGAACCCGCTTCAAATTATGTGTCTTCCTCCCTCTCTGATCCTCTCCTGCTTGCACTCTGTCTCTCTCTCTCAAAAATAATGAATAAACATTTAAAAATTTTAAAAATAAAATAAAAATAAATAATTTTGATTGTAAGTAAATTCTTTCCCTTACATTGTTTCATCATTGAATTTTCAAAACAATAAATATATAAATTATTAAATCAAGAATTTGAGGATGAGTAAACTTAAAACATTTATAAATTTCATCCTATTAAAATAAAAAGTTAAACCTTAACCCAGGTCTGCTTTATTCCACAATCTGTCCTGTGTAACACTTCTGACTCTTACCAAGATCCCTGGAGAATCGTTGTGGAAATGTGGAAAATTCTCATTGAAGAAATTCACACTATGATGTTAATATTGACTTAATTGTTAAATATTCTCTTCTGAAGACAGAATTAGAGAAATGGAAATTTTGAAATACTCAGTCCCTGGAGTATGGCTACAATAAAAGAGGAGATCGGGGGCACCTGGGTGGTTCAGTCCATTAAGCATCTGACTCTTGATTTCCACTCAGGTAATAACCTCATGATTTGTGAGATTGAGCCCAGTTTGGATTTATCTCTCTCGCTTTCTCTTCTCCCTCCCTGCATGCACATGCACTCTCTCCCACTCTCTCAAATAATTAAATATTTAGGAAATAAAAGAAGACCTCTGAAAGAGTCAAGAAAGGAGGAGTTCAATGACAAATTTTGTCAACTTCATTGTCTTCGGACTGGCCATTCTAACCAATAATTAAAGTGGACATTAAAAACGTTCATAACCTGAGATATGAAACACAATTTACCTCTAGAATCTCAATGCTGAGTTTCCCTACATTAGAGACAATGTGATTCATTAACTTACACACACATAAAAGAAAGATACCTCTTTTTTTGCCTGTCTCATATTTATTTGTTGGTTGTTACAGGGGTATATTAAGGGCTGAACTTCAGGTGTGGCAGACAGGCAAAGAGATTTTCAGTGTGCTTGTAAACGGTAATCCAACAATGATAACATCTTGGCCTTGTCTCTTACTATAAAAACCATGTCATCATTAAAAATAACATGATTAAAATTTTTAAAACGTGAGAGTACTTTTTGGTTAAGTGTAGTATTTGAAAAATGGAATCTCTAATTCTGTGAAGTGTTACAGACTTTTCCTGAATGATACAAGCTCCTCTTCTATTACTTTCATACCAAACCAACAAAAGCCATTGTCAAAAGAATCTACACATATGGTACTTATAAGATGTGTAGTTTACTTCATATGATTTTATTTTACTCTGGACTTCCTGAAAGTCAGATAGTCTTCTTTTTAAATTACTGAAGATAATTTAATAATACTGTTTTCCTTAGACAAAGAACTATTCATTGTTTAAAATGAAAGAATGACTTTGGGAAACTTCAAGGATGAATGAATTTCTATTTTAGCTTTTAGAAATATGTCGGTCACATTTTATGATACCAGGCCTTATTTAGCTGACAAAGTAGCCTTTTCTCAGTTTTTAGATTGACTATGAAAGAAAGACATTATTTTAAAAATTAAATATTCCATTCTATTAAAAATTCCCACTGATAAAATATAGAATAAAAGAAAAAACTCTTGGGATCCTGTATCCTTTCCTAAAATTTCAGGGATATATCTGTAGGTAAAAAGAGATAGAATATCCTGAATGTGAGATTAGGCAGAGGTTTACAAAAAGATTTACAGTAGCTGTATACTCTGGGAATGAATACATTATTTGCACCACTTCTAGAGAAGAGCTATAACTTAATCAACATTATCTATGCAGAAATTCACTTCTTTAAACTGTGAGGACTAAGAAATAGAAGGAATTGTCTGTCCAGACCAAGAGAGCTGTTCTCACAGACATTTTCTAAAACAAAAGTATATGCAAGGTGTTTCATTAGATTGTGGTGTGGTTCAAAGGGATTACATGTACCTGTTAGGGGACAAACATTGAACACATTTATAGGTCATCATTTCTTCAAGTGCAGAGAGGGGAAAAAAGTTATTTGGGCAACAATCACAATAAAAATTAAATTATTGGCCTGAGTTGGCAGAAGAAGTTATATATGTGAAAGGATTTATACCAAAAAAATTTAAAGATATATGCTGTGTCTTCAGTAAAATAAAATAATAAAAAGTTCATTATATAAAAGGAAAAAATTGAATTGAAAATGCATCCGCCTTATTGAGATTGAGAATGAGATTAAAAGGAGTTAATAGAGTGAGAAAAGGGGTAACTAAAAATATAGTAGCAAATTAAAATGTGCACTAGTAATACCAAGAAAGAAAGCATAGCATTATTCTCAGCAAATTATATCAGTGATATTGAGGAATAATTAGAGAAGTTCTTTAGAAGTAAAAGAGAAGAAAATAATAATAAACAAGATGATAGCTGTGGAAGCAAGGGAGGTAATCCAGTTTATATAGATCATTAGAATCCTGAGAAGCAGAACATGACTACCAGAGAATAAACAAACACGCAGGATAAACTGAGTAATACCTAAATCTTCAGAGCTAAACCATCCACTTTGANGAGGAAAGGACTTCCGGGCGACCTAGTTGGCAGAGCTATCATGATGGGAAAGGGGGTAGAGGCTCCAATGTGTTCAGTTCAAATAATGATCAATGGGATTTCTTTGTGTGTGTGCACGTGTGCACACGTGCATGTGAGAATGTGTGTGTGCATGTGTGTGAGTGTGTGTGTATCATTTATATGAATATGTGTATTCTTATATAAATGAAAGCTACAAAATTATTTTATATACATATATTTTATATATCTCTAACTGTATTTTATTTTGTATCTATATCTCANATTCTGTAGTTTTTTTTACTAGATGATGCAGTTATACAAATTTAATATATATCTATATCTATTATACAATTTTTGTAATCCTTATAGTATTCTTATATACATATACATAATTACACTTAAACATACACATATGTATACATACATATACATAATTATATATGTCCTAACAAAATTTATATACACATACATAATTTTATATATATATATATATCGATGAAATTTTTTCTCTTTGTTCCCTTCACCTATTTTGTCCATCTTCCCTAACCTCCCCTCAGACAACCACCAATTTGTTCTGTATTTGAGTCTATTTTATTTTGTTTGTTTGTTCATTTGTTTTGTTTTTAGATTACACATATAACTAAAATCATATTATATTTATCATTTTCTGTCTGACATTTCATTTAGTATAATACCCTCTAAGTCCATTCATGTTGTCAAAAATAGCAAGATTTTATTCTTTTTATGGCTGAGTAATATTACACACAACACACACAAACACACACACACACACACACACACACACCCCACATCTTCTTTGTCTATTCACCTATTGAGGGGCACTTATGTTGCTTCCATATTTTGATTATTATAAATAAGTTGCAGTAAACATAGGGGTTCTTATTTCTTTTTTCTTTAGGTAGATACCCAGAAATGGAATTATTGGGTCATATGGTATTTCTAGTTCTAATTTTGGGAGAGGACCTCCATACTCTTTCCATAGTAGCTGCACCAATTTACATTCTCACCAATGGTGCAAAAGTTTTCACCTTTTTTTCACATCCTTGCCAATACTTGTTATTTGTCTTTTTGATAGTAGCCATTCTGACTGGTCTCAGTGTGGTTTTGATTTGCATTTCCCTGATGATGAGTAATGTTGAACATCTTTTTTCATGTGTCTATTGGCATCTGCATGTCTTTTTTGGAAAAAAAAATGTCTATTCGGGTCCTCTGCTCATTTTTACTTGGATTACTTGTGGGTTTTTTGGTGTTGAGTTGTATAAGTTCCTTATGTCTTGGATATTAATCCATTATCAGATATATAATTTGCAAATATCTTCTCTCACTCAGTAGATTGACTTTTTGTTTTGTTAATGGTTTCCATCACTGTACAGAAGCTTTTTAGTTTCATGTAGTCCCAATTGTTTATTTGTGCTCTTGTTTCCCTTGCTGCACAGGCCCACTTTGGATGAGGTTTAGCAGCATGACTCTGGTTTCTTGCCTCATTCCTATAAGCATTTTATGGGGCAAAATTTTGGTAATGCTCTGCAAGAATTGCAGAAAGAGAAACACTTCCATAGTCCAGGGAAAGGCAGAAAGAGAAACACTTCCATAGTCCAGGGAAAGACAGTTGTCCTAGTAGTTTTCTGATACAAGGTGGAAGAAACTGTTTAATTGGTCATTCACTTAAGACTTAGAATTAAATACTTTCTATCAGACTAGGTTGAATTTTCTGTTTCTAAATAAAACTGGAGTCAGTAACATTTCAAATTCCTCCATGTCTCATCATCAGATTTTCACCGAGCAGTCTCATTGCAATTATCATTCAATACAGAAAGGCAGTTTAATTACATTTCCCAATATAGCTACATTATCATTTCATATAGCTGTCATCTTGAGCCTAAAATAACCAAAGTCTGTTTCCTGTGAATGTTAGCATATAATCAACAATAACTCCCATAAAGTGACCCTTTCTTGACCCAAAGCTGAAAATAAGTGATAGTATGTAGTTTCATACTCAAAAGGGTTTTTGAAAATTAGCAAACTGTTTAGAATAAAAGCTTTTGTTAGTGGCCGTTATAAAAAATTTCATTGTGTATTGTTCAAAAAATTGTCATAAATTTACTGCAACAGATAAGAAATGTTAGTTTCTCAAGAAGTTATAAAATATGGGCTTGTCCTTTTGTTTTCACTTAGTATGCAAACTGTTTAAGAATCTGAATGATTAGATTCCACTGGAAAAACTCAAGGATTTATAAACTTGGACTCTAATTCCAGCTGTGCTTCCTGTGGTGATTATTTCCTTGAAAGTCTAAACAAAATTATACCCACCTACTGTTTCATGTTGTATTTACTTATGTCACCATGCAAACTAGCTTACTTTGTGTGGGGGACTCACTAAGATTTATTATTTTACTTCCATTTTAATAAACGTTTTTAGGAAAGGAAAAATCTACAAATGAACCTTGCCAAAGAAAGCCAAATTTAATACTAGTCCACCTTGTATGCAATTAAACTTTTTTTTTTTAGTCTCTCCTGGTGCTCTGGTTATATAAGAAAAAAGAGGGACATTTCAAATTATAGAAAATTTCTTCATGGATTTTAATAATGTGGGAGGGTAATTCAATATAGATATTGAATGGAATTACAGGAAGTTTTAAGTGACTTTCTTTTTGTGCTTCAGATACTAAACTAAAACTGTGGGTCTACTATGGTATTTTTGTTTGTTTGTTTATCTTTCCAATTGGTTTTGTTGTAATGTGTTCTTTTTTATATTATTTCCATTAACCTAAAAATCAGAAATTTTAATGAAGGTCACATCTGGGAATTTCTAAACTCTTTCCTAGTACTCTCATTTTCCCCGTTCTTTATTCTTTTATAACATTTCTCTTTGGCCTCACTTGCATAACGTTGGACTAACCATATACTCCAGCTCATACCCCATTATCATATTTATCTATGTCAAGAATGTCCACTTATTTCGTTTTTTTTCATCTTCAGGCCCTACTTGCATTGCTTCCTCTCACAGAGGTGACTATTATGTTTTTAAATACACATATATCTTGGTATGCAAATATAGTTTTGTATTTGGGGAACATTTTTTAGATTTACCTAAATGTTATTAATACATGTATCTAAAATTTTTATCTCTTTTTCACAGAATATTATGTTTTTGTGATCTGTGTTGTTATATATACACCAATATTTTACTTCTAATGCTTCATAGTATTCTAAGATCTAATCCACATTTTAATTATCTGTTCCACCCAGACATCTTTTACTGTAAACAAATGGGAAGCAGTTATGGAACTGAATGGGAACACATACCTAGGAGTGGAATTCCTAGGTCCAGAGTTATATACATTGTTACTTTTAATTGAGTTCTATAAGAGCACTTTCTGTAATGGCTACCATTATTTAAACTCTCAGCAGGGGCATATGAATCTTCAATATTTCCTTATCTTCACTAACCTTTGGTACCATCCTTTTTTTTCTATTTTCAGCATCCTTATTTTTTTAAATTCACAATGACAAGCTTCCTAGTGAATTAGAGCATCAAATATTTATTAGTCATTTGTGATTCTCTGTTTTGAATTATATATTCCTGCTCTTTGTTCACAGGCTTTTATTAGATTTCATATATCTTTCTTATTGACTTTCAGGAATTCATTGTATAGTCATTATTATTTTGGTTTCAGACATGAGATTATCTTCAAGCCTTTGGTTATGGTGGGTGTCTTATGTTGAAGAGTATAACAATCAAGATAGAGTAGGCTATACTTCATAACAGATGTCTTCAAAATCTAAGTAACTTAACACATAAAATATCATCCAAAGTTTGCTGTAGTTCTGGTCAATCTCTAGAAGTCCCTTCAGAGTGGGGACTTAAGGATCTAAAAGGTTCCATCTGTTGGCACTTCTATTTCAAATATGGCCTTTACTCATACAGAGGAAGAGAGATTAGAAAGCATGATTTAACCATAGGTTTTCCAAAGTATCTTTGACTAGAAGTAACACATATCACTTTTGTATACAGCCTAGTGGTCAAAATAAGAAGCAGTTGCCCAATATATCTCCATGAGAGGCTAAAAAATTTTTAATGGGTGTGTAGACAGTGATTACTCTCTACAAAAAAGAAAAAAAGAAAAAGTTAAATTTGAGATAACTTAAACTATTAAATTTTCACCTCATCATTTATGTTTCAGAAATTTTCATTATGAAGTATTTTTCTGTCACATACATATCCTCTCATATTTTCATATTTTCTTCTATACATTTCATAGTTTTAGCTTTTGCAGTTAAATCTTTAATCTACCAGGAGTTCATATTTGTTTGACTGTGATGTTGGAGTAGTCTTTCTACATTTATTAATCCAAATTTTTCCAATATTATTGTTTTTAATAATTTATTCTTTCCTCTTTGTTCTGTGCTACCACTTTGCCATCAAGTTATTATATCAAATGCCTAATTCTTAAATCACTTTTCCTGTATTTCATTAACCTTTTCTTAATTTCATCACTAATTCTGAAGTCATTCCTTTTTAAAATCCAAATAACATCAATGTCTTGATTTCTAAAATTTGCTTCATATTTATTAATTTGTTAACTAGATTATTCATTTAACTATATTAAATGAAAATGTTCATATTTCAAGAGCTAGATAGGTGGGGAGTATGTAATTGACCAGTTTTGTGTATAAAAAGTTTTTAATATGGGTTCCTGGGTGGCTCAATCAGTTGAGTGTCTGACTTCTGCTCAGGTCATGATCTCACGGTTCATGAGGTCAAGCCCCACATCAGGCTTTGTGCTGACAGCTCAAAGCCTGGAACTTGCTTTGAGTTCTTTGTCTCCCTGTCTCTCTCTCCATGCCTCCTCTGCTCATGCTTAGTTTCAAAAATATATAAACATCAAAAAAAAATTTTTAAGTTTTTAATAGTGACTGCAGGTAAGCTGTTTAGCCTTTCAGTGGCTTTTTTTTTCTATTTTTAAAATTTTTTAATGTTTTATTTATTTTTAGGAGAGAGAGAGAGACAGCGTGAGTAGGGGAGGGTCAGAGAGAAAGGGAGTCACAGGCTGAAACAGGCTCCAGGCTCTGAGCTGGCTGTCAGCACAGAGCCCGACGCGGGGCTCGAACCCACGAACCGCGAGATCATGACCTAAGCGAAAGTCGGACGCTTAACCGACTAAGCCATCCAGGCGCCCCTTTCAGTGGCTTTCTTATCTCATCTATGAGATGAAGGAAATTTCCCTTAAAATTTTGTTGGGAAAATTAAACATGTTAATAGAGCACTCATCAAGTACCTGGTCTATAGAACTTTTCATTAAATGTTAGTTACTCTTATCATATTAATTATTGTCATTAGTTCTATTGTTTGACTACCAAAAATCTCTGAGTTTTTACACTCTTTTGATATGCCTATTTAGTCACTGATCTTCTGTTTGCTTGAGTTAAAACAAATATAGGAGTGCCTGGGTGGCTCAGTACGTTAAGCATCCAACTCTTGATTGTGGCTTAAGTCATGATCTCAGGGTTCAATGGCTCGAGCCCCACATTGGCCTCTGGGCTGACAGCACAGAGCCTGCTTGGGATCCTGTCTCTTCCTGTCTCTCTGCCCCTCCCCTGCTTGTGTTCTCTCTCTCTTGCTCTCTCTCTCAATAAATAAATATTTTTTAAAAAGAGGAAAAAGAAATATAAATCAACTGAATAAGCTCTCAAAGAATAAAAATTGACCACCGAGAAATAAGGCAACAGAAAGTTGTTCCTCCTAGTGCCTGGGAGATGAGGAAGCAAAGCAGTAGGCGAAACAAAACTTAGCAAATCATGCAGAGTCCAGGAAAGTGCACCTAACCCTTAAGAAATAGTCACTATAAATCTTCAAAACCTCTTTCCACTTCCCCAAGGAGAGTTAAAAACACTTCCTTACCCAATTAAAAAAAAAAAGGTAACACATATGCTACTATGAGAAATACTAGATAAATGAGTGAAAACTCTGGTAGACAAAATCCTATCCACTCCTTTTACTGCCTAATCCTCATCTGAAGCAAGAGTCATATGACATATTGTATTTTTCCTGCCAGGAGATTTTATTAATAGTCTTTTTTATTAAAATCACTATTGTGACATTGATGTTAATGTAGTGTTTTCAAATATGTGAAGCCCCAAATTCAATGTCATAAACTAGGTTTTAAAAATGAAAAATGTATGTGAGCTTCAGGGGCACCTGGGTGGCTCAGTCATTTGAATGTCTGACTTTGGCTCAGCTCAGGAATTCGTGGTTTTTGAGTTTGAGCCCTGCATTCGGCTCTCTGCTGTCAGAACAGGGCCTGATTCAGACCCTCTGTCAGCACTCTCTCTGCGCCTTCCTTGCTGGTTTTCTCTCACTCTCTCTCAAAATAAATTAATTAATTAAAAAAATAAATTAAAAAGCACATGAGCTTCAAAAACATATCTAAACCTACAGTAACTGGAAAAGTTCATTTTAAGCTGGGATACTTCTCATTCTGCCTACTGAACTCATGATTTTTTTTTTTTTAAGATTTCTGTTGTTAAAATAGTATGTTATAAGTGTAGAACATTTTTCCTGGATAAAAGATGAAAGCATATACAAGCATACATTTAAGACTTATTTGCAAATATTATTCTTGTCTTCTTGAATATCCCTTTTCTATTTCTTACAACTTTCAGTGTGCATATATATCAGTTTTTAAAAAGTAGATATTTTCTATTTAAGCTAGAAATTTGTCAATGTCATTTTCCCATTAGTTAGAGTGTAAAGCAATATTTAGATGATACTCTTCCTGAATATTTTCAGTTGAGAATAATCTAGCATTTTTTGCATTAACAACATGACTTGTTTTCTCCTTTTAGATTAACTAGTCTTTATAAACTGAAATGTATCTGTTTTTCGACAAGAAGAAAAAAGTTAATCCCAGTCAAGCATAATCCCAGAAACTCTAAAAAGGATTATAAATATCAAGAACCAAAAAATTATGTTTTATTTACTTATTAACTAGTATATTAAGACACATCTAAAACAAACAAAACATAAATTGGTTTTCTTTCCTGATGGGATTGATTAGTCATAACAAGCAACTGCTATGTTACTGTGCTAACATGTACCTGTCTAACAAATTGTCACAACATAATATGGTTACCACCAAATACAAATGGAGGAAGCATGTTGACCTCATAGGCATTTCCTAACTTGCTTCTTAGATTGGTCAGGTTTTAGGTAGTATGCTGTTTTGGATGTAGCCATTCAATTTTGTTCAATGGCAAAGTGGGGCTCACATTGGGACTTACAAAACAAAAGGAATACAGTCATTAGAAAGAATTCAGAATGTTGACATGCCTAACTAAGGTGTCCGTGCTTTCTGTTACTAAACCAACAGATTCTCTGCAAATCCCAAAAGAATAAAGTCACTATTATTCTGAATTCTATGGTGATTCTCTCTATATTGATAATTTAAAAACATATATAAGACCAGGACAGAATAAGATATATATTTTTTCCTGCTATTGTTTGTACTTTGAGTAGGCATTCATTTCCAGAAATGACGTACTGGCATTTTCACAGGGACTAAACTTAGTCATAGAAAACAAAAGGCAACCACAAAGGGCAATATACAACTGTGTGGCAAAGATGAATATAAGGCGCTTCCAGTGCGCCATAAACTTTTTAAATGGTTCCTGGCTAGTTCAAAAGACTTTCATAAATTTCACTTAAGTCAGTGCAAGTTATTTTTCCAAATGGTTCACACATCTGTAATTCTCATTTAAATGCTTTTTTATTCCTTGTTGGATGCAATTTGGTTTTACTGCCAAGGAAAACAGAAACCCTCTTTCAACTGTATCCATTTGGGAGAGGAGTGACATCTAATGACCAGTTAAGTTGAGGGTATTTATTCTTCAGAAGACATAGTTTCAGCTCTCCCCTGGAGAAAACTATTTCAAAATGATATTAAACATTTGTGTACTATAAAGTGGATTTTGTAAAAACATATCTTGAAATGTCAGCAGGAACCCTGAATTTCATTTCAGGGAAAAGTTTGAGCCTTCATATCAAATATAGCAAGTCTATTTAAATATGCAACAAATTGTGGTAATTCTCTTTCTAGTACAATACAACTGCTCTTTTCACCCCTCCACTGAATAGTAATCTAGACAAGGATTATAAAAGTCAATGCTGAGTTTTCTTCTCTGAATTTCTGGAAATATATTAACTTTCAATAAAATGAAAAATGATCTCTAAATGAAAGATACTATTTTCATGTCCATACATACAGTCCTCATACAGAAAGAAAAGATTCAAGAAAATTTTTTGATTTATTTCAGAGTTTTTTGTTTTCCTTTGAAGTGATGAGGTTAAAAAAGAAATTCAGAAATAAAATCAGGGATGCATAGGTGGCTCAGCCAGTTAATCATCTGAATATTGACTTTGGCTCGGGTCATGATTTTATGGTTTGTGAGACTGAGCCCCACATTGGGTTCTGCACTGATGGCATGGAGCCTGGTTGGGATTCTCTCTCTCCCTCTCCCTCTGTCTCTCCCCCACTCACACACATGTGCACACACACACTTTAGCTCCCTCTCAAAAATAAATAGACATTAGAAAATAGAAGAAAAATGTGCTATCTATTGTAGAATTTGAGCCATAATATTCTATCCCACAAAATGAACCTATGAGTTTTAAAATTATAATTTCTGGGATGCCTGTGTGGCTTGGTCAGTTAAGCATCTGACTCTTGATTTCAGCTCAGGTCATGATCTCGTGTTTCGTGGATTCAAGCCCTGCACTGGGCTCTGCCCTGACAGTGTGGAGCCTACTTGGGATTCTTTCTCCCTCTTTGTCTCTCTGCCCCTCTCCCTGTAGCGCTCTCAATCTCTCTCTCAAAATAAATAAATAACTTTAAAAAATTACAATTTCTGCCATTTTAGTGTTTTCATGTTTATTTCATTTATTCAATGCCTGTCGTCCACAATTTCATTCTTCTCCCTCTCCCTAACTAAATTGGAAGTCCTGTATACTTAAGTATTTTTGTCTTTTTTGTGCTCTGCTATAATTCTAGCACTTACAATGGTGTTAGTTGCTTGGTAAACATTCAATGAGAATTCACTATATATTTATTTACATAGTTAATATAAAGGTAATGTATGTTCTCTATAGACTATAAGTTTGAAAAGAAATAGAATGAAATGCAGTCAAATCTTACAATGTGCACAAATACATTTGGGGGAGAAATATTTAATTTTTACTTCTAACTATTTTTCTGCAATTTTATTTGTGAAAAATATCATCTTATGAAAATTATATTATTACATGTTATTGTGTTTTCAAAAATATTGGGAAGAATGTGATACTACTGTATACTTTTTGTACAGTAACATTTTTGATGTCCTTTTTCTAGAATTTTGAGCAAGACCACGAAGATTGGCAGTTAATTCAGTTACTGTCAGCATGTAGTTAGATGGAATTAATGACATCTTTTGATGCAGAAAGTTCTTCATTTGTATCTGTTTATAGACATGCCAATGTCATCAAGACATAATTCCTAGATATAAAATTTTAAAGGCTTTTGAAATCACTGAAATGGTAGATATGTTTTTTTGACAAAATAGAATTTTAGCCAAAAGAAAAGCTAATTTCTATGCTGTGCATAGGTGCTGCACTTGAGATGCTTGGTAGTGCATTTGGTAAAGACAATTATTTTTGCATGCCAATGTGATTCATTGTCTTTTCTCTGCATATATCTTTTTTTAAATTTCTTTTATGTTTTATTTATTTCTGAGAAACAGAGAGACAGCGTGAGCAGGGGAGGGTCAGAGAAAGAGCGAGACACAGAATCTGAAAGAGGCTCCAAGCTCTGAGCTGGCTGTCAGCACAGAGCCCGATGCAGGTCTTGAACCCACGAACCGTGAGATCATGACCTGAGCCAAAGTCTGGTGCTTAACCAACTGAGCCACCCAGGCACCCCTCTCTGCATATATCTTAATGTCAAAGACTTTGCTTATTGTTGAAAAAGTCTCTTTATCAGGGCCTTCAATCATTATTTTTACCTCAGATGGTAAAGAAAAGAGAACCGAACTAGATGCTCTCCCTTTTCACACAGAAATTCACTGGTTTCCCTTATGATAATACTTTTTGTTAAAATGTTTATTTATGTATTTATTTTGAGAGAGATAGTGAGAGCATATGCATGCACATACAAGTGGAGGAGAGATAGAGAGAGACCGAGAGAGAGAGAGAGAGAGAGGGAATCCCAAGCAGGTTCTGTGCTGTCAGCACAGAGTCCAACACAGGGCTTGATACCACAAAGTATGAGATCATGACCTGAGCTTAAATCAACAGCCAAATGCTCAACAGGCTTAGCCCCCAGGTGCCCCTTTGATGATGATTTTTGAAGCACTTTGAGAGAACAGTTAATATTGCCCCAACTTGGTTCATCTCCATCCTAACTTGCTTTGGTGTTATTATTATTTAAGAAAAAATGTAGTAGGGTGGTTAGTTTCTCATGGCATGATTTACTGCACCATTTTCCATTAAAAGAATGAGGTATGTCTCCATACAAATACCTGCATTTCCCATAAGGATAAACTGCAAATCTGTGACTTACACTTTGGTCATGCTGCAATCTTGAAGAATAAAATGACACAGTAGGATTTTCAGGGCTGAAGGCAATATTTTCTTCATGAAGGTGATGAGAATAATAAAGTCTGGTCAGTTTTCCTGCAGAAATAACATTGACAAATCACCACAGAATTCTTATTGGTCAGGAAAATTAAAAATTGTTTTCTTACTGTCATCAGTGATACACAACTTGTCAAAGGTAACTGTCCTGGCTCAAGGATCAAGGTAATAAATTCTTCTCAATTCAACATAATTTTGGAGTATCAACATTCCAAGTAAGGGATAAGCAAAATAATTCTTGAGATATCCAATTTGTTTTGCATTCATTACCAAAAAAATCAGAATTTAAAGTTGATTGAAATTTACAGATGATTTGCTAATTGACATGAAAAAGATTATTCCCAAAGGCCACTTTCTTTGGGTGCCTGAGTGGCTCAGTCAGTTAAGCATCCGACTTCAGCTCAGGTCATGATCTCATGGCTCTTGAGTAAAGCCCCGCATCAGGCTGTGTTGACAGCTCAAAGTCTGGAGCCTGCTTCAGATTCTGTGTCTCTCTCTCTCTCTGCTCCTCCCCCACTCAAACTCTGTCTCTCTGTCTCACTCAAAAATAAACATCAAAAAAAATTTTTTAAGGCCATTTTCTTTTTCATTCCAAATAGTAAGTCTTCTCATTGTAACTTATTTTTATTATATTTTTTATTTTTAAAGAGTTTTTTAAAAAATATATTTAAGTAATCTCCCCACCCAACATGGGGCTCAAACTCACCATCCTGAGGAAGAACAGCCCCGTGTTCTTCCAACTGAACCAACCAGGTGCCCCAGAGGTTTTGGTTTTGATTTAAGTTTTAAGTTTTCATGGGGCTTAAATTCACAGCCCTGAGATCAAGAGTCAGATGGTGCCATCCAGTCACTCTTGTAACTTATTTTAAAACATTTCACTTACTTTTTTCTTTGCTTAGAAGCTTTTGGCTCTAGTTTTTGTATTCAGAGTTTTGCTACAATGTCACCTCTTCAGAAAAGATGCTGAAAATTCAGCCTAAAGTAGACCTACTTCTACTCCGTTACTGTTTATTACATTATTTTGTATTAATTAGTTTATAAAGGATTTTACCATACCAACTAGTCTCCTCAACAACCCCATAAGAGATTCTCTTTCCAAACAGCCCCAGAAAAAGTGTAGGAATTGTGTCTCTAAATAGTTTGTATCAGATGTTCAATGTTTTGCCACCTAAGTTGCAACAATAATTGTTAAAGTTGATTGGCCAGGCTAGAGTTTTATGTCTAGCCTGAGAATCGGAAGGTGGTCCCCTAAAGGAAAATCATGGTAGCTGAGGGTGGAACGGATGGTATGGAATGTTACAATAATAGTTTATTACTGTTTCCAACAATCTTTATATTTACATATACTCTCTCCAAAACCAAAATAATTCCAGAAATTTTAGATTTTTAAAAATGATGGAAAAACATATCTCTAGGAATAATATCTTCATGAATTCCAAGAGTTTTCTATGGAAATATATCGATTCTCTTAAGAGGCATAATAATTTCATGTTTATTTTGAGTGAAATTTTTGTAGAAAATAATATTTAAATGAAGGAATAATTTGAATATTAGATTTTATTTCAGAAATTATGGATCTAAATATAAAGTCTAATAGCAGTAAGTTAACTCTAATCTGAAAAAAATTATAATTTCCTTATTACCTAACAAATTGACAGTAAAGTAATATATCAAAGGGCCACTGAGTGAAGTACCAGCTGGTGTTTTCATACTCATTTTATTGCTCACATGTTGAAAATATGTCTTAACACTTATACATACGATAGCTTTTATTTCTTTTCAGAATTTTGGGAGCTACTGGTGTGACTAACATCTTGACAAAAAGAAGTTTCTCCTGAAGTATATATCAACTTAGTAAATCAATAAGATTAACTATAAATCTCACACATTGCATAAAAAGCCCTTTAAAAGATATATACATTATTTGCCTAAGCTAAGTGTATAGAAGTTTTATGTTACTCTCAAAGATAATGACCAGAAAATTCAAGTTTCTTATTTAAAAGAAATTACTTTATATTCTCAATCTTCCTTCAAAATATCTCTATCCTGCAGTCTTGCAATTTTTTTGATAACATTTCAGTTTTAGCATGGTTGACTTTAGAGCTGACAAATAAGCTGAAATCAAGACATCTTGTTAAAATCCAAATGCCATTGTTTCTGAGAATAAGAAAGAAAATATATTTTCCTTCTCAAAGGAAGGTATATAATTTCTTCCTCCAAAGTACAACATCCTTGATGCATTTTTGAGAGGAATCATTGTCATTAGGCAAAAATCAAGTGCAGGGAAACATCACCCTTATTCGAGATGAGAGGTAGTAAGGGTTTTGATGACTCAAATGATTTTATATCAAAGTTTAGCAAGACTTTTATTTTGTGTTCTCTTCTCTAATTAACACCTTCTCTGTTAAAAAATTAATTAGTAGAAAACCTGTGAACATATTTAAGAGTCAATAAACAGACACCTAGGTTCTTTTCCTATGCAACTTGTAGGGGAGGAAAAATTTTTACTTGAACCTTTCAAAGGTCTTCCAGTTCATTTAACAATTAAATTGTCATGAGACAGATAAATAGGAAAAAAAATTGTATTTTGTGTCTACAGAGGTCCCATAGTGAAATCGGAACCCCAAGAAATTACCAAGGCAAGCAGTTTTATACACTTTAGGCAAAGAGGCAGTAATCTGAGGAATTGACAGGACAAAGAAAATTTAACTTTAGGAGCTTCAATTAGTAAGGAATTCTAAACAGAATTTGGGCTGGGGTAGTAAATTTTAAAAGTAATAAGGGTTGTTTAAACAACCTTCTCTGCTTTAAATTTCCCATCTCTGATGATAAGGATGCCGGTTTACCTCATGGTTTAGGGAGAGCACCTTTCACACAGGAGATTTATTTTCTGCTTTGTGGAGACAAGATGGTGGAGGAGAGGTTACAGTGTTCTTTCTGCATCGACTGTTTCTTAAGTAACTGTTATTTAAAATAATCAATATGCCGGGGTGCCTGGGTGGCTTAGTCTGTTAACCATCCGACTTTGGCTTAGGTCATGATCTCGCGGTTCGTGGATTCGAGCCCCGCGTCGGGCCCTGTGCTGACTGCCAGCTCAGAGCCTGGAGCCTGTTTCAGTCTGTGACTCCCTCTCTCTCTGACCCTCCCCTGCTCACGCTGTCTCTCTCTCTCTCTCTCCTAGAAATAAAAAAAAAAAAAAACATAAAAAAAAATAAATAAAATAATCAATATGTCAAAATGGCACATTTAGGGGCAACAGGCCCTTGGTCCTTATAATCCCAAATTTCAGTGGTATTCAAACAATGTAAACTTTATTGCATTATTTATAGATATTTGATGGGCAATAAGTGTAATTACTGTTCTCCTTTGATGATTTGCAATGATTTTGATACTAAGTTTTTAGTATTTTTTATTTTATGAATCTTAATGTGTTGACTGCTGTGCTGGATGTAACCAGAGCAGAAATCTGGTAAATTTCAATACAAATCAGGACATTTTTAAAACCAGCCTGCATAGTGAGTTGAAGGAGTGTTAAATTCTCTTTGTTTGCATTTGGGCTGCTTGCTTTGAAGTGGAATCCTATCAGGGAAAGCCCCTGGGGCCTTCTCAACAGAAGAGATCAATTGTACGCTGGTAGATGATTTAAAGGTCATTTTGTCGGAGGATTTTTGAACTGGATTCAACACTACCTTGACCACTCCCCTTTTTTTAGTGATAGAGAAATTTCCTTATACTTCTTGTTTTTAAATATTACTATATTCTTGAAGGATTTATTTTTTTAATATTTATCCTGAGTATTTAATTAAGATTCTCAATTAAGTGCTTATAAACCTTTCCAAAGAAATAGGCAGGCAAGTACCATGAATAGACTACATGGATGGTTTTAACAAGAAACAGTTAAAAAAAAAACATTTCTAAAAGGGATTCCTTATGAGGAAATCGCAGTTTAGAAACTGCAGTTTTGAGATATGGGTAATATAATGGTCATCATCTTTATACCAATCTAAACAGAAATATTTATCTTCCACAATACCATGTCTCTGGATAAGAACATAAGTTAGATGTGGTACAAAGGAGAAAAAGTGGCAGAGTCATTAGGCTCCTATTAGCTTTTAGAAATTATAGTTATATATTTTAAATATATAGAACAGTGGTAATCTGTCATCATTTGTTTGATATGATTTCAAATCCACTTGTTTATGACCCCCCAAAAAAGTTGTTTCTAAAAGTAAAGTTGTTTGGAAGTAAGAATGAAGTAAGTTATATCAGGATGTCATCATCTCATCTGCTTTCATCCATAAGAACTCAATAGTTCAGCCCCCACTGGGGGCTTATCAATAAAAACATAGGGAAAAGCAACTATGCCAAAGGGACATTAAGATTATAAATACTTAGAGGACTATCTGAGAGTGTTTAGTCTGGGCAGGCCACACTTTGCTGATCTCTGAAGATATTAGCTCCAACTGTGACCAAGGTGACTCCTATATCAGCAGTGATAAACATAAAACATACAGTGGCCATGAAGACCATCTTGCCATCACAGGTGTCCTTGTTCCCTAGCAACGTGCTCTAGCAACAGGGGACTTTTACTTTTGCTTTGGCAGCTGGACATCAGCTCTAGGCTGGCTAAGCTGTCTCTCCTGAGTACCAACTTGTAGTTGAGTTCTACTTCAAATAAATTTGAACTTTATTCCTTTCATCTCTCCCTGCTTGAAGCAACAGTGTGATCAATCTATCATTGGTTTGGAATATGTTATTTCTTTGTTGGCTCATTAAGAGTCATTATCCTTTATGCCGTTGGCTTGTGTAATTCCCACAGCAAAATTGTGTTAAATACATCTGGCACACTCAGTCTCTGGGCATTAATTTGCCTTCCCAAACAAAACACTATCAGAGTCATATTGTTTTTATTATTCTATTGAAGTTAAATGTTTAGATATTTTCTTGCCATATATATTCTTAAACTGAGTTATAGCACCATTTTATACTATCAAAACAAAATAAAAGAAAATCACAATGAACAGCCTATTCATGTGTCATTTGCAATGACACAGACTTGGCTAGTTTGAAAGGTAAATTATCTAAGTAAGATTAGTATAATTACTAAATACAGCTACTTCCTGTTCTTGGAGACTTTTTATGGGGGATGTAGTTCTGATGCACTTACTTTGAATTCCCTCTACTTTCAGGCACAATGATTTAATTACTACACATGTATACTTGCAATTTTAATCACAAGTTCTTATTTACTAGGAATATTTGATTAAGTAGATCTTTAAACCCTGCATGGATATATGTTCTTTAACCCACCAAAGACTTAAAATGTAGCATTTAAATGGTGCTGTAATATATAAAAAAATGATTTTATAGACTTGTTTATTAGTTTTACTTGTAGATTAAGATTTTCAAAATTTTAAAGGAAAAGAAAAATAACCACATGATCTGCTGACTATTACAAATACTACAAGCCATTTTTAGATTAAGAAATATGTAAACTGTCTCAAAGTTTCTAAATAGGACAAAAAGTCAAGGGAGCATGCAACAACCATGTTCATCATTACAAAAAAACATTCTTTGTGCAGAACACACTTTAAAATAGTTTTCAGCTATATACAAGTAAAAAAATAACTATGTAAGTCTTTTAGGCATGTTCTTTGGTACTCAGAGGCATGCTTTTCAAATTTCGTAATAGTGTATATTTTCACATGAAACATTGTCCCTCACCTGACCCCCCATCTCCGAGTCTCAACAAGTATGCATTCCTTATACAATTTTGGAAAATAATGCATGTTCGATCATCTTCCTGGAGGGTTGACAACTATTTAAAGACTGAAAAAGTCTTGCAGTAAAGAAACATCTTTAACTTTACTTGCCCCAGTGTTTCCCAAACATACTTAACCACAGAATGAAAAGCAAGAAAAACAACAATAAATAAATATTAATATCCCAGCAAACTATTTTTCTCAGGAAAGTATTTGGGAAGTACAGCAAAATACCATTGAAAACTATGGAGTTTGCAATTATTAAATAGAAGAACATCAAAATTGGTATATTGCTAGATTCTCCCTCAGATTTTTCTCCAGGTGGCTGTCGAACACAAAGGAGTTATAAAAACACTTGACTGTTATCTGAGAGTTCTATTCTGCTTAGTTAGTTTGAAGTTTTCTGTACAGTATTTTTTAAAATCAATAAAAATTTTGAATGGCGATAAAATCTATGATGTAACTGTTTTAAAAAATCACATTATTTCATAGCTACAAAGAGGAAGACCTTGTGTTCCCTTTTTATCTTCTTTCTCTCTGACCCAGAGATACCATTTTCACTGCTTTAGAGTGGAAAATGCCAGAGAAAAAGAAAAATGAGGCCAAAGACAAATATTACAGCCTTATAATTTTCATAATGGCTGCACAAGAAACTCAACAAATCAAATCCACAATAAAAATTTATATATATTTAAATTTAAGTATTCAGTTAAGTTTATTTTCGATACATCCACACAAGTTTTGTAGTATTGCTCTTATTTTTTATATTTGATTTACAAAGTAGTATTATTGGGTCTTGTTATAGTTGTCATTGTTTTAAGAACATATACCCACTGAGGATTTGCATGGAGTCTGCCTGTGCTCTCCAGGTCTCACCCCACCAATCCAGGAGATGTCAACTGTGCCAAAATATTGTATACTTATCACCCAAAGAGTAAATTTTGCTCATGGTGTGGGCAACTGTTTGTTAGCTTCTAAAGTCTTCTTGCACCATATCAAAGGCATATGCATTTAGCTGATATTTTTTAAAGTTATGGCTTGATAATATATTTATTTTGTGCAGAGTGCAAAGTACCTCATAAAAGTTCATTCATGTAGTCATCTTTCCAGGGGCCACACAAATTATTACTTAACTATAGATACACAGGGTCATGCCAACTTTCACTGTCAGCATTGGCTCATCATAAATGCTATTTATAAGAACTTGGTTCAACTTAATGTATTGATTGGTTGCTGTGTGCCAGAAACTGTCATTGAAAAGTTTTGAAACATTCCTCTGTCTGTAACCATGTGCTCTTATCAATATATAATGGGATTTTAACAACAAACACTGCCACAAATCTGATAGGACACCACTGTATAGAAAGGATGGCATGGAAGCACTTAATAGAAATGCCAGCTTTCTCCAGTTCCACTAGTATGTTATGAGCTACACACAAAGGCATTGTTATTATCATTGTTAATAAGTGATTTCCAAGACACTTATGGATCTGGTACCACTCATCATAATTTTATAAACAGCACCACTCTACTAGGTTTTGCCTATCACCAAAATAGAAATTTCCCAGGGCAGTAGCATTAGCTTTATAGTATCTAATTCAAAGTGATTCAAAAGCATGTTCAATCATATGGTGAACTTATTTTTACCCTTGGATATGGCATATGGATACATTTGTATGGTATAAAACATGAAAAATAAGACAAGATAATTTTGACCTCTATCTCATACTATGCACAGAAGATCAATCACAGGTAAATTTCATATCTTAAAGTATGAAAAGCACAGTTACAAAACTTTCAGAAAACAGTATCAGAAAATATCTTTCTGACCTTGGGGAATACTATTAAAATGTAAATTTATAAATCATTGCTACATACAACAGTAAGGATAAAACCAAAATAATTTTGAGTGAACAATCCAGATATAAAGTATAACCACTTTTGCTTAAAGTTCAGCATACGTCTAATTTACCCAAAGTGCTGGTTATGTACACTTAAGTGTTCAAAGTTTAAAGAAAGCAAAGAAATGATTACCATAAAACTAGGATAGTGATGTACTCCAGGTATGATGGAGACAGTATTCTATTTATTGATCTGAGTGATGATTATGTAGATGTTCACTATAAGTAATTTTTAAGTTATACACTTCTCTACACATTTGAAAAAAAAGTTAAGGGGAGCCTGGGTGGCTCAGTAGGTTAACCATCCAACTTCAGCTCAGGTCATGATCTCATGGCTTATGGGTTCAAGCCCCACATTGGGCTCTGTGCTGATGGTTTGGAACCTGGAGCCTGCTTTGGATTCTGTGTCTCCCTCTCTCTCTGCCCCTCCCCTGCTTGCACTCTATCTCTCTCAAAATAAATAAACATAATAAAAAGGGGTTTTTTTTTAAAAAGAAAAAGGTAGAAAAGAAAGTTAGGTGAGAATTTAGTGAGGTTCATGTAGAGTTTAACCATAAATGCTGTTTAATCCTGTGCTAGTCTAAGAAAAGC
Organism: Crocuta crocuta; assembly: GCF_008692635.1. NCBI lineage: Eukaryota > Metazoa > Chordata > Mammalia > Carnivora > Hyaenidae > Crocuta > Crocuta crocuta. The sequence goes on along the minus strand of NW_027531285.1, from coordinate 4,208,484 downwards.
AGAACATAGTTGTTTATATTACCCAGTCTCTCTTAGCTAGAGAGTTCAGTTAGAGGCAGAGTATAGCTCTAACCAAAACCTAAGTATATCTGTTGTTCGCAATGTTCCTTGTGCCATATTTCTCATATTAAAAAATAATATATAATATTATNATATTCCATTTCCTATGTTATATATTAGTATGTTATTATGTGTAAATTACTGTATATGTAATATAATCACCCAGTAGAATACTAAAATGTTATGAAATTAATTAAATTTCTTATAGATTTATAAGAATTAAATGCTCATATAAAAATGATGTGAATGAATCTTAGAATTACAGCATACTGAGGAAAAAGCAAATTACATAAGATTACAGACAGCACATCATTCTTTTATAAAACTCATACCAAGCAAAACTAGACAATATAATTTATATATATACACACACTATACCTATACATATACACATATACAAAACTAAAAATTGATTTAAAAAAGTGTAAAGAATGATTGCAGAATACAATGCTAATGGAAAATTAAGAGAATGGGATAAAGAGCCCACAGGGAAAAAGGCAAAGATTTTGAGGATATTCTAGTTCTTGGGTCGATAGTGGATTTGTAGGTATTTTCTGCTACAGTACTTCATAGATTACGTGTAATTATATGTAATGTATAAATTACAAATTTTATATATTTACATGCGTGTACAAATTTACATATTTACAAAAATTACGTGATTTACCATTTACATATACTTCTATAATTTATATAACTTACCACGTAAGAAGGAAGTTTGCCTGTATTAAATATTTTGTGTTGAAAGTTAAAAAAGTCAGCAAAGCTAACACTGTATTGCTTAGTGACAGACACTGAATAGCAACAAGGAAGCTCTTCTATCTACAAATTAGAGTTGTGTCATGTCAATTCTCACCAGTATCAGTGAGCATTTCATATTTGGTGCAACAAAATCACCGGCACCAGTGTAATACCTATGAAGGCATTTATCATTGTGGAAACAACGTGTAACAGTTCAGCGCAAAATTGCTTATTTAATGGGTGAGAAAATGGACAGCAGCATTTTTGTTAAGTAGCTGTTGTTAGTGAGCTGAATTTAGACAATTGTACACAAAATAGGCAAAGATATACCAGAATGATATGCAATGGCTTTAAAATATAAAGAAGTGATGTTTTTCTAATATTGGAAAACAAAACTGAACTGTGGCTTGTTATGCCCTTTTTAATCTACCACAGGTATTGATTTTCCTAACTTACAACAGTCTTTAACAGTGTGTCCTATAAGCCTTTATTAAAGTTGCTAACCAAATTAGTATTTTTCCTTTTCCAAGTTCTCTATTGAAAGAGGCCTCTTGGTAATTGACCTTTCGGTAAAACTCACACACGTGAAACAAAATCCTCCTAGCAAAATCCTTTAAAGGGCCCAATAAACAATTAATTTCAAAATTAATTATTGAAAAATCAACTTGCTCTTAACACACACACACACACACACACATCATCATCATCATCATCATCAGGTAAATACTGAATGCTTTCATACTATTAGTGGGGTATGTGCATATAATTCCATACAACAATAAATAAATAATCACTTGATCATTTGATATTTCAGCATCCATTATTGGAAAAAATAGGGATTATAGTACTCGTTTATTTTAAAACATTAGCATTTATTAAGGAATACTAAATAGAAAAAATTAAAGGGGCAAAATATAGAGAAATATTTCATCAATAAACTTTAAAGGAATCTAAATTGAAATAATATGGTATGATTTTTTTCCATGATATTAGAAAAATTTTAACGTGATATGTCCATGATTATTGTGAATCTTTAAATTGGTGTTCTATGCATTGCTTGTAGCTATGTAGCTTGAGGCCATAATTTTGGAAAAAGTTTAGGACTCAAAATTCATAATTTTAGTCTATCTTACGGAACCAATCCAAAATGTAAACAAAATGCAGTCACAGGGTAATTCACCATATTAATGATTATAATGTAAAAAACAAAATAGAAATTACCTAGATGACCTGAAATAGAGAAATAATTATGTAAAATATAGTGTATCCATGCTCTCTGGAATATAATGAAAGCAAAATGGTAATAAAGAATGATGTAGAAACATATAAATATTTACTATAAGTCAAATTTTTAATGTACAGAAGGTAAGTTTTGAAAAATTATATTCAAGTTAAGTAAAATATATATGTAAAAAACAAATTAGATAGAAGTAAGACAAATTTAATCTAAATAGTGTTTGTGTAACTAGCATGTATTTTTTCTTATTCTTACAATTTCTTTGATATTATTGAATTACTTTTATATAAATTTCTTTAAAAAGTTATTGAAAATGAATTACAAGCCTGTTTTCCATAAGATGACCTTTAATAAGATGTCCATTTATCGCAACAAATTAAAAAACGGTGAAAGTATTAAGCTATTTCCTAATTTCCTGTTCCTCAAAGAATATTCTCTTGTCATTGCATATTTACGTAAAGCATTGAAAAATATAATGAAATGTATTTTCTCAATTTTAATCAGTGACTAGAATTGATTTTTCTGAAGAGTTAATACCTATTATGTGAATATGTTCACAAAAGAAATTTGAAGACACAGGCTAATTATTTAGTAAGGCCAAGAAAAGCAGAAACGCAACTAGATGGAGTAAAAGAAATCTCCTGAGAGAGCTGTGTCGAGAACATGAGTGGGCCTTTGCCATCAATACAGCAAATTTACAAGCGCTTGTCCTTACCCCTCAAAGACAGCAACTGCAATTTGCTCATCTCTGTAGTCACAACCCCTGGCAGAGTGATTGGCATAGAGTAAGCATTCATAAATATTTTCAGAGTAAATGTATACCCAAATAGCTGAAAACTAAATAAGTAATAAAATACCTGTATTTTTCAGATTTTTGGTTTAGTAAACTTTCAACAAACATTTCCAGTTTGCCTGTAGTCCCAGTGTAATTACTACTTGACCTTCCTTTTTATCCCAAATGTGTCCTTGCTGGGTCATACACTATACTAGATGTTAAACCTATATGGAAACAGGAAGTGAGGCACACAGAGCTTTTTTTGGTAAACAGTGAAGGCTCCAAACAGTTCTGTCCTACCTCAGTGAAAACCTTGAAGGTAAACTGTTGTGGGTGGCATATTATATTTGTCTTAAAAAATAATTCTGGAGGTAGCACAGAAGATGAATTACAGTGAGGAGAATGTTAGGGACTCAGGTTGAGAAGATAATCCAATTACCTAAGTAGGGATTTTCAGGGCCCTGGGTTACAAAGAAGCGACCATATTTAAGTAGGTTACCTGTTGCCTTATGCATTTCACCGATTTTTGCAAAACCAAAGGTTTTTTCTGGTTCTGGTTACAAAAGTTTTGTATATGTTAAATATTGGTCTTTTTTACATATAAAATTATGATTTTGGAAGCTTTTTATCAAATGAGAAAAACTGATTCTAATTACTTTTCTCATTCTCTTCATGGCCTTTAAAACTTCCTTTATAAGAGCTAAATGAAAAGCAATAGTAAAACCATATTCAAACACTTTAGCAAGAAGGCAGTCATAATTTCACTTCTCCTAGCAAAAGTAAATTTTTGAATGCTGATTTTACATGTGAAGCACTAGGGTAAAATCATATCTTAGCCACTTCATAGAAAAGTTAAGTTCATTCAATTAGAGGAAAAAAGCATTTTTAGAGCAGTTTAGTCTGGGGCATTATTCAGTAGAACATTTGCAAATAGGAAACGCCACTGCCAATGGGCAGGATACTTCGTTTGAAATAAGTCAGTCTAAACTGTATGTGTTTATTCATTGTATATACACATTAGATGTAAGATGTAAGAGGAGAAATGCTAGATAACTATAGGTAAGAGTTGACTCCTGAAAAACATATGGAATACTTACTATATGTTGTTTACATAGGTTACATATATAGCAGGTATATATACATAAGCACACAGCATTTTATATTTCATCGTAAAATATGGCTCAAAATAAACTATGCATAGAGACTTCTAACTGAATCACATAGAAGGAAAATCTGGAATATATGCTTAGAAACTTTAAATAATCCACATACTTCCATAAAATCTTTTAAAGTTTGCAGCAATATAACCATCTTCGTAATTAGGCATCATGGGAGAAAGGCTGTTTCAAGTATATTTCCTTTTAAAGGAAGTTATAACTCCTCTGCCTCCTAAAGCCTACACGTGCGGCCAGGAGACCCAGGGAGAACCCTCACAAAATGCTCAGATCTCAATGCTGCCTGGCACAAAATAGAATGAAAATGGTAACATTGTGGGTCTCTCTTCTCTCTCTCTCTCTCTCTCTGGGTCTCTCAGATTTCCAAGTGAATTCACGTGCCTGTTTAACTGCAGGAAGAAAGAGCAGAGGCATCCTAAAGTAACATGTATATCAGTGCAGAATTTCACTCTGAGACATAATATTTATTTGTTTAATGGCTCCACAATGTATTCCTCTGTCCCTGCTCTGCGTAATGGTTTTGGAAAACAACGTATACATTGTATATTGACTGCTTTGGAAAGTTCCTAGATTAGGAGAGTTTGTGGTTGCTTGCTCTGCAGCAAAGGAAGTGTTAATTTTTGAAGTTTAGTATTCTCCTGGGATAGGATGATTGTGAAAGGTTAGTATTTATTCTCCTCTTTCCTCTCAATCTCTGAATATGGATATCTTTTTCCCTTTAAGAAGTCTAGATTTAATAAATTCCAAATAAAAGATAAGAATGTTTGTGTCTTTATATACAAACAGATAAACACACACACATAAGGAAAGAAAGCATAAAACAAAATAACAAAAAGAGAAAACAAGCAAATTGTTTCAAGGAATGTTTCAAATGTTACTCATTCAACATTTTTTTTTTTTAGTTTAAACTCTGTATCAAGTATGATACTAAACATAGCTCACAAAGAACTTGTTAATATGAATTCATAGGTGGGTAGCTGGGTAGAATTACCTCTGAAATGATCTCTTCTTTCTCTGATATTGGTACCTTCTCAATCTTTGGAACTAAGACACTGCTTAACTTTCAATTGAATCTTTTTCAAACTTTTGATGCAAAGACAATTGTAGTTCAGGTTACGTCAACCCAAAACTTGGTACTATACGTGTACGTACTTAGCAAAGTTGCTGGTTCCTAGGAGTTAATAAAAAAATGTTAATTTTCTTAATTGCAATGACTTCTTTCCACTGTGGTGAACCAGAAAAGGAAAAAAAGAAAGATCCAGTCTTAGAAGGAAATCCAGGTGTCACTCCAGATTTTCCTATAATTCCTGAGCTGATGAAAGTTGGGTAAGCAACAAGATAGCTCTTTGTGCTTCACAGACACATGCATGTTTGTAACAGGGATCACAGCCTCAGATGCTCATAAAGACCAAGTTAGTCACCTGGAAATAAGTGGAAAAAGACTGTATGAGAGTTGCAGAGCTTACAGGATCTGTCTAGAAAGCAGCTGCCATTTGCCTCTAGGAGATGGTAGCTGTGACAAGCAAAATGAAGATGTCTATATCCTAATTCCCAGGAACCTCTGAATATATTTCATTATATAGCAAAGAAGAATTAAGGTGAGAGGTGGAAATAAGGTTAGTAATCAGCTGATCTTAAAAGAAGGAGGTTGCCCCTAGACTATCCAGGGTACGCCCAGTGTAACCCAAGCATCCTTGAATGTGGAAGAGGGTAGCAGAAAAGTCAGTGTCATAGACCCCTCTGTGAACAAGACCTTTCTGGCCTTGACTGGCTTTGAAGACGCATAGGAGTGCAAGCAGTCTCTAGAAGTAGTTAGAAAAAGCAAACATACAGACGCTTCCCTAGACCCTACAGAAAGGAATGCTGTCTGCAATAACTTGATTTGAACTCAGTGAGACCCATTTCAAATTTTGGACCTACAGAACTGTGGCATAATAAATATGTGATGTTCTAAGCCACTAATTTTCTGGTAATCTATTACAGTAGTAATAGAAAATTAATATAGTATCCTTGTGCACTCAAGTGTTGGTCTTATCTAGTTTTTAAAAAAAAGCTTGAGGGGCATCTGGGTGTCTCAGTCAGTTAAATGCATCCACTTCAGCTCAGGTCATGATCTCATGGCTCATGAGTTTGAGCATGGCTTCAGGCTCTGTGCTGACAGCTCAGAGCCAGGAGCCTGCTTCAGATTCTGTGTCTCCTCTCTCTGCCCCTCAACAACTTGTGTGTGCTCTCTCTCTCTCTCTCTAAAAAGGAATAAACATTAAAATTTTTTTAAAAAGAAGCTTGACAGGGTGTCTGGGTGGCTCAGTCAGTTGGGCATCCAACTTTGGCTCAGGACATGATCTCATGGTCTGTGGGTTCAAGCCCCGCATGCATCGGGCTCTGTGCTGACAGCTCGGAGCCTGCAGTCTTCTTCAGATCCTGTGTCTCCCTCTCTCTCTGCCCCTCTGCGTCTCATGCTGTCCCTATCTCTCATAAATAAACTTAAAAAAATAAAATAAAATAAAAAGAAGCTTGAGATACAGTCTTATATGAAAGCTCATGGATTTTTAATCTTGACAATTAATTCAAATATTATCATTAGTTTTTCAGCTGTGTAGGATAAATGAGAGATGAAGTGTTCTGTTAGTTTATAATTTCTGGTACATGTAATTTTGTATCTGTTGATACAGATAGAAATATGATCCAGCACACAACAAATGGCAAAAATGAAGTGAAAGAAAACCACACAGTTAATATCCATCAGCCAAATACTGTCAAGAATCCACCTGTAGTCAAATAAAATGGGATTTTTCCCTTAGTGCACAAAGAGAGATTGCACTCAATGGGGGGTAATGGGGTGTCTTAGTATGAGGAGTAGGGAGGAGCTTATTAAAAGCTTGTGTTAAGTGATTTTGGAGAGAGGTTAAGAAGTGTGGGGTCTGTGCTCAGTTGTGTGATACCAGAAACTTGGGATCATTTGGTGATTATGACCATATCAAAATAGAATATGGAAGAATGCTTAGTACTCAGGACCAAGTACTGATACTTGAATTCTCTTTTAGTTTAGCATTATCTTAAGATACATCTGTCTTACATAAAGTTCAGAAATTGGAAATATTTTTACAAAACTCAGTTCTCTTAGAAAATTCTCATAAGACCTCACACTTTATTTGAGTTGATCATAAAACACCTTCAGATATGGCAAAATGTGCATAAGTCTTCTGAGCAGTCTTCCCATATGGATGGTGTTCTGCACATTTTGTAGGTGGTTAGAGGAACAGTAGTTCAGGTGTTCATGGTCAAGAATGAAAGTGACTGACTCCATTTTAATTCACTTCTAAGTGCTGTGATCTTGATAAATATACACTGAATACCATGTTAGATACTGAGGATACAATATGTGATGGACATATTAAATTCAAGCAAAAGGGATACAAAAGTCCATTAAAGTGATGATCTTGAGGTAAAAATCTGTGGGAAAAAGGTAGAGCACTGATTTAATACTTTTTTTGGATATAGTTTATTTATTTATTTTGCGACAGAGAGAGAGCATGGGAGGGCAGAGAGAAAATCCCATGCAGGCTCAACCCTGTCAGCTGAGAGCCTGACTTGGGGTTCTATCTCCACAACTGTGAGATCATGACCTGAACTGAAATCAGGAGTCAAGAGGCCTAACCAACTGAGCCACCCAGGCATCCCTGATTCAATGCTTTTGATAGTTAATGTTATGTGTTGGCTTGGTTTAGCCTTGGTGCCCAGATTATTTGATAAACATGGTTCTGGATATTTCTGTAACAGTGTTTTTTTTTTTTTTTTTTTTTTTTTCTTTTTTTTTTNATTTTTGTAAAAGTGTTTTTTTTTTTTTTTTTTTTTGTTGTTGTTTTGTTTTATTGTTGTTTGGTGTGAAATTAACATTTAAATTGGTGAATTTTAAGTAAAGCAGATTTCCCTCCATGTTAGTGGGCCTCCTCCACTCAGCTGAAGGCCTTAAGAGAACAAAGACTAACACTTCCCCCGGCAAGAAGGAATTCTGCCAGCTCGTGGCATTCTATTTGAATTGCAACATCATTTTCCCATGGGTCTCCAGCCTGTCATTTGTACATTTTGGACTTGGAGCCTTCATAATCCTGTGAGTGAGTTTCTTAATGTAAATCTCTTTATATATATACATACACACATATATGTATACACACCACACACACACATACACACACATATATTTCCAACTGGTTCTGCTTCTCTGGAGAACTCAACAAAATGCTCAACATTAAGTCTGTGTATATGAAGCGTTGCTTATCTGAAGGCTTTTCACTTGATTGATTTTTATCTCCCCCACTTCCTTTAGCACTTTTTACACACACTCACCCACTGTACAATTACACCTGTTAATCTCCTGGTTCAGCAGCTTCTATTCAAGGTAGATGACTCTCCTTCTGGAATGAACAATAATTTTAGAATTCAAAGATCTGTCTCTGTACCACTTTGCTTGTGAAGTTTCTACTGAATTGGTGTAAATAAAAAGATCTCTCTCACTTTCAACATTTCAATTTCAAAACGTACATATTAAAATTTAGTTTCTCACATGTGCATGAAAATTCCATTCTGCTAGAATAGTATAATGTGTGAGTCAATTTCATATAATGTGTGAGTCAATTTCATTCATTGTGCTGGGCACTCAGTGAGATGTTTTTCCTCTGGAAGTTCAAGCCCTTCAAATCTGGGAAATTATCTGATATGTTTCCATTGATACTTTTCTTTCATGCTTTAAACATTTTTTCCCCATAAGTACCCCTCTCTTTTGAAATACCAGAGGAGAATCTTATATCGGACTTCCTAGATTGGTCTTCTAATTCTTTTTTTTTTTAATTTTTTAAATATTTTATTTATTTCTGAGAGATAGAGAGGGAGAGAGAGAAGAGAGAGAGAGAGAGAGAGAGAGAGAGAGAGAGAGAGAGACCCTGAGCAGGGGAGGGTCAGAGAGAGAGGGAGACACAGACACAGAATCTGAAACAGGTCCAGGCTCTGAGCTGGCTGTCAGCACACAGCCTGATGCTGAGCTTGAACCCACGAATGTGAGATCATGACCTGAGCGGAAGTCGTACACTTAACCAACTGAGCCACCCAGGCGCCCCTGGTCTTCTAATTCTCTACTCTCTTTTTCCCTGTTTACTACCTTGTTTTTCCTTTGCTTCATTTTTTTTCAGATTTTCTCAACTTTATCTTCCAATATTTCTGTTGAAATTTTCATTTCTACTCTAAACTTTTTATTTTCAAAAATTTTTGTTGCTGTTCTCTGGTATTATTTAGAGCATCTTTTTTTAAAAATAATTTTATGGCTTCAATATCTTCTTATATCTTTGAGAATTGTAATATAGTTTTATTGCATTTTCCCCCTCAGTATTTTTATTCTCTAAGTTTTTTCTTTGCCTTTTCTGTATTGTCCCCATCTGGGCTCATAAAACATAATATTACATGGTGACATTGATATAATGCTTACTAAAACCTTCTTTTCTGTTTACTCATTAACTTCACTTTAGAGAAGTTTATAATCTTCATTTTAGAGATAAGGAAAATTTGGTATATTGCCCAAGGTACTATGTAGTTAATGGTGAAATTGTGATTTTAATCCAGGCAGTTTAGATCTCAAATCTTGAGTCTTATTATCTGTCAGATGAGAGGTACTACATTGCACACACTACATAAAGAAGGAGTAACTGAAATTCTGTTTGGAATCCCTGGGTGTGTTCGTAGAGTTTGTCAATTTGAACTTCCCTGTAGGGTCATCTGAGGGGGACCATTTGCTTGAAAACCCACATGCCAATGTCTTTGGGTCCTTTCTCTGGAGCTAGAACACTCTAATAATATCCTGCCTCTGTTGAAAGACCCTGGCTCTGTCCATGTTCTGGGAGCTAAGAGAGCAAAGAGAGAAAGGGTAAGTTCACATTCAGCATTCTTTTGATAAAACCAGGGGTGTCATAAGTCGAAGTCACCAGACAAAGTTTGAGACCTAGATAGTGAAATAAAATTAAGTGGTCTTATGCACCATTTCTTTGTTTCTTCTTACCACGATTCTGTCTCTTGCACCTTCCCTACCTGCATTTTGTTCTTAACTCATTTTGACAGGGCTTTACTCTCCAGCTCCTTTGAAATATTTCTTCTCAAGGTCATCAGAACATTACCAATGTCCACTATGCCTTTTTTTCTATCTCCTCTGCTCTCACTCATTTTTGACAGAGTTGAAAATTCCTTCTTTCCTGCAATTTATTTTTTTTCCTATGACATCACATTTTCCTTATTTTCTTCTATATTTAGAAAACTTTATATATTACTCATGTTTTAAATTTTATGTCTTATAGACTTAGGACTTTCTTCTCTTAAGAGAGGCTACTCCTCTAAGGCAGCAAATCCCTAAAGACATTAAATGACTCCTCTGTGAGTGCTCCTTTCATAAATCAACCAATCTAAAGCTCTTACCCCACCAGCCAGTTCAGGCTCCCATAGGGCTCTTACACTCAAGTCTCATATCCTCTGCCCCACTTACCCCACGCCAGGTACCAGACAACTAGGGAAACCTTTACACCCAGAGCCTGCCCAAATTATTCCAACTAACCATATTAAGCCGGCTTACCTTGACTCACTCCTTTCTTCCAGCAAAACCTGGCTATAGCTCACCCTTTCCCCCACTCTTTCTACCCTCTGACCAACCTTGTGGCTTCGCCTTGTGGCTCTGCATGGTTGCTGTGCTTTCTGTTTCTTTCTTTCTTTCTTTCTCTCTTTCTCTCTTTCCCTCTCCTTCTCTCCTTCTCTTTCTTTCTTCTTTTTAATTTTTTTAATGTTTTATTTATTTCTGAGAGAGAGAGAGACAGCATGAGCAGGGGAGGGTCAGAGAGAGAGGGAGACACAGAATCTGAAGCAGGCTCCAGGCTCTGAGCTGTCAGCACAGAGCCTGATGTGGGGCTTGAACTCACAAACCATGAGATCATGACCTGAGCCGAAGTCAGATGCTTAACCGACTGAGCCACCAAGGAGCCACTCTTTCTTGCTTGCTTGCTTGCTTGCTTGCTTTCATGCTTTCTTGCTTCCTTGCTTCCTTACTTCCTTGCTTTATATTTTAGAGAGAAAGAGAGAGTATACAATCAGAGAAGGGGCAGAGGGAGAGAGAGAATCCTAAGCAGACTCCATACTCAGCAGGGACCTACTTCAGCTTCTGTATCTCCCTCTCTGCCCCTCCCCTGCCCATACTTTGTGTGTGTGTCTCTCTAAAAAATAAATAAATATTTTAAAAATTAAAAAATAACAACAAATACCCTTATCCAAATGTAGCCAAATTTCAATAAATTTAAACCTTGAATTTTGTATGCATTTTGGTTTGGTTTATCTATTGGAACTGAAGTATCCTTTTAATGCCTATGTCTTGTCTAACAATTTTAGTATACTGGCATTTTCTGACATTTGAAAATTCCTTTTCAATTTCCTAAAATTCTTTCAATCCTGAAACAGCCCAGTATATTTGCTTTATGCTTCTATGATTCTTTTTTTATTCACTGAACCGTGTTTCTCTCATACCATGCTTGTCTTTTGAATATGACAGTTTTAGGGGAGATAATGGGTGTTTTAGAAAATCATAATAAGCTGTAGTGGATATTTAAAACATGTCCATTAATGTTACAAATCAATGAACATAGAACGCTTGAGCGCAGTAAGTTTTAACAGTGAATTTTCAAATTCTAATCTTTTAAATTAATGTTTCCTTCCGGTGTCCGTTTAGAAGAACCGGTATTAAGGCTGATGTCTTTGGAATATCTTCAAGATAGTTTCTTTCCTTAAGCATTTTGGGCTACAGAATGAATATAAAATACTATTTGTATTATAATAGAATCAATATGTGCATATTATTTAACCTATATTTAAAAGGGTATTAATTTGATTGCATAGTGAAGATTATAGAACCTCCAAGAATTTAGACACATAAAGAGAGAGAAAGAGTTATTTTGTAGTATAACAAAGTTTAGGGAACAATAGCATTTTGGGAAATTAGATGCCTTCTCCAATTTGCAAAGCAATTTGAAATCTGAGCGCCACCTGGTGGCCATTTCAGCTCCATAAGGGGTGGTGACGTAGATATAGTTGGTACTAAAAGACCCTAACTTCATTTTTATGTATGTATGTATGTATGCATGTATGTTTAAAGAAATTTTGGCATCCATAATTTTGCTTATTATTTAATTACTGTCTACAAAATACAAATATAGATATAGAGCACTTGCAACCTAGAAAAAGAAATTGTGGTAAATATTTTAATTATATCACGCTCTCAGTTTTGCTATCCATCCTAATGCTTTTTATCATTTACCACAAATGCTAAATACAACTCTAATACTAAGAAATACAATACTAAGTATTCAACAAGAAGATCTATGTGCAAATTGCCTTCTGCAATAGTTCCTAAGTGTTGGGTCACAACTTTATATTCTTTCTAAAATCGTCACATTCTAAAGGGTTATGGTTCTGAAAAGAGCCTCTGGGCCTGAAAGGTATTAAGCTGAGAAGAGTGAAACATTAATTGTGAACATTTACACAGTACTTACAGTGTGATTGCCACTGTTTAAAACATTTTGCATATATAGCTGTCATTAATCCTATCAAATTGCCTAATGGTGTAGGCACATTAATAAGCCCATTTTGTAGATGAATATAGTGAGGACCCAAATAGGTTAAATACATTGCATAAGACACACAGAGAATGGATGTTAAAGAGAGAGGTTTATGAATTCCCACAGTGTAGTCCTAACGCCTCTCTATAGACCAATATACTATGGTGGCTTTAAATTCGCTACCTTTCTTCTTTCCCTCCTTCTCTGCTTCATTCATTCACTCACCACTCACTCTGTTTATTTACCAGGCAGTAAGGATTAGTCTGTAAAGGAGGATCTTGAAATTTTCCCCATTCACTGACAGATCCAGAAGTGAACAGATTCTAATGAACCCAGCTGTAGAATTATCTAATACAGTACTTTCACTTGTGAATGATTACATTCCATCAGAAAATTTTAAGAAATTTTATTTATTAAGAATATTAAGAATAATAAGAATACTATTTATTAAGAATTCTAATATTCTTAATATTATTTAATTAAATTAAATTTTTAATATTTTTAATATTAAAGTTTCTAATACTTTTAATTAAATGCACTTAGCAATCTGTGTATACATTTTTGTTAAGAGAATTCTTTTGACTTTTCTCCCCAAATCAAAGTATTTAGACAGCTGCCTTCTATATATCTACTTTGCCCTCTACAAATCTATTGGTTATTATTTTATTCACTCTGTCATTCAATGATTTATTCATTCAGTGAATAGTTTTCAAAGTGTATTATGTGATGTAGACACTTTCTCTGGGATACAAAGGTGGGCAAAACAAAACATGATCCTCATACTCATGTCATTTATGACTTAATTAAGGATAAAATACCAAGGTGGAGAGAAGGACCTTAATCTATGAGAAGTTTTGAGTGGAGGATTCACACTTGTTTGGAAGATGAGAAAAGCAATCTCTACATAAGTGACCATTGATATCTGAGAGCTAACTAGGAGTTATCTGTGGATCAACCATCTGTGGATTGCTGTTTGCATGGTATGAGCTCTTAAAGAGAAATACAGTAACTTAATTTGTAATAGTTTTCCCAGTGTCCTGTCCTGTAGAGCTGGTTCCTCAATGTGTGCTTGTTGATGTTGATATCAAAACTTAGGTTAAGTTCTTTTGAAATTAGTCAGTGATCCCCTCACCAAGGGTGATGCACTAAAATTCCAGTTGGGAAATAAATGGAATGTATCTGGATATATCCAGGGTCTAACTACTAGATTTGGGGTTGAAATCTCTCCAGGAAATTTCAGGGTAGATATTGAATTTGGGACCTCAGGACCGCTGAGCCTTGGTGACCCTCACAGCCATATAGATGTGTGATGAAAGAGATGATGATTGTATAAACGCATTTGCCCTTTTATGTTACACTGTTTTCTGAAGTTGCAGGCATGACTGCTGGATGAAAATGTCAGATAGGATCATACAGCAAGCCTCAGGGTTGTACCAATTCTCTTGACCCACGTCTTGTAAACCTGTGTTGTATCATCCACAATATACAGAGTATTAAATACTGTAACATAAAGAAACAAGTGCAATATTTATCAGGGACACTATAGTTTTAAGACAAAAGTTTTACCTATTACACTATGAATAAGCCTTATAAAAATTGAGTGTGTATTTTACTGAGGACAGGCCATTACAGTTCAGAGAGTCTATTAGTCTTCCTTCTTACAGATATGACATTTACTCACCAAACAATTCCCCAAATGCCTTTTGGGTGGCATTTTGAGTTTAAAGCTCTTCAGAAATAAACTGAAAATGTTTTTCTGCTATTAGTCACTAGTCAGGATCTCTCCACACCAAGACTTCTTTTCCAACCAGCCTTCTTCTTTTTTTTTTTTTAATTTTATTTATTTATTTATTTATTTANATTTATTTATTTATTTATTTTTACAGATAGTTTATTGTCAGGTTGGTTTCCATATAACACCCGGTGCTCATCCCCACAAGTGCCCTCCTCCATACCCATCTCCCCCTCCCCCCCACACCCATGAGTCCTCAGTTTGTTCTCAGCATTCAAGAGTCTCTCATGGTTTGCCTCTCTCCCTCTCCCCCACCATTTCTCCCCTTCTTCTCCCCCATGGTCCTCCGTTAAGTTCCTCCCAATCCTCCAACCAGCCTTCTTCTACTCCTTCCTCTCTTTCTTCTTTTCTTTTTCTTTTTCCTTTTCTGGTCAATGTTCATATGTTAACTTTCACTGGCTAAAATTTCCCCCTAATGTTTTTCATTTAGTCTGAATGAACTAATTGCATTTGCTAAACAGATGAAAGTCAAACATGAAACTAAGCAAAATTTTGGCTTAGAGTCCAGGAGAGCTCATTCAAGGGGGTTGCACCAATTTTTATTTCTGTCCCAAAGCATCTGAAGTATCCATCCAGCACTCACAGTAGGAAAATATTATTCTATTGTACCAAGTACAACAAGGCTATCCTTAGTATTTTAACTAGGTACAAATGTGAAAACTCTGACTTTAGAAAATAGACAGATTTTGAATAAAAACTTTAATAACCTTACCCCTACTCTCTATCCTTACCTGGCCTACTTTGATGTTCCATATTATATGGCTTCAATATCACTTGCTGAGAGATGTCTTCTCAGCATGTCCACCCCACCCCACTCTGGTGTATTACACAGGGTCTCCCATTCTCTGTGTTTATAGCATTCTTTATTTTTAAAATTATGTCCTTAGTGTCCATATTTCCCACTAGATTGAAAACTTTGTTGAGGCCTGGACTTTGGCTGACCTATATTCACTGTCCTACCCTTATACCTAGCATAGTACCCTGTGACATAATAAGGGCTCGAAAAGTCTGGCTGAATAGATGGGTAAATGAATGAATACGTGAGTTGACATGGACACTGGAGAAATTCTTAATGCAATGAGATTTGTCTTGCTTCCAGTCAATATTTTTTTTCATCAATATGTTCTAATAGTTGGTGCCAAATATAGGCCTTATTTCTGCCTAGGTCTCTCAGTGTTGTTTTTTTTTCTTTCTTTTGCCCTTTTATAAAACTGCATATTTGGAAATTCAAAGATCATTTCTAAAAGATTGTAAATGATGGCTGATAATAACAGAGTGTTGGCTATATTATAAAAAAGATCACTGTCTTACAATGAAGGAATAATAAAATTTTAGGAATGATCTAGCAAAAGGAATCAGCCAACTATGGACCACTGGCCGAATTTACCCAGACACTTGTTTTTATATGAAGTTTTTTTGGAACCTGGCCATGCCTATTCATGTATTAATGGCTGCTCTAGCTGCTTTCATGCTACTACAACATAGTTGAGTAGTTTCAACAAAGGTGTATGTCCTGGAAAGCCTAAAATATTTATTATCCAGCTGTTTACAGAAAATAGTTTGCTGATCCCTAATAGAAATTAAGAGAGTTTGGTGTCTTTTAGCTGGACTTGTAAAAAAAATTCCTGTATTCATACCACTTAAATGATTCTTTACCTGCCTTCATAAAAGACTGGCTCTGAAAGATGTAAAAAAAAAATATTACAACTTGCTACTCAGCTTTCAGATAGTTGAATGAAGGTAATATGAACAAGGAGGTACAAACTGTGATATTGCACAATTTTCCACACAGCTCAAAGTTAGTAAGCATTCTAGTAGGCAAATGGAATGACAGAATTGAATGGGAAATGCTTAAAATCAAATTTAGGATTTTCAAGTAGGCTGTAAACAATTTCAGTAAATACCAAAAAGGGTTCTGTTGCAGGGAATGAAATATTTATGCCTTCAGGGGATTTGCCAAAATAACCTATACTCTTTTCTTCATTCAGAATATATGACCTGTAATAATGAACACCCAAGATAGTAGAAGCAGAGAATACTCGCAACTTTTTATCACTGATTAAGTGATTAAGAAGACTTCTTATCCTTCCTGAGTTTACATCCCTTTGGGTAGAATCAGAGAGAGAGGTAAGAGGTCAATACTTCTCCTCCATCTATATTTAAAAATTGTTTTAAATGCTATCAATTTTTCAGACAGATAAGATTCAGAGTTGTTTGAAGAATAATCTAATATCTTTTCTGTGAAAAAGATGCCTATTGTTACTTTGTACAGTAACTAAGAGTACCTCATAGCTTCTTCTCATTATGGTGGTCTGTATAACCTTATAAACTATGAAAGCATACTTATTTTGTGTTGCTTTGATAATACTTTCCTTATTTTGAGGAGTTCAAAGTCTTATACATTTGATCTTTTTCCAAAGTATGCTGTAGTACAAACTAAGATGCTATTTGTAAACCTTTATCTTCTTGAATAGTCATCTTTGAATATAAGTAGAAGTCTTTCAGTTTGTAGTGAGCTTGCTTTAAATATAATATTTAAGAGAGTACTTGAAAATAAAAATGATCACAGTTTGTAGTTCAAAGAACTCTAGTTCTGCCTCCAATGTTTGGCTTATCCTACTCTTTATATAGGATAAAGTTAAGAATAATTGAAGCACCTTGTTCCATATGGTATGAGGTTGCTTCTCTGAGCATATAGGATGAATTTGTCATTCAAGTGCATACAATGGTAAACTCCAACCAAATGAAAACAAAAGTTCAAATGACAATGGATCATTATTTGGTACTTAAATGGAAAACTCCATTCAAAAAAGAATTATTACAGACTGAAAAAGGATAAGAGAGGCAAAGAAAAGCGATGGACTGGAAGGAAGAGAACAAGTTTAATTTAACATAAAAAATTACTGATGGTCCATGAAGTAGAAAGTCTTTTTACAAGGCTACTTGCAGTGTAAAAGTAAGTTTAAATGTCAATGAAAGTCAGTCAGTACTATATTACTTATCTAAAGACAGATTAAATCCTAAAATCTCTGATATCACAATTATAATAGGCATTTCTCATTATGTCTTTTGTTAAAGTAATTTGTAAGAATGTATTGTAGTTGGAAGTCAGTTGTACCCACAATTTAGGGAATTATGGAGAGAATAAATATATGAACAAATACAGTTTGCATAACTGAGACCGAATGTCCAACTGTGTTACTGTAAATGAAGTTTATTTATTTCATTATTACAGAAGTAATTCCTATTCATTATAGTAGCTTTAGAAAATTAGAGGCACCTGGGTGGCTCAGCCAGTTGTGTTCAACTCTTGATTTAAGCTCAGGTCATGATCTCACAGTTTATGAGTTTAAGCCCTGTGCTGGGCTCTGTGCTGACAGTGGGGAGCCTGCTTAGGATTCTTTCTCTCTCCCCCTCTCTATGCCCCTCCCCTCCTCATGTGTTCTCTCTCCCTCTCACGATAAATAAATAAACTTAAAAAAAGAAAGTTATATACATATAAAATTATACATGTAATTATTTATATATAAAATTAATGTATATAAATTGTTAAAATCTATTCAATAACTGGANGCCATTTTGTTTGGTTTTCTTTACTGAACAATGCAAAATTAATCTATATTATTATATAAATATGCATATTATAGATATTTTCATTGCTTAAGAGTATCTTATTAATTAATTTAATCTCATTTATTTATCCTTTCTAATGTTCATAAACATTTAGATAAGCTCCATTTGGGAGTGATTACAGTATTGCTATTGACATTTTGTTCATGTCCTGTGGTGCACATATGGATATATTTCTGTAGAAATAGAATTATTGAGTACACAGTGCATATATTCTTCTTTGGTAGATGCTGTCAATCAGTTTTCCCAAGGGGTTGTATTGTACTTCAACCAGTATAATAGAGTTCCAGTTACTCTAACTCTTTAATATTACTTATTATTGTCAGGTTTTTAAAACGTATTTCTGATGAGAATATAGAAGTATGTTATTGTAGTTTATTCAGTTTTCTCATGAATATTGACTTATGACTATTGATTTGAACACTTTTTCCATATATTTATTAAAATTTTATATCATTTTGGGGTACCTGAGTAGCTCAGTTGGTTGAGCACCATGATCTCAGGTTTATGATCTCACAATTCAAGGGTTTCAGCCCCCTGTCAGGCTCTGTGCTGACAGCTCAGAGCCTGGAGCCTGCTTCAGATTCTGTCTTTCTCTCTGCCTCTACCTGCTCACACTCTGTCTCTCTCAAAAATAAATAAACATTAAATTGTTAAAAATTTTATATCATTTCTTATGAGATAACTATTATAGTCTGTGACTTATTTTTATAAATGTCTTTTCCTCATTGATTTATAGTAGGTCTTTGTGTATTCATAGAATAAGTCCTTTGCACATATCTATTTCTGCAGCTAGATAGATATTAATTAATTAATAATATCTTTCCTCGGGGTGCCTGGTGGCTCAGTTGGTTAAATGTCTGACTTCCGCTCAGGTCATGATCTCATGGTTCGTGTGTTCAAGCCCCGCGTCAGGCTCTGTGCTGACAGCTAGCTCAGAGCCTGGAGCCTGCTTCGGATTCTGTATCTCCCTCTCTCTCTAACCCTCCGCTGCTCACACTGTGTCTCTCTCTCTCAGAAATAAATAAAACGTTAAAAAAATTTTTAATAATATCTTCTTTCAATCTGTAGGCTGTGTTTTCACTCTCTTCTCTCAATGGAATGTCTTGATAAACAAAAAATTCTTATTTTAAATGAAATCTGATTTATCTATGGTTTCCAACAACAATAAGTGCACTTTATTTCCTGTTCAACAACTCTGCTTTTTCCAAGGTCATAATATCCTCCTATTTAAAAACTTATTATACACACTTGATCTTTCATATTTAGATCTGCACTTTATTTGGAAGTGGTCTTGAATATGATGTGAAGGATGGGTTGAGAATTGTATTTTCTTGAAGAACTTCTGTATAACTTGGTGCAATTTACTGAAATGATCATCTTTACTTGTTGCGATTATATGGTATCTGTCGCAACTACTCAACTTAACCATTGTAGTACAAAAATAGCCATAGATAATATGTAAATGAATAGCTATGGATGTGTTCCAATAAACCTGTGTAAAAATAGCTATTTCACAAGTTATGGTTTGCCAACTACTGTTCTAGGCAACTCTGTTATTTGTCTAACCTTGCACTATACAATTCTTTCTTAATCATTGGCACTTTTATATATGTATACACATCATATTGCAGATGATGAACTTGCTTAGTTTTTTAATGCTTGAAAATATCTTCACTTAGCCTTCATTATGAAAAATATTTTCTTCTGGCGTTGCTTGTCTGACTCAGTAGAGCATGTGGCTCTTGATCTCGGGTCATGAGTCAAGCCCCATGTTGGGTGTAGAGATTGCTAAAATTAATAAACAAAAAAACCCAATATTTTTCCACTGGGTTCATTTTTGTCTGTTTTTGTTGTTTTGTGTTAGTCCTTCAAAGATGTCATCTCAGTTTCTTCTGGTTGCAGTCATTTTGCTTTAAAAGCCAACTTCCAGGTGTTGTTGCCTCTTTGAAAGTGATGTATCCTTTTTTTTTTTTTAAAGCTTATTGATTTATTTTGAGAGAGAGAGAGAAAGAGAGAGAGAGAGAGAATGGGGGAGGGGCAGAGAGACAGGGAGAGAAAATCCCAAGCAGACTCTTCACTGTCAGTGCAGAGCCCAGTGTGGGGCTTGAACCCACAAACTGTGAGATTATGATCTGAGCCAAAGTCAAGAGTCGGATGCTTAACCAATTGAGCCACCCAGGCACCTCTCCTTTCTTTTCTATTTTATTCTTTACTTTCTTTTTTTCTCTCTTTCCATTTTTTATTTTATATATATATATATTTTTTATTGTATACTGAGATGTGTTTTAAATTTATCCCTCTAGGGAGGTCATAGAGCTTCTTTAATTTGTGGCTTAAGGTTTTCCATCAGTTTGGAAAAGTCTTGATCAACATATTTTAAAATATTATTTATATCTTCTGAACATCAATTACACATATGGTAGAAATTTTTATCATGTCTTAATTGGCTCTGAAGTATATTTCTGCATTTGTGCTCTTTTTATTCTTCCTGATTCAGTGTGGTTATTTTCTACTGATCTACTAATTAGAATTCTGTTTAACATTCTATTGATTTCTCAGTTTCACTGATGGTATTTTTTAGTTCTAGTATTTCCATTTAACTCTTCTTTATGGATTCTATTTTTCAGGTTTAATTTTTAACGTTTCTATTTTTAAAATATAGTGGTCACAGTTTTCACTATATCTTTATCATTATACCCATAGATACATTAATATCAGAACAGCACAGTGTCTAATGTTTCCAGGGACTGAATAGCCTGTGGATTTATTTCTATTTTCTATTTCTTTCCACTATGATTTTCAGCTACTTGATCTTATCTCTTGGCATATCTTGTGAGCTTTAAAATTAAATTCCAGACATTGTGCACAAAATAGCCAACTATTTAGCTTTTGAATGATGCCAATTTTCCTTAGAAGTGATCTGTGTTTCTTTTGGAAAGCAGTTTAAATTAGTGGCAAATAACCTTAATCCAGTCTGTGATAGAGATGATTAAAGACTGTGTTTCAGGCTTGTTTGTTTGTTTGTTTGTTTGTTTGTTTAAAGGCTTCTCTATTTTGGTTTGTTCTTACTCCTAGGGATTGGTGCTTTATAGTTTCAACTAAAAGTCCAGGTTTGATCACCAGAGCCCCTGTTTCTTCAGAACCACATGAGCTCTAATTTTTGTTTCCTCATCCAAGTGGGATTATTGAAGTCCCTGATTAATTTTTAGCCTCTCATATGTCAATTTATGCTTAAGTTTTCAGCATTTTATGCACAGTTAAGGAATTGGCAGGATGCTCCAAGGGAACAAATAGCCCAAAATATCAGACTCATTTGTCTACAGATGATATTTTTTTTTCTTGCCTTTTAATATGATGACTGCCTTGGTAAATCTAAACTCCATTTTTTATCTGCCCAGACTTATGAGACTGTTAAAAATACTGAGCTGAAGTTTTTTGCCCAATTGGAAATTCCTGGCTAGGAAAAGTGTCAGACAATTTGGTACTCACTATAATGTATGTCCCTTCTTCCTGGGGGTCTTGGTCACTTAGGTCTGGCTGCTTTGCTTCTTTCCCATGTCTTCAAGCTGTTTGTTTGTTATTGTTGTTGTTGTTATTGGTAGTGGTGGTGGTGGTGGTGGTGGTGTGTGTGTTGCTTTCTTTGTTTTTCTAGGTAAAAATATTGATCTTATATAAACTACTCTTTTTTAGCTGAAGCTATTCAAACAAAATCGATCCAAGCCTGCATCCTGCCTGTAATAAAATGCATTTCTCATTTTCAGGAGACCACCCTCCTACAGTAATTTTAGGGATATTATGGGTTATCCAAGTTGGCAGTCTTAGTTACTCTCATTTCAAAGAAAGAAGGAAATTCTATGGAAATCCTGAGGATAACTACTGTTAATATCATGTTCAAACAATTTCACTTGAGTTCCTGAGTTTAACATCAGGATACCAATAGGATATATCCTTGATTATATACACTACCATCAATAATAGTCAAAATATTTCATTCTGGCTTTTATTGGCTAAAATACAATGTGCAGAATTCTACTCCTAATATACTGGCTGAAAGAATAAGGATGCCATATATGAGAATGACATTCATGCTCTACTTAGTAATATAGGAGAGATTGGTCAAGGAGGGTTAGAGGACATCTAAGGATTCGTTCCAAGTCTTTTCTAGAAATGTTCTTGGGAAATAAATTCACCACAGTTTTGTGGTGGATCATTCACTTCATATGGGTGTAGTCTATTCTACTTCCAGAAAGCTCTAGTTATTAGAAAGATACTTTTATATTGAACCAAAATCTCTCTCTCTCGTCTGAGTACTATCCACTGAGAATATATGGACCAAGTTTAATGTCCTTTAACCTGACACACTTTAGATATTTCAAGACAGCTATCACATTTCCTATGTGTTTATCTCTACACAGTTAGGGTTTCTGAACTAGCACAATGTCAGGCTTTTTACTCTCTGGTTTACTCTCTTCTGGACATGTTCCAGCTTAAACATGCCCTTCTTGCTACTGTGTCCAGAATTGTATTTTACATGCAGGTGTGGTCTGAACAGTCCATGATGCCATAACGACCTCCCCTTTTAAGAAAATATTCTCAATATCATGCTAACTATTCATCTTAGGATGTAATTAGCTTCTGGATATTACACCCTTAACACATCCTGTCTCTACTACAAGCTAAAGAAAATTAAATGGATATGTCTGTTAAAATACACTATCCTTATTCTGTCCCCTTGTAGTTTTTAAATCATAAGTTATTCTTACTAAATTTCATCTTTTAAGGATTAGTTTATTATTTCTGTACATTAAGGTGTTTATAGAGCTTCAGTTTCTCATAAGTCTTTTAAAATACGATGCTATGCCATATAGCAAAGAATTCCCATTACCTTTTCAAATCCTCTAAAAAACACATTTCTTTTGTGATTGATACCATTACAAGTTGCTATCCCCAGTGCACCTTGTTGCTATGTGATGTTAATATAAATAGTTGAAAAGTGATCTTTGCTTTTGTTCTTCTTATCTCTCTTAAAATACAGTTTTCTTTTGTACTAACTTAATAAAAATGACTGGTTATAATGACTTAATATATACATAGAATTAGCCTATTTTAGAAATTGGTGTTGGTGTTAAAATGGAAACAAACTCATCTTTTAATAATATCTGTAGTCCATGTGATTCATTGAAGTCATTAGTTCAATATCTGTAACATAAGGATGCTAGTCATTCCATTAGGACATTTATGTTTATTTAAATTTAAAAACTTAGTTTATTTAAATCACCACTATTTTGAATCTTGATTACTCACAACTAAACCTAATTGGTAGGCAGTACAGGAATTGTTAGACAGAATAACGATTCCTACCAAACAGGTTTACACCCTAATCCCCACACCCCATGAATATGCTACCTTAGGTGGTAAAAGAAAATCAAGGTTGCAGATGCAATTAATCTTTCTAATCATCCAACCTTGAGATGGGTAGATTATCCTGGATTACCCACATAGGCCCAATCTGATCACATGAGTCCTTAAAAGAAGAAGACAGGAGAGTGGTTCAGAGAGAAGCACCATGAGGACTCCACCCACTATTGTTGGCTTTGTAAATGGAGGAGGAGGCTATGAGCCAAGAAATAAAGGCAGCCTCTAGAACCTGGGAAAACACAAGAAATTGATTCTTGTTTTGAGTCTCCAGAAGGGAACCCAGACTTGCCAAGACCTTGTTCTTAGCTTGATTACACTTGTGTTGGATATCTGACCTCTAAGACTGTAATATAATAAATTTGTGTATTTTTTAAGCCACTGAATTTACGGCAGTCTGTTATGACACCAAACAGAAAATGAATATACAATGTCACACAAAATAACACAAAACAGTGTCTTTTCTTTCATCTGAAATTGTGTTGAGCATTAACTCTGTAAACAGGCACTTCAGGTATGAAGAAACCAAGTAGGCAAGCAAACTTCTTCGAATATCATCTTTTAAAATGTCAATAAAATGATTAATAAAATGGTCTCATTTGTGAAACCAAATGATCTCGCATGTTTCTGATGTTTCTCTAAACTTTCTACCAGAAACAAAATCATTAATTTTGTTGGTACTTTATATGCAACCTGACCATTGCTTGTCCACCTTGAAGCCTGCCCTTGATACCTCAGACACCCAAATAAAGCCTAAGTTAAAATTACAGAAATTTTTAAAAATAATGTAAGCCTTAGTGCAGGTTTTTATTAATATTTTGGAAGAGACGGTGCAGTAGTCACTAACAACATATCATAACGTTGTCTTCTTCCTCCTTGCTAAACTATCAGACCCCAGCAGGTAGACGAGCCACCCCTCTCTCTACAGTCTCTGAAGGGAACTCCTCCTCCCACGCTTACTAATTCTTGTTTTCTTTTCTTGCTCATAGTGTATCACCCTGAGAATGTTAGCACACAACTTCAATGTGATACAGTAATGATCTCAGCTGCTTCCCCTATTTTTGTAAGTCGTTTTCTGGGAGAAAAAACCAAAACCTTAATGTTGCTGATACTATGCAGAGCCAATGATGCAGTTGTGTAAGAGCAATCAGAAGTCTTCCTGTGCCTCATTCATCACCCACATTGTCAACTGAGTTCTAATTGCAGAACCTTACCACTCCTGATGATATATATGAGAAAGATCATAGTATCATTCATAGAATTCAGGTTCAGTTTACTATCTGGCATTGAGAAAAGGCCAACTTTTTATTTGCAGAGAAAAGCCTTTGACAGGTCAAATATACATGATTTTACTTTCCAGCAAATACATATTAACCATTTTTATGGAATAAGACAATAACATCTTTTAAACAGAGTGTGTTTTTAAGGATCAATTAATTTCTATAACCAAGAGAACAATTTTAGTCTCTGCTACAGAAAAATGCCATAAATTCCTATATTACTGCAAAGAGGCAATTAAATTAACCGATTTTCTAACCTATCTCAAGGAATTCTTCATTTAAGAGAAACTAGGGAAAAAAATGATACTCCCAAGTGCCATCTCAAAATCTGTAAATCTTTGAAGCCCCTGCATATTTATCATAAAATGGTATCTCCCATGGGCAAATCATCTTTTTGACTTTCAGGGAGATGAATGTCCTAAATAGTCTTCTGATTTAATACAGGCTCTGTTTCCCAACTTGTGATGAGAGAAAAAGACAATGCATGTATCCCTGGTTTATGAGTTTCTATAAAATACATTATTCTTAATATGTGCACATAAACACTATGCTTCTGGATCCAGTGTCTTTGCAACCATACCTCACATTAGTATTTCAGTTTTAAATAAAATATAAACATCTTTACAGATGTTTTGTTGGTTTGAGAAGCCATGAAGTGAACTAGCTGTAACTGCTGTGTACAAGTTATTAGAATAATTATTAAATAACTGGCAAATCAATGAACAGATGTTACTAATCTGCCTAATATAAAGCTGCCTCTAACCCTTTGAAGATTCCTTGAAACACAATGATTACATTCTGATTTAGCTAATTTTATTTCTAAAAACAAATTTTATACATATTTAATATATATTTATTATCAAAAATGGAAAATATGGAAAAACAGTAGAAAAAAGACTTTAAAAATCATACTTCTTGAATTTGTAACTGTAATTTGGATAATAAGAATTTATAGCATAGAATATGCAATATTTCTTCTTTTGTCACTTTAAGATTCAAAATCTGTTTTATAATAAGACATTTTTAACATTTTTTGAAAATGTTTGCAAATGGCCTGATGTTTTCTTAAACACGTTTTCCCCTTGTATCTTTATAGGTTAGTTTCAATGCCTAGAAAATCATCTGACGAAAAATACATGTAAACTGAATTCCTAACTTAGGTGTCACTGATGAAAATTATCAGATGATATACGAAATAGGACTATCCTAACAACGTAATGTATGGTTAAGATGTAGCACAAATTTTGGAATATTGTAAACCATAAAAATGTCAGTTCCTTTACTTAGATTTTGAATTAGAGGTATAGCAAGATGTTGAAATAAAATTTTTCCTGCTTAGAATTTTTGCTGAAGCTACAAAGATTAGAAGAAAGAGTGTTGTACTCTTGTACTAATGTACTAATTTGAAAGTACCAGGCCAACTGTGCAGAACTTGCTAAGGGGTAACCCAAATAGACAGATGGATAAACATTGGTCTGTGAGCTGCCTCAAGCCAATATAAAGGGAAGTACAAAGATGGACAGAAGAAAGACCATGAGAATGATTTCTGTGGGAAGAGTTATACTTTTCTCCTTTGCTCTCCTTAGTCAGGCAGAAAGACTTAGGAAATCCCCTCACAGAACATGACCATTCTTACCACCAGGAGGAAGACTAACCTGGAGCATAGGAGAGAGAGAACTTCAGAATTGACCTTGTTCTTTGGAGTTGGGAGCATAGGGCTTGGTGTTGACTTACATTTACTATAGACCCACACTTGGAGAAGTTTGATGCCAAGAGGCTGGGTTGCTTATAGCCAGCCTGACTGACAGAAGAACAGAGAGGGCTTTGAAGGGAGAAAACTCTGTTTTCACTGAATATGGCTAGTATTTCCAGGGACCTCATGGGACTCTAGAAGTTATCTAACCTTGAATTACTTTGAAAATGGTCCCATCTAAAGGGCTTCATGCCTACGGAAAGAGGACTCTGGTTGAAAGAGGTAGAGGTGTGCCAGTGCAGGAGAGACAAAGATAGAAAGGAAAAAGGTTTGCAAGCTGCCAGCTGAAGACTGCATTATTGCTGTAGGCTATAGTGCTAAGCAACATCTACAGCAAGGATGGGGAGATTTCTGGCCCACCACATATCCAAGAAGACAAAGAGCAAGCACTGTGGCATCAGCCACACCACTCCAGAGTATAACATTCCAGTCAACATTACATTCTTCCCTCTCTTTTCTTTCTCTGTTCCAACCCTGAGGAGCCAGAGGCTGCAGAGTGAGTGGAGGAAGTGGAGGAGGTAATGAATAAAGTAGATAAATAGTAAAGAAAGATACCTTTTTTTTTCTTTAGTGCAGATTTCCAAGTCTGATCATCTTCTATCTGGGGCTTCAAAGATCAACTTTAGTACTTGAATATGAAACTAGTTATTGAACCTAAAATGAACAGATGGGGTGCCTGGGTGGCTCAGTCAGTTAAGCATCTGACTTTGGCTCATGTCATGATCTCATGGTTTCTGAGTTCAAGCCCTGCGTTGGGCTCTGTGCTGACAGCTCGGAGCCTGGAGCCTGCTTCAGATTCTGTGTCTCTCCCTCTCTCTGCCCCTCCCATGATCATGCTCTGTCTCTCAATGATAAATAAACATTAAAATTTTTTTAAAAGAGTGAACAGAAAAGTCATGGAAACCTCATAGGTTTTACTTTTATCTCATAGGCTTTTACCTAAAAGATAGGGGATAACTGGCATAGTAGGTTTAATAAGATTGCAATGAGGGTGAAAAACAACAGCACACTACCTTCTATTTGCACTTGGCAGAATCCTGCCTCACTAATTGAGTTTAATGAGTATTTCGGTATTTGGAAGAAAAGCAATAACTGCTATTCATTTTCTACTTGAAACAGGAATTTTTATCTAACTGTTCCCCCAAAGAAGACCCTAACTAGGATTAGAGTCCAAGTAATTTATTTTGGAAGTGATTCCAAAAAACATCAGTAGAAGGGTTAGCAAGTAAGAGTGAGAAAGGAAAGCAGCCAATAAAGCATTCATTTTCACGCGAGTTTACAATGTTGGTCACAAGAACTTAATCCTGCAGGGAAAAATCTGGAAGCCAATGAAAAACATATGCTCCGGAGTTCTCCATTAGGGCTGTAGGGAGCAAGGGTGTTCCTATACCAACTGCCATCAGTCAAAGAGCTATGCTCAGAGAGACATTCACTCTGTGGCATTGCCACTTTGCAAAGTAGATGGCAAAAACACACTACCAGCCAAGGCAAGTACTCAGGTAAAAACGCATGTGCTGGAAAGAGTCTGCACTGCTGCGGGGCAAGAACATATGAACAAGGCACTGACAGAACCAAGTATATACGACGAATCACATATTAAGATGGATGTAATACACAGATGGTTCAGTCTTTTTCATTGGAAAAATTTTAAGAATGGATTTAAGTTCTGTCTTGGGGTACTTTGCCTGTACTGTATCCAAAGCAAAGAATATTGAATAACTACTACAGTTTTTTTTATCAGAGTTATTAAATATAAACTTATAAAAGGGAGACATTTTATTTGTACTACAGGTTAGATTTTTAAGCTTTAAAATGTGTTTTTTATTGGAAATGTTTTAAAGGAGAAAAGGCTACCTTTTGAATAAGAACAGGATTGTCTCTGACACAAACCAGTGAGAGTTAATTTAACTCTGGTCCTTGTGAACCTTGTATACATTTTAAAAAGTGAGTTAAATCAGGGGCCCCTGCGTAGCTCAGTTGGTTAAACATCTGACTGGCTCAGGTCATGATCTAGTGGTCTAGGAGTTTGAGTCCTGCATCAGGCTCTGTGCTGAGAGCTCAGAGTCTGGAGCCTGCTTTGGATTTTGTGTGTGTGTGTGTGTCTCTCTCTCTCTGCCCCTCCCCTGCTTACGTTGTCTCTCTCTCTCTCTCTCTCTCAGAAAAATAATAAACATTAAAATATTTTTAAAAAGTGAGTTAAATCAGTGTATCATTCAAAGTGAAAGCATTATAAAATGCTCACTGACACAATTTTTAAACAATTGTTTATGTAACTACTATTTTTAAATCATCTATTAAGTAATTCCATATGCAAGATGGGAACCTATTTAGAACTCATATTAACATTCAGTAATTATTTATTAATTTCTATTAGGTCTTCTTGATATACCTAATAGGAGAATGCAGTGGGGAATGAGTGAGCAGACAGGATTCCTACCCTCTACCAGTGAAGGCACATATACACAGTAAGCAACTAATGATCTAATTTCATAGTCACATAATAAATATGCAATTACAAACTAAAAGAAGAGCTACACAAGAAAAATGGAGTGTGCTTTGGATGGTTAAGTATTTTGATGATCTTTTATTTTTCTTATAACTTCCTCGTTTTTGGATTCTCCCACATACTAAGTTAAAATAACAGAATGGGAAACATACTCTTAAACTCATGACTCAAAGCATATGGAAATAGAATTAAGCAATCTGAAAAGTCAGATTACCTTCTAGAAAAAAAATTCATAGGGTAGCCATAACGGCTAAGATAAAAAAAAAAATAGTGACAACACCTAATGCTGATGACAATGCAGAGAAACTAGGTCACTCATAAATTTCTGATAGGAATGCATAATGATACAGCCATTCTAGAAAAAGAGGTTTGTGAGTGTGTGTGTGTGTGTGTGTGTGTGTGTGTGTATGTTTTAAATACCTAACATGCAACTACCATATGCCTCAACAATTACACTCTAAAGCATTTATCCTAGAGAAATTAAAATGTATGTGCTCACAAAAATCTCTCCATAAATGTTTGTAGTAGCTTTATTTGTAACAGCTGCAAACTGCAAACAGCAATGAGTGAATGGTGAATGTGACAAATGTGGTACATCCATACCATGGAATATCATTAAGGAATAATAATAATTTTAAAAACTATTGATACACATAATAATCTCCAGAGAATTATGTGGAGTGAAAAAAAGGCAATCTCAACAGGTTTCAAACTGTATAATTCCATTTATATAATATCCTTGAAATGGCAAAACTATAAAAGTGGATAGCAGATTGGTGGTTGCTGGGGATCAAGGAGAGGCTGGAGATAGTAAAGAAGTAGGTGTGTGTATAAAAGAGCCACATAAAGAAGCTTTGTGATGACAGAAATTTTCAGTATCTTGATTGTTTTGACATCAATATTCTGATTGGGATATTGTGCTATAGTCTTACAAGGAATTACCATTGGAGGAAACTGGGTAGGGTACAAGGGATCTCTCTGTATTATATCTTACAACAGCATGTGAATCTACCATTAACTTAAAAAATTAATTTAAAAATGACAGAAGCTTATAAATAAAAGTGCAGAAAGGTATTTTTGTGTCCTGGTGGCAGGCAAAAGATTTCTTAACTTGAAATACAGTGTAGAATATAAAAAGCAATAACCATATCAGAAAAAGTAAACTAAATATCAAAATTAATAACCTCTGTTAATCGAAATATGTTGTTAAGAAAATCAGTGGACAGGACAGAAAAATATTTGAGAAAAATACTGACAAAACATATCAGACAAAGGACTTTTGTCCAAGATCTATATCTGTACCTATGCATACACCTAAATCCTCTTTCTTATTAATGAAGCAATAAAAGATGGGCAAAAGACTTGGATAGAAACTTTACAAAAGAAGATTTATGAATATATGAAGTGAGCATAACAATATTCAACCTCATTACTTATCTGGGAAATGAAAAGATTAAAGTCACAATCAAATATCACTAGACACCTATCAGAATAGATAAAATTGAAAAGACTGACAACACTAAACTTTGGAAATATGTGGAACAACCAGAGATCTCATGTTGTGGGTGGGAATGTAAAAACCTACAACCTGTCACTATCTTTGAAGACTCTGAGATTTTACCCTATTTACAAGTAAACAATTAATCTGCCACAGTTTCATAGATGCTGGTAGACTGCATACTACTGGACCATAGAAAAGGGGCATTTTGTCACTCACAACAATAGCAGTCACTGGAACATCAACATTTTTTCCACTGGTTCTTAGGGGGCAATGTGAAGAAGACCAGATGACACTTGAACAGAAAATGGGTTGTGTTATGAGATAGGAAGCCTGATTTAGGGAGCCTGCATCTGCATCTTTCCTAATTGATAGTAAGCCTACTCTTTGTTCTGGAACGAGACACTATCTCCCAAGGCTGTTTGCTAGACAAAACATCTTGTAAAGATAGTCTGAATCAAAGAGCAGTAAGTTCCTCATTTGCATGATTAGTACAGAAATCAAGAGAGTCGTGGAGAATTGTCTCTCGATATCACTTTAGAAATAGGATTAGCAATTTCTTATAAAACTAACACAAACCATTTGTGCTCTATTAATTCCTACACATTGGGCCATGAGAATGAAAACATATGTGACAAAAAGACATATAAGAGTCATAGCATTTTAATCTTTAATAGTGATCATAGAAATCAACCCAAATATCCATGAGGAAACCAATGTAAAAACCAGCTTTGATATATCCACATAATGGAATACTTAACAACAACAATAAAATAATATGACTTACTAATACAAGCAACAAATGAATGAATCTAAAAGACATTATGTTAAGTAAATCATGCCTCACACAAAAGAAGTTATGACCAGTAACCCCATTTTTATGATACCTTAGAACAGGCAGAATTATGTTGGAAAAGAATTAGAACGGTGACGACAGAAACTTATTAAGAAGAGAAAGAGGGATGGGGCGCCTGGGTGGCTCAGTTGGTTAAGCGTCCGAGTCCGACTTCGGCTCAGGTCATGATCTCACGGTTCGTGGGTTCGAGCCCCACGTCGGGCTCTGTGCTGACTGCCAGCTCAGAGCCTGGAGCCTGTTTCAGATTCTGTGTCTCCCTCTCTCTCTGACCCTCCCCTGCTCATGCTGTCTCTCTCTCTCTTACAAATAAAATAAAAAGCATTTAAAAAAAAAAAAAGAAGAAGAGAAAGAGGGAATTTTCAGAGGTTATGTTAATGTTTTCTATCTTCAAAAGTTTTGACTAAACTCAGAATATACACTGTACATTTTATTCTATTTTAATTTTACATAATAAAATGCTGCCAACAAATATAATATTTAATTCTGTAAAAGGTAAGATATTTAGGACAAATTTTTTGTTGTTTGTAATTTAAGTGCATTAAATAAAGAGGATTATAGACACATATATAAATGAATAGTTAGATAAGCAATAAAACAAGAATAAAATCTAGGTGGTAGGTATAAGGTGTTTATAAAGTTCTTTTAATTTTGCTTCTTGTTTTCAAAGTTATAATAAAGGAGAAATTCCTACCACAATAAGCAAAGTTAAAAACCTTCATATGTATCAATGAATAGATACATAGTTTTAAAGTAAATAGGTTTCTTTTCTCATTTTATTTGTTTGTTTTTAGTAAATAGGTCTTTTTAAAATTAAACTTTTTATCAACATTGAAGGAAGCAAGTGATTCTACCTCTTTTTCACAACCTCCAGTCTCAATATCATAATTCTTAGAGACTTTAGTTTTCTCTTTGCAGAATAACATGGTTGTTCACTGTTTGACTGCCATTGCTTTGTATTTTATCGCAACCAGGATTCTTTATTTTTAAAATTTTTTAAATGTTTTATTTATTTCTGAGAGAGAGAGAAAGAGACAGCATGAGCAAGGGAGGGTCAGAGAGAGGGAGACACAGAATCGGAAACAGGCTCCCGGCTCTGAGCTGGCTGTCAGCTGTCACAAAGCCTGACGTGGGGCTCGAACCCACGAACCGTGAGATCATGACCTGAGCCCAAGTCAGATACTTAACCGACTGAGCCACCCAGGAGCCCCATATCACAACCAGGATTCTTAAAACCTAATATGATGCACAGTGTATAGTATATCCTTGATATGTTTTATATGTGAAATTGAATTAAAAATAATCATTCGGTTTCACTAATGCCTATACCTTCCCTAATTCTACTTTCTTTACACATTTTTAGAGTACACAATATATTCTGAGTATGGAGACATTAGTTAAAAAACTTTTGCACAGGGGCACCTGAGTGGCTCAGTCTGTTAAGTGTCAGACTTCTGCTTAGGTCATGATCTCACCACTTGTGAGTTGGAGCTCCGTGTTGGGCTCTGTACTGACAGAGCTCAGAATCTGAACCCTGCTTCAGATTCTGTGCCTCTGTCTCTCTCAGCCCCTCCCTTGCTGACACTCTGTCTCTCTCTCTCTCAAAAATAGGCATTAACAAAAATAAAAGAAAAAGAAGACTTTGGCACATTTCAGCATAACATTTTTAAATCAATTGAGTTCAGTGGTTGAGTCATGAATCTCTTAATAAATAATTAACTTTTGTCTTTCAACCATAAGAGGAGGTATATAAGACTAATTACATTTATAAATTCTGTGTATTAGCACCTTTTTAATTTTGAAACTTCTGCAAGGCATATAATCTTTCGGAGGATAGTGCTAAAAAGAGAAGGAATATAGATTGTATTCATAAATGTATACATATATTCAACCACTATTTACTGAGAAGTTAGAACTCTTCATCTGGGACATATTGTCAGTGATTGACTAAGATGTCTTATTTCATGATTATCTAACATGTGCCACTAAGGTTAATATAACATTCAAAATAGAATTTGGTTTCTTGTTATATAAAATGCAGAGCTCAAGAGAAAAAGTGAAAGCCATTTCCCACTTGGACATTTGATGTACTATGCACATTCAGGTTCTTTCTCTTCTTAAAAATGTGTATTAATTACTCTTATTTTATAACCCCTCTAAACAAAAAGTTCATCTATATCTGCCAGCTGGCATATATTCTGTGCTCAATAAATGTTAAATTGCAAATTATTATCATGTTTTTTACAGGATTTTGCCTATAATCATGTGGGATCCATAAGGCATTTAAATAGCTCCATTTTCTATAAAAATGAAAACGTGATTATGCTTTTAAACAAAAATTCTACAGAATTTTTACCACACAATGGGGCAATTTCTTACTTTATTAAAAGCAAAATGTTATGAGAACTGTGGTATATGTGGAGGCAAAATGCCTCTCACCCCCCCAACCCAGTTCTCAGCAGACCCCACAATTCAAAAGGCAATTTATGTTCACACGTGGTTAGTCTAATAAAGTCATAATATCCAATATTTACTATCCTTATTATCTCTCTCCCTCTCTTTCCCTCCTGATTAGGAGGGCTCCTAATTTCATGAATTTACAGATATATGGCTAATAGTTTGATAACATAGTAGCATGTACTGACTATAACTTGTTTCAGATATAGTTCTTCAAGTTTCACTGGACACATCATACTCAGACCTAACCCCATAATGTCCAATGACTAGTACACACTTCAGAGCATCAGTATGTAGTGTTTGAAATCCGTAAATGTGGACGGTAAAGTGAACTTTTTGATGACCTAAAACCCCCAGGACTTACCAGTCCTCCTTCTAAATGAGGTATTCTTAGCATTTGTGTTGGTTAAGCTGGTTAAGCCCTTACTTATTAGCATACTACCTTCATTTCCTTGCAGACTCTTTCTGTGCCCTATTAATGAGGTATTCAGGGTTGCCTCACATGTGCTCAAGAATCTTGCCATGACTGTAATTTTTTTAAGACATCAGAAACATGTCTTTGAACTTTTATTTAGAATTATAAATTTACAAAAGAAAAAAATCACGGATTCCTTGGAAAATTTAAATCCTTAATCAGTATTAAAAAGCTTCCTAGAGGGGCGGTTGGGTGGCTTAGTCAGTTAAGCATCCGACTTTCGCTTAGGTCATGATCTCACGGTTCGTGGGTTCGAGCCCCGCATCGGGCTCTGTGCTGACTGCCAGCTCAGAGCCTGGAGCCTGTTTCAGAGTCTGTGACTCCCTCTCTCTCTCTGACCCTCCCCTGCTCATGCTGTCTGTCTCTCTCACTCCTAGAAATAAATAAAACATTAAAAAATTATTAAAAATAAAAAGCTTCCTAGAATCCCTTCAAGGCAATCTAAAATCACTTCTGTGACATAGTAGTACAAAGTTCAAAAATTAGTGTTCATGAGGCTATGCAGGCCCAGTTGCTAAGAACTCTCCATGAATTTCAGGGTTAGAGTAATACTCTTTCCCTACTAGTATAGTTTAATTAATTTATGTATTTATTCGCCATTCATGAAGCATTCATTGAGCTTGTACTACACCCAATCCTTTACACTAGCATTTCTACTTTTATTATGAGTAGCAGCAACTTAACATCCTTTGTTCTATCTTAAGAGCAAACAAAAAATTGTCTTATTCTTTACTCAAAAAACATAACTTCCAAACTGTTTTTTGGAAAAAATGAAATAATGACATGAGTTTGAATTGTTGGAGTTGATATAAACCACTGAGTGTCAGAACACAGTCTTTCAAACTTTATAAGGTATTAGAAAATGAATTTCAATTTCTGAAATCCTCCTAATTGTGCAGATTCTACATTCAATATGTGTATCATCTTAGGCTTTCTGGCACATGAACCATCATTTAATCTGAAGATAGATTTCTTAAGAACACCACTAGTCCATTATATATATAACCAGTCAGAATTTATTTGTATAAGGGAAACTTTTGTTGATTTGATTTTAGTTAGTTCCACATGTATCAATAAACCTCTAAAGCTAGCATGTTATTATTTTTCCTTACTTGTACCTGGAGGACATGATTCCTGGGGCTCCTCTATAAACACAGTCTGCTTTTATTTCTTTCCTTTCTTTCAAAAATGTATGTCTAGAATACATGATATAGGTGGAGATGTGTCTGAGGTGGAGAGGCAGTGTCCAGGAATGTCTTGAAATTCTTAAAGCTCCAATGAAAACATTTTGAAAATCCCTTTCTAAGGATAACACATTGCATTACTTTACCTCCCACTACTTCAAAGAATAAAGAGGTATTTTATTTTCCTTGTTCTGGACCCATCTCTTCATAGCTTTAATACTTTCCCTTTTATTTCACTTATCTAGTGTTGGATAAATAGTTACCTATTTACCAAACTCATATATTTAAAAGCACTTTATTCCCTCCCTTATCTCTTCATATTAAGTAATGAATATAAGAATAAATTTTGAGGATTTAGTTTCCTCCCAATATGAAAACATCTTTGTTCCTCAAATAATTACTGCGTTATTTTCTGGACCACTTCTTGTTCCACTCAATTTGGCTTTTTTAAAGATTTGTCATTAATACATTTCACCATAATACAGGATCTAATGCAGTCTGACTATACCATTTAAGAAACACTATAAATCTATCTTGGAGTAAAAACAATGAAAAAAGGAAAAATACATGAGCTTTAAGCTTTAATAAAAGTACCAGTGTGTTAACCAGATGTCTCTTTTCTTCCCATGCTCTGACTGTAGCATTTACTTACAGGAGCTAATCAGATCTGCAGACGGTACCTAGAAGAGTTGAGTGCATGAGCTCCAAGTCTGATGACAAGAGAGGGGACATCCTAGCTTCATCTCTTCCTAACTGCATGGACTTGGGCAGCTTAACTGACTTTTCCAGGCCTCAGTCTTCTCCTTTATTTTCTTTTTTTAAATGCCTATTTATTTGTTTTTGAGAGAGAGAAAGTGAGGGAAGGGCAGAGAGAGAGGGAGACAAAGAATTCCAGGCTCGAAGGTGGGGTTTGAACTCACAAACCCGGAGATCATGACCTGATCTTAAATCAAGGGTTGAATGCTTAACCAACTGAGCCATACAGGCACCTCTCTTCCTCACTTTCTTGATATGAGAATTAAATAAGCTCAATGCAGAGTCTAAACGTCTGTTGGAGGCAGACTCACCGGAAGTTTTTGGAGTTAATTGTCAGGGCTCTTTACACAGAAGTGTCCAACTGCCAGGATAAGAACATTTTGTGATAAGTGTGACAAATGTGATAAATGATAAATGAGGAGAATAAAATGATAAGTAAATTGGTCAGAATTTATACCCTGCATTACTCCATCTTGTCTCTTCAGAAACTTTCAACACCACTTCCTTACCTCCCACATTACAGAGCAATGCCATTTCTCAAGTCTCTATATTCAGTATTACACAAAAATTTGAGTATTTATATATAAAGCCAGTTGATATAAGCAAATATATCCATAAAACGTATGCTTCTGAGAAAAGAAAGGGTCACAGATCCAGTATAGAAGGGTTAAAGGACATGTCCCAGAGAGGAAGATGAGGAATGGAACAGATACGGTGGTGACAAGGACAGGTTGCATAAAACAACTTAAAATAAGTAAATGTAGACCTTTTAGGGTCTAAAGTGAGATAGAGGAACTGAGAGAGACAACCTCAGATTTTGAAGTTGTGAAGCCTACTTAAAAGAATTAAAAACTGAAAAAAAGGCTACCAAGTAATAATAGTGGTATAATCAAAAATATGTTAAGTGTCTATAAAGTTATTAATAAATATCCCATGGTCACATGGTTGCCCTTTATCTTTGATCTCATGTTTACTCAGAAGACAAATTCTCACTTATTCTAGTAAGTACACAACTTTCTCTGATGCAAGGGTTAGAGTCATAAGTCCACCACTTACTAGCTGTGTAATGTATAAACTACTTTAAACTACCTAGAATTTCCTCATTGAAAACTAGTAGTGATAGTATTACTTATTTCCTATACTTTTTTGGTTAATATTAAATGGGATAATACATGAAAATGCTTAGTTTAGTGCCTGGCACCATAGAATTAATGATATACATATCACTTAATCATGTATATAATATATACATATGATATATGTCAATGTCATGTGTCATTATATATCATACATATCACTTATATGATATACAAAATGCTATTAATCTATAATATATAATATTATATATTATAATGTTTTATATATGTAAACATATATAATAATATATTATATAATACATAATGTTATATATTATGTTACATATAATTATTATATTATGTAATATTATATTGTATTGTATTATATTATATATATTATATATGTAACATACACACATACATATATGTTACCATTATAAATGGTAAATTTAATTTTGCTCTCTATTACACTGCATGACTCACTAAAATGTTCCAGGTGACAGATAGTGCTGTAACAAAATAAACAGTACACAGTGATGAGAATTTAGTAGTACACTCCTGAAGAATTCTGCATACTGGTTTAAATGACCATGCAGATTCAGGGCTTTGGCTAAAAAAATGAATCAATACTGTCATACATACATTTATCTGTAGGATCTATGCACAAATGACTCTGTAAACATATTTCATGTTTTCGTCAATGATCTTCTGTACCACCTCTTAGACTGCCCAGATTAGGCTTCAGGCATATGATGTGTTTTAGCACTTATCTGCTTGGACTCTGGAATACTTAGAAATGTTCCTGCTAATACTCATGCATGAAAAAAAAATCAAAATAGCTTGATACTGATGTATTTATAATTACTTTGATGGAAGACTGATTTTAGAGTAAATTGTATACTTTCATAAACTTCTGCTGGAGTTCTGCAGTGCCATAGTCTATCTCTTACCCCACCCTCACAAAGGATCTATTGTCAAACTCCAAGAACTCAGCTTTAGTGAGGGTGCTGGGATAAACTTCTCTGTGTAAATGGGTCACAAGCCAAATTTAACTTATTCCTGAAAAACATTCAATTTTACAGATTAAGGACAGGCCAAAATTATGACATGTGTCAGTTTGTGTCAAAATTATGATATGTGTCAATTATGATATGTGTTTGTGCCATTGGTTCTATGAAATCCCAATCACAGCATTAGCCTAGCGAATTCCTTTGGTTAAATGTTTGTGGTTATTTTTAAATGCAACCATTGATTAAACAAAAGTGTCTTTCTTCTGGAAGTGCAGAAAACACAGAAAACAGTAAATATGTAAAAGAAATTTGTTTCAAAATAACCCTTTAGTATGGACAACTTGAATGAGAATCTTTTTTATTTAACACTTTTTAATGAAATTAACAGGCACTTAATCCACCTTTCATAAAGTATGTATATTTTTTAGTTTGCAAAATTGCATCAAATTTTCAATCCAGCATTTCATATATATCAAGACAAACTCAACACTTTGAAGTTAGATGAGAATGATGCTGTATAAAAATAGAGAAAGGCATCCAAGAACTGATGTAAAGTGCACTAAAATAAATCTCTTTTAGCTGTTCGGAGAACCCCAAGGTAATGGCTTCCTCTTCATCCTGATCTTAATGTCTCAGTACAACAGCTATTTAAGCTGAACCAAAGGCCCTTATCTCAGCTTTCCAGATGGGCCCTTTAGGTGCTTCTTTGACCCTGGAGAGGGTAATTGCTTAACATTTGAGGGAGGGTGGCATATGTGGCAACAAGAAGTTGAAAAGAATAATTTAAGAAGGAATAATAGGATCTGGATTTTAATAATTCATAAGATTCCTTAACAGGCAAGATTTAATTACATCTTTATCAGCTGTCCCTTTCAAATTTGAGTGCCTCACAACAATAAATAGCCTAACATTTTTAACTCCAACATACTGCAGACACATTATTTGAAAATGCATTTCATGCTCTTTTTGCTAAAATTATGTAAGCCAAAACGGATCCTCAGATGTTACAGGATAACATTAAGATGTAAACTTTTTGACAGTGGGTTTTTAATTTAAGCAAATGATTGAATTAGATTAGATTAGATTATATAATAGATAGACATGAAAATCTATATATGTATGTATATATATATATACATATATATATGTACTTACAATCATAATTAAACAATTTGCTATGAACTAGACCATCCACAGTAGCACACTGTTGACTGTACAAACTACGTTCTAAAACAATTTGCATTATAACATATTTAGAATAAAATTCTTCCACTTTGTTGCTCTGGCAACACAGACTATATTCGGAGTAGATGCATGAGATTTACTACATTTCCTTTTATATACACCTTGGAGAAAGACCTAAGAAATTATTGGTGTTGACACCTTGAATTCTGCATTGGACTGTTAGAGTTGAGACTATGTTTTATTCAATTCTTTGATTTTAGCTCTTTTCACAGAACATGGGATATAGGATATGCAGTCAATCAGTATCTTTCACTAGATAACAAAGACTGAAGTTCTTGTCCCCAAGTCAACATCTACAATTATCTTAGATTTTTTATTCCTCAATATGCCAAAATACTTGGTTGAAAAATGAAATCAATCTATTGATTGTCTGGTCTACATAATACTGAGTCATTGATATAAATGCTGTTATGTCAATGTTATCAAAGTAAATGGTTATTTTGGCATCACTAGATGATTTGAGGAAAGCTTATGAAATTTGACCTCTTATTTCAAGGCTGTGTGTTTGAGTGGGTGTGTATATGAGCACTGAGTTATTTACAATGTGATAAAACAAACATGAGTCAACGTCCCAATATTGTATCTTTCCCTTTTATTTTGTTAGCTCTTAGACCTTTTACCATGTTTCATGATAATCACCAGACAGGGGTTGTTGATGTGTATAAGAAATTGTATCTTTTAGGAGTATATTGGCTAGAAGAAACAGAAAACCCAATTCAAATTGTCTTGAGCAATGAAAATATCATCTTCATTATCATCACTATCATCATTATTTATTATTTATCTCACTGAAAATAAAACCAAAGACAAGCTGTTGCTCTGGTTTAATCTGATTTATTGTTGTCATCAAGAATCCAGATTTTATTCCTCCTCTCTCTACTCTGTCACCCTCAGTGTGTCAAATATTTGCCCTTCATTATTCATTCATCCACTAGTTACAAAATGGCCAGTAGGGTATCATTTCCCAAGACAATGATCTCTAGAAAAAAAGGGGTTTGATTTATTTTTCTGTTTCTTTTTGAAAAATAAAGCAAGGTATCTCCAAAGACCCCAAGGAAAATTCTCTCATCTCATTGGCCACAGTTGGAGTTCATGCCCAATCCTAAAACAGTCACAGATAAGAGAACTGTGATTGTGGTAAGCGTCCTAGATGGATTAGGACCTCTCTTCTGGGTCTGAGAACTGCCAATCCCATGAAACCACAGCTTCATGATAAGAGGATGATATTAGGAAGCCAGAGTGGGAAAGATTGTTAGGCAAAACAACATGCTGATAAAAGGATATACATAATTTTCAAATCTATTTAATGATAAGTTTCTCCAGCTCACCCATGTACTTAGATTTATTTTGTGGTCATTCCTGCATCTACATCCTCTGAGAGATAGGCTCTGAAAAATTTAATTGTAAGTAGTAGTATCTCAATTTACAGTACTATAGCTACAGAAATTGTGATGTTTTCATCCTGCACACATTTGGTTGAAAATTTGCATTGTCTTAAGAATTTGCTTTGGCCTCATCTAAATCTTGAAATTTCATCTCCTTTCAATTACTTTTATTACTCACCTAATGTTATCTAAAACCATTTGTAGTGACCTCAATCTATATTCCTATAGAAGGTTGGTATTATGTTAACTGAAGAAAGATGTTTCATTATTAAAACTGAACATAACATTATTTTCTAAAATGTCAGGAAAACTGGTAGCAACTTATTAATTTTAAGAATTCTTGCATAAAGGAAAGCTTAATGTCTGTTATAATGCAAAATGATTGAACAATTTCTGAAATAATAGCTTATGCTCAGTTTGATAGCTTGCTTTTTTCATGATCAAGCATATTTATGTTTCCAATTTCATGTGATACTTATATATTTCAAGTTTGCATTATCATAATTTATCTACCTTTTATTATTTTCTACAAAAAAACAAATGTGGCTAACTGAGCCCTTTAGAGAACCACACAGCTAAAGCAAAAGTAGTCAACTTTATTGACAGAGTTGTGCTCCCCCAAAAGACCAGAACACAATCAAAACC
Source organism: Crocuta crocuta (assembly GCF_008692635.1). Taxonomy (NCBI): domain Eukaryota; kingdom Metazoa; phylum Chordata; class Mammalia; order Carnivora; family Hyaenidae; genus Crocuta; species Crocuta crocuta. Next base: position 4,166,897 of record NW_027531285.1, on the reverse strand, counting down.
AAAACAAATCAAAAACAAGAGATAACTAAAAATATAAAAATGTAACTTATCAGGGACCAGTATTAGCAGTAGCAGTAGTAGTTTCTTATTTAGTTTAGATTCTGGGATTTCTATCATGGCAGATTGAAATATTTCCTGAAGGCCATGTCCAGTTCACTGGGATCACAGTGCTGAAATCCTAAACACAGTTATATTGTCACTCTCGAAACATTAAGGCAGGAAGAAAGTAAAGCAGTTTCTTATGGATCACAGCAATGAACCAACCTTTTCCAATATGTTCAGACTAAAAGTAAAAAAAAAAGAAAAAAGAAAAATAAACCCCACATTATTATTAAAAGTGGGATTCTATTTGATATCTATTTTTTAAAAATAGATAAAAATGGACTGCTGCTAAGGAGTAATTCTGTTCATTACCATTCAAACAATGGCCTAGACTGTTTATGCTAAGTGAAGAGCTACAGAAAAGAAGATGTTGCCTAAGCCTAATCGTGTGCCCTCAGGATTCTGCATGTTCAGCTCATACGGAGATTCCCCGAGTACAGGGCTTCCATTGCATTACCAGTAGTCCTGCCACTGGTAGTAACAAAGCAGTGAAGTGTGAGATACAGAGGTGACCCAAACACTCACCAGATTTTCCTGTGCCTCTCTGTGTTGTGCATTCAAAAAACAGAGCATTTTGGAGCGGCGCCATTTTGGGTATTGCCTGCTGCTATCAGGATTGGTCCTTAGTGTTGTGAAGCAGAGCTGGTGTCAGACCCAGGGGCTGAGGGGAAAGTAATTACTTCCCTATAGACTGTGTCCCTTTGCCCTTAAAAGAGAGATACCTTCCCACCCTTCTTTCTGTTGGAGGGCATACATTTCAAAGCCCTTTCTCTTTCATTCATTTGATAATAATAAGTACTTGACATGAGATTTTCAAATATGGTACTAAAACAGATATTCTTGTTCTTTCAGGTTTCTCACCCCTGCTGACTGAGGCATAGAGATTGAACCTTGATCAAAGCTCTGTTTTCTCTTTGGGTTTTGATTTCTCTCTCTTTCCTGAAAGCTCCTATGGATGATTTCCCTTTGCCTTTTTCCTTTCCTGTCTCATCCTGGTAGATATGAGTTACCTGAAGAAGAAACTTGGGAAAAAGTGTCACAATAGTGACTAAAAGTAATGGCAGAAAATCTTCAGAAAGAAAAAAAATACATTTTTAATTTTTTAAATATTTTATTTATTTCTGAGAGAGAGAGAAACAGATAGCATGAGCAGGGGAGGGTCAGAGAGAGGGAGACACAGAATCTGAAACAGGCTCCAGGCTCTGAGCTAGCTGTCAGCACAGAGCTCGATGCGGGGCTCAAACCCACGAACTGTGAGATCATGAGGAATGGGAATGAGGCATGGAAGGAAGTTTATTATACTCACAAGGTTCAGAGAAGGGGAGCACTGAATGCCACACAGAGCCACAGAGGAAGACACCAGAGCAGTCAGGAGGCAGAAAGGCAAGAAGTAAAGGGAGATCTTAGACCAAGGCTTTCATTCACTGGAGTTTCCAGGGGAAAAGCAAAGCAAGGTAAACAGTTTAAAACTGCTAGTTTGAATAATTTTGGCAGGCTCTAAGCTATAGGGGGGTACCTGACACCAGGTTACCTGGTACCTGACCCTAAGATGATTATGGCAGAGAAATATTGCCTGCTGGGGTGTATAGGCCAGATAAAGGAGAAGGGAGAAAGGAGATTGGTTAGTTTGCATATAAAAGTCATGATTCTGGCTGAGTACTTTTGCTACCTCTAAGAACTGGCTAGCCTTCTGTCCTCAGCCAGAAAAGGTTTTTGTTTGTTTGTTTGTTTGTTTGTTTAGTGTTTTTTATTTATTTCTTAGAGAGACAGAGCGTGAGCAGGGGAAGGTCAGAAAGAGCGGGAGATACAGAATCTGAAAGAGGCTCCAGGCTCTAAACTGGCAGTCAGCACAGAGCCCGACGCGGGGCTCAAACCCACGAACTGTGAGATCATGACCTGAGCCGAAGTCGGACGTTTAAGCGACTGAGCCATCCAGGCACCCCCTGAAAATACATTTTAAAACCTGAAGTTCTTTATAACCGATGGACTCATTGCTTATACACTCATTTTGGATTTGGTGGCACAGAAGACCAAACATTTATAAAAGGTGATATTTAAAAAAAAAAGAATTACAAATAATAATAAAGTAAATAAATATGACAAAAAATAAAAATAAAGTGTGTTAAATGCAAAACCAGATAGAAACATCCTCAAATGAGGAGAAACTCAAAGTAGTTTTTGAGGCAATTGAGGTCTGAAGTGCTTTTGTCTATTATTTTGACACTGAATATAAAAATGTGATTCTAGATTATTTGAATAATTGACTTTATTCTACAACTTTCTTTGAAATTATGATTACAGGTAGAATTGATGCATGGATTAAGTGCTGTATCCATTTCAATGAAAGGAAAATAACTACGCGTATGCATAAAATAGCCTTCTATTACCAAAAAAGGACTCAACGAGGGGAGGGGGACCTGAAGGAGTTAAGCTGTTACTTCTAGCATGAAAAGAAACGGAGTTACAGAGCTCTGGTTCCTTCATTTCCATTCTTCCACCTTCTACTTATTTTCATTCACTCTTCCACCACCCAATGGCTTAGATAAGAAAAAAAAGAACAGTGGATGAAAATAAAAGGCAAAATATTTACAACCATTCAGAATGAAATGGATTTTAAAATATTTCCAAGTATCACAAAACGTTTTCTTTTGCTTTCCTACCCCAAAACAGAAAATGTAAGCTCTCTTTGAAAATAAAGAACATACTGTTCTCCCACTTTCAATAGTACACATGATTTGAATGTATTTTCTCTATATATTGATGGATATTTGCCAGGTAGAGAGGATGATCAGTACATATTAGATGTGCTAGTGGGCCTGGTGTCACTAAAGTTGCTTAAGTATTTCCCTGATTTTCCTACAAATTTTAGTATTTGAAGAAGCCCATTTCTCTTTCCTGTCTGAGTTCTTCTGAATCAAATGATATAGAATACAATATAATCGTTAGATAAAAAAGAAAAATATTATCTTTGCTCTTCAACACCAGATAGCAGGTCACAGGTGAGTGCATCAGCTAAAGCAGGCTTACTAATTCTTTGTGCCCCACTGTTGGGTTACCTTCCTAAAAAAGAGTCTGAGGTTGTACGCACACTACCTAGTCTTTGCTTTCCACTCATTGATGGGACGAGGAGGAGGAAAAGAGCAATCTCCTAAAGCTTAAGACATTAGGTAGATTGATTCCATCTGGGATATTGTAATTTATAGTAAGAACTAAATATTTGGCAGTTGACCCTGTTCTTAGCAAGGGCACCTAAAACCCTTGGAATTTCCTAAGTGATGAGTGATAAAGGTATCTTATGTTAATGAGGTGACCTTTTCACCCCACTTATGGATGGGGACTGGTTGCTGTGATTAGAGGGTTGGAACTTTCAGTCCCACCCCTGACCTCCCGGGAGGGCAGAGAGCTTGGAGGTTGAATCAGTCAGCAATGGCCAGTGCTTTAATCAATCATGACCCTGTAATGAAGCTTCCATAAAAGCCCACAAAGACAAGGTTCAGAGAGTTTCCAGGTTGGTGAACACATGGAGTTGCTGGGAGGGTGGAGCCCCTGGAGAGGATATGCAAGCTCCTTGCCCTTCCCCACACCTTTCCCTATGCACCTCTTCCATTGGAATGTTTATCTGTATCCTTTATAATATCCTTTAATAAACTGGTAAATATAAGTTAGTGTTACCCTGGGTTTTGAGAGCTGTTCTAGAAAATTAATTGAACCTAGGGAAGGAGTTGTTGGAACCTCAGATCTATAGCAGGTCAGTCAGAAGCATAGGTGATAACCAAGGCTGTGACTGGCATCTGATGTGTGGGCGGGTGGACTGGGGGGCAGTCTTATAGGATTGAGTCCTTAACCTGTGGGATCTGATGCTATCTCTGAGTAGATATTGTCAGAATTAAGCTATAGGACACCTGGCTGGTGTCACAGAGAATTGCTTGGTATGGGGAAAACCTCTACACATTTGGTGACCAGAAGTGTCAGAACTAAACTGTTCTGGGATGCCTGGGTGGCTCAGTTGGTTAAGCATATGACTTCAGCTCAGGTCATGATCTCACAGTTTCTGTGTTCAAGCCCTGAGTTGGGCTTTGTGCTGACAGCTCAGAGCCTGGAGCCTGCTTCAGATTCTGTGTCTCCCTTTCTCTCTGCCCCTCCACTGATCATGCTAACTCATGCTCTCTCTCTCTCAAAAATAAATAAACAAAAATTTTTTAAAAAAAATATAAAAAGAAATGATGGAATCCTGGAAATAGGAAAGGACTTATACAAGAAAATCCTCGATGAATCAGGGGAATAAATTCCTATTCCACAGTGCTTTCTGCTGTTACAACACCCTGAAAAGGGATGGAATGACATAAGAATATTTGAGGGGCATGGTATAGAGAAAAGCCTATCAGGTTAAGCTTGACATCTGTTATTTTTCATTCTTGCTGTGAGACACAATTGTTAGCAAGGAGCTGGGGTTAGGTAAAATGGTGATCCCCTATTCAATTCAGACTTAAGATCATGGTTACTAGCAAAATTATCCCACAAAATGAAATTAAGATGAATCTCAGTCTTTAAAGAAGTTACATTAACAAGATAATATCAGAACTGAGCCTATACTTGTTCAGTTTTAATGTCTAAACACTCACACAATGGGAAGCAAGTAGCTATGTTGCTAGCACAGTCCATAGAGGCATTCTCTCTAATGTACCTCTGAGACATAATGAAGGGCACTGGACAAGGATAATATGAGCAGCGAACCGATCTTGGAGCAGTTTATATTGGCTGATCCACACGTGAACCTCATTGCTGGTAGATTTTGTCAACAAATAGTTTTCCATGAGACTATTTTTCTATTCTTTACATTATTAGCACAGCATATATAGTCTTTTGGTTAAGATCAATGACACTCTCTCTTAACTAAAAGTTGTAATGCGTATTTTTGGTTTTTTCTCCGTTTTATATGTCATATTTTCAGGATGTTTATATTTACATGTTAGCTTACTATTTGCAGTATTTACAGAAGTTGAATCTAGCCTGATTTCAATTCGGGTCATTATCTCAGTTAGTGAGTCCTAGCCTCACATGGGGCTCTCTGCTGTCAGTGTGGAGCCTGCTTTGGAACCTCTGTCTCCCTCTCTCTGTCCCTCCCCCATTTGCATGCACACACATGTGCACATGCTCTCTCTCTCTCTCTCTCTCTCTCTCTCGTGTTTCTCTCTCTCTTTCTCTCTGTCTCAAAAAAATAAATAACCTTTAACAAAAATTTTTTTTAAAAAGAAAGCTGGATCAGGGGCGCCTGGGTGGCTTAGTCGGTTAAGCGTCTGACTTTCGCTTGGGTCATGATCTCGTGGTTCGTGGGTTCGAGCCCCGCGTCGGGCTGTGTGCTGACTGCCAGCTCAGAGCCTGGAGCCTGTTTCAGTCTGTGACTCCCTCTCTCTCTGACCCTCCCTTGCTCATGCTGTCTCTCTCTCTCTCTCTCTCCTAGAAATAAATAATTATTATAAAAATAAAAATAATCTATGGTGGTAAAAACAAGGTCTATTATTTCATACCTTCTGTGGGAAACTAGGAGTTTCTTTTCACTGAAAAAGACCTTGAATTTTCCTTTATAAATAGATACTCATGCTAGTTCGCAGCATTGAAGTGATCATTAGAGCTTTCACCATGTTATAGAGCTGTCACTCAATATTTAAGGGATAGTACTCAGATTACTCTTAGACTTGAGGGAAGGGCAGGACAGGGGAGAGAGAGTTCACCTGCAAAGGACTATGTCCTTTTCATTGGAAGAGGAGAGAAAGACAGTATTTGCTGACAATGGTAGGGAAGCCACAAACCTCCATTATGAGACTCACTTGATACCTTCTGGCAGTTTGGTCATTCCTAACCCGGACTCAAAAAGGGCAAACCAGTTTGATTTCTGGCTTCCAGCTGTAGTGTAGTGATTTTCAAGAGTTATGTAACTAAGAACCACTTGGGAAGTTGGTAAAATTCGGTTAGTTTCCTGTTACATTCTGAACAGGAAATGCCAGGCCAGCTGAAGTACTTTTTTTTTTTTTTTTTAAACAGTATTCCTGATGATTCTGATAAATACTTGTCCAATGTCTGGTAAACTAGTCCAGATCCTATCTTAAATCTCTTCAAATAATGTTATTGGAGACATGTTGTTTAACAGTACAAAAAGAACTAGTGCATAAGTAAGTCCTGGAATGTTAACACATAGTGTAGTAATTATCGTCAACAACACTGTATTATAAACCACAAAGTCTCTAAAAGACTAGATCTTAATTGTTACCCCCCAAAAATGTTAGTTTTTTTTCTTTTAATTATAAATTTATCTTAAATGTCATAATATGACTGTTTAAATTTATTACCTATGAACAGAAATATTATTCATAAGACCAAAGTAAATTTCAAATAAATGTAGAAGAAGAACTTTTGGAAAGAAAGGCATTTTGTTGATGATTTCTTTACAATACAAATGAGCAAAGTATTCTTAATGATTAAATGGTGGGTGGGAAGTCATTATTATAGAGCCGTTCTGAATTGAAAAATCTTAGACTGTAGTATACAAATGAGCACATCAAGGGAAAGATGTGTACTTTCTCAAATACCTACAAATTTAAAACAAACTAAACTATATAGAATCATGAACTAAGTGATTCTACACAAATGAGTAGAATCTATTGTTGTAGATCTTAATTTTAGTCTATTTAAAGCTTTTGTTTTCTGTAGCTGTTTTAATTGGAGATGGTTGCCAAAATCAAAGCACAATTTACTTGCTTTCAAATAGTATCTTTTTCTGTCTTCAGTAGTTTGCAGCCCAAAAAGAAAGTCATTAAAAGATTTACTCCTTGGTTAGTATCCTCAGTCTACTAAATAAATGATGGACCAAAAAATTATTACCTTCTTATTACCAAGGTTTTTTTGTTTGTTTGTTTGCTTTTGTTTTTGTTTTTTTAATCCTCCTTCATTTTCTGATGTTGTTGAAAAAAAGGGAGTTTGTGAGAACGAGATGAGTTTTAAATAAACAATAAAAGGTGACATCGTTTATCAAGATGGCCATGCTCATGAGAGTTGTAGAAAGAAACGGAGCTCAGAAAAACTTGGACTATGGTTAGTAAGTATTAGAACTGGATGGAATGATAAGATATTTAATTCTCTCCTTTTACAAAAGAGAGAACTCCACTCTCCACCCTTGCAAACATAATCTTGTGACTATCCCAACATCACAGTTTGTGATATCTTCCTCAGCGTCTTACTAATTTTTTTATCTTCCTTGGTTCTTTCTGAGTTCAACAATTGGGGTAAAATAGTCCTCTCTCCATTCATCTCATAACTTATGAGAAGAGAAAGACCAAAAGAACATTTCTGCACACAGAGGTTACAGTCAAAATCAAATAGGTCCAATGGAAAATTACTCTTTAGGAAGTAAATTCAGTAAGACATATTTCCATATGGTTTAATAGTTTAAAAACCATGCCAATGTTGGATTGAATCAGTCCAGAGCATTTTTTAATGTAGAGACAGGCTCAAAGAATGGAAACTCTTTTATTTGCCAGAGATAGGTAGAGATAGGTTAAATAATACACTTTGAGCAAGAGTGTTTGGTAAATATTTGTGGAAAAAGAGAAAGAGAGAGAGAGATTTATATCTGAGACAGAGACATAAAAACAGTTAATGAGAGAAAATAGAAATATTTAAATATAATCTGATGCTTGTGCTCAGAGGAGAAAAAAATATATTTGGTAAGCAGCCAGATTCCCCACCTTGAACCGTAAACATTTACAATGCACTAGAGATTAAGAAGTTCCTATAAATATTATGTCAGCCTTTCTCTCTCATTGTCTGTTATTAGAAATGGACCACCACTGTGTGAAGACATCTGGAGTACTCCCAGCATATGCTATTGTAACCAGTATGGCATTTAACAGCTGTCAAAGGAGGAGGCACATTGCAAACATCCTGGTTGGAAACTTGGAAGTAGACTTGGCTTCTATGGTGAAGGAATTAGAAGCCCATTGTGGGCTGACTGCCATGAAGACTGTTTTGTGAAAATTTCTGGACCTCTTTCATGCAACACTGTAACAATCTCTGGTTTTGTGGAAAAAATCTGTTTTCAATGAATATCTGTAGTGGAAAATTTTAGGAGACTATAATATTCAGAACTTCGAACCTTCCCTCATGATGCTTTTGTCCTGTGGTGATATAGTATGGACTCATGGTTTATGTTTGTTGAACCTCTAAGTAAGTGTGGGGTGGTCATTAGTTTCTGAGCCAGAGTTAATATTTAGGATTACTGGAACCTGATTAAAATGTGCATGGATGGCTGATTTTAAACACAAACAAAAGTAGACTTTTCAGGAAAAATGCACGTTTTGAAGGAGAGACAGCAAGCAAACAAACAAAAACTTTGCATTTTGGGGGATTTCATGATAAATCTGAAAATAAATCTGTCTCAACAGGATATGCTAAAGCAGCTAGAAAAACAAACAAACAGCTGATAAACATAAAGATATGAGGCTGAGAAACACAGCATAAGAACTTAGCTTCTGATTATATTTCCTTGTTTTCCTCCCTATTCCTGGGCTGAAGTTGTTTGTGTGGTGTATGATTTCAGGCTGTTTTCATTACATTGCACATCTTGATAAATATTAGATGGGTTTTATGGCATCCCGTGGTGCATGCTGATCCCTTGGGTCACACAGCCTCAGTCTCTTCAGGAGTGAAAAGTCTCTTATTGTCACCACGTATCACCCAAATTCCCAGCACTGAATGAAATGGTAAAATCTGCTTTTTCCCTCCGGATTTACTAACCGTCTCTGCAAAGTGCTGTAAATCTTATTAATTTTTTCTGATTTGGGTAAATGTTATAGATATGCAGACACTGAGCTTTGGAAAATATTTTCTTGAGTCTCATAAATGTCTCCTGACTCATAAAAACAGAGGGATAGTTTAAAGTAAAAATTGAAGATTTTTTATTGTTCGATTTATAAGTGTGTACTACAAAAGTAAAATTTCAAAATCTATAATCATCACATTTTCCAATTTTCTATCCTCTCCTCTACCTAAAACTCTCTAAAAGTACAAACACACAAATACACACTCACTCATAGCATATATTATGTGTATACTCAGTCCTATGTGTTTATGCTAATGTAAGAGAAGCCAAATGAAGAACTCTTCTATGGTTATATAGAATGTTGAAAGAATTTTCATTCATCTCTTTGACATGTGTGATATAGGTGAAGAAAGAAGACTCAAGAACTTGATGGATTGGTATATTTAATGTGTACAATTGGAACAATTTTCTTGTAATTTGAATGGACCTAACAAAACTCTGGAGAAGAAAAAAATGAAAGTGACTGAAATCAATCTATTGATTTTAATTCAGCTGTTCCTAACATTTGAGTAGGTGATTACCTAAAGGCCAATGAAAATTATATAGACACTTCTAAAACAAATAAAAAGGTAACCATAGGCACCAAAATATTTCTAGTGAGCACATGTGAAAATACTTATTAGAAGAAAGGAGAAGCAAGTAGAAATATATCATTTGATGCAATGTACTAAACTTTTTCCAGGGAAGGGTCCTTGCTTAACAATTAGATGTCAAAAAATCCACAATCCTAACCTGAATATGGTCATGGCAGAATTGTGTTGACCTGCCAGATGTTTCCACATCTGTGGTACATCTGTTTAAACAGAACTATTGGAGGGGATACAAAGAATAAGACTCCAGTAAAATATAAATTCTTTTATAGATGTATGCTGTATCATCAAAGCCACTTAATATTCTAATTTTTTAAATCTTTATTTCAATGTTTTTGTGAAGAAGAGTTTATTTTGTAGATGTAACAGTGCTCCATATTTTAAAAATCAAAATTAAGTCATATTTCATAAATTTTAAAATAAGTAGATTGTTTTTGAAAAAAATAGTAATGAGTTGAATGAGGCAAAAGCTGTTCAAACTTTGGATGTTAATTTTGCTTCCGGTTTGATAGTTTTTATGTGGTTATATTTATTGTAACATCATAGGGTGAAACGGATACCATATTAAGAAGTACAACAATGAAGGCTTATTTTGGAAATCTCTGTGAACACCCACTTATGCAAAACTCCTTTTTTTCCTCTTTGAAGATTGTCAACCTTCCTTAGTGAAATGAAAAAAAAAAAAAAGATGCTCACAGATGTTAACACTGCTTATCATTAGCCATGGAATTATTTATTCCACAAAGATTACACATTTAATGCGCAAACTCCAAATAAATAGTTCATGAATCTTAAGAGGATGGGTAGCCAACATTTATGCAGGTATTATTGATCACTTATTAATTGATAGATCTTATGTTCTAGAGTCTAGATACACACAGCTTAATTAAGTATGGTCCTATTTGAATCTTTATTTTGGCCTCTTTTTGAAATGTGCTCTAAATTCTTGTCAAGTCCATCTTTCAATAATCAGTTTTTTCTAGTTGTCCCATAAAGATCATGATTAAAATGAACACATTCATCAATCCCTAGGGAGCTTCTTGGTTTGACTCATATTTTGCATTCTTGTCATGATGATAAAGATAACTTTAATTTTTACCATCAATGAGAATGACAGCACATTTGGGGATATTTTCCAAACTAAATGGACTGAAAATAATATGATTTCATATTTATTAAATCCTAGAGGTAGTGTATAGGTTTCATTCTCCCTATCTTAATTCTTTAATTATTTATTCAAGGAATATACCATGGCTGAAAGTATTCCTAACTAGTATATCGTGATCACAAAATAACTATACCCTTTTGATTTGCATTAGCATTTGCTAAGTTCAATTGCTTGGAACTAATATTGATANCTCCAACTTGTAACATACAGTAGTCCTGTAAACTTGATAGCAAATTCCTGTAATACCTAGAAGCTCTTGCTTCCAGACTTATGGCTCTGTGCCCAATTTCAAATTGCTGCTTTCATAATAGCTCTTGGGAAAAACTTCTTTTAAAACTCTAATAAGTGTTGCTTAGAGTGTTTCAAACTTCTTTCTTGTTATTGCTTTAGTTCTTTTGTTCCCAAGCAGTTCAGAGAATTCAATATTTTTTGGATCTTCCTGTTTCTGTGACTTTAAATGTTTATTTTATTTTTCCTCTATAATCTATTTACAAACCTATCAATGTGTATTCAATTAATCCTTTCTTATGCCACTCAATTTATCTGTTTTCTACAATTCTAAATTATATTATTTTGGTTTATTTCTTTTCTGTCACCTCTTCTAACCATTAATTTTTTTACTACAGCCAACATAGAGAGCTTGACAAAGATACGGAAGTATAAAATATATATAAAGTTTAAAACGTAAAAGCGACCTTTAGTGGCTAAGGGCACATACAAAATAGTTGTGGAATATATCTTGATTCCAGGAAATTATATGGATTTAATATGAACAATCTTAAACTCCATGCTTGGAATAGAGTATATTAGAGAAAAAAGGAAAGCCAAAGTCTTTAAAATGAGTAAATAATATTACAATATTTTAGAAAAAGTTAATTCTGGTTACCATGAAATAAATTATAAAAAATACTCCTTAAAAATATTCCGAGTTAAAAAGTCACAATAGATTAGAGAAAGGAAAGATACTCAGCTTGATTTTGGAAAACTAACTGATTGTTGAGGAGCTATATTTTTGGATGTGTAATCATTTGTTTTGATATATGACTCAGCCTCAGAGAAATTCTGACCTCCTTTTAAGAAAAGTGAAAAAGTTTGCCAAATAAAGTATACTATGAGAAACTGAGGCAACAAAGCCACTTTATTGGAGAGTTAATAATTATGTTTTAGAATAGTGAGAAGTTCTATTTGTATGATGAATTATAGAGTAGGCAACGTGTGAATGGGAGTATAATTAATTAAGAATATAGTCAATGTTCTTATGGAACTTACAGTCCAGTGAGAAAGATAATAGTAAAAAATAAATAATAAAAATTATCTCAGAAAATATTTTAAACTTGTAGTTGTAAATAATGCTACAATGAATATGTACTATTTTTTAAGCTTTGCAAGGTCAAAGACCCTGGTTTTGGTTTGTCATTCTATCCATACTCCCTAGTTCAGTGCTTGGAGGATTTTTATGTGCTGTATAATCTGGCTACTGTGTACTAAAATAAGGAACCAGTGCTTATTAATTTATTTATGTTCAACCATGTTGGGGGGGGGAAGAAACCGAAAGTTAAAGCTAAAGTGAACTCCTGTATAAATCTTTAAAAACATCGTACAAATCATCCTGTAGATGGGCCACAAAGCTGAATTTAAGATTTTATTGGTTAATAAAGTAGGGGTACTAAATCAGCTGTTTAATTTAAAATACCATATGATGGAACAAAATAATTTTTACTGGTAAAAATATACTTGCTAAAACAAAAAGTATCTCCTGCTTGGACAGGATATATTCAAGATGGCGTGTAGTAACATGATGAGCATTGTCATCCAAGATTATGTTCTTTGTGCAAATAAGCAAAATTAGATTGAATGTAACCATGAAAATAGAAAGGAACAAAGCAAAAAATGTAATGTAAATGTAAAAATGAGGTAGAAAGGGTACAAGTAAAGTTTAGATTACTGGTGAAAAACTTAAGACATTTGGAAAAAAGTGTTGAAACAACTTTTGGAAGATAATTCTTGATGGACATTTCTGCTCCTCTGGGCTGTTTATTCTGCCTGCTTATTCTGCCTGCTTATTCTGGGCTGCTTCTGAGTCACAGAACTGGCCATTTTTTTAAGACTGCTTTTAAAATAGTGAATGGGTGAGGGGCCCTGGGCGGCTCAGTCAGTTGAGCATCAGACTCTTAATTTCAGCTCAGGTCATGCTCACAGGATCTTGCAATCAAGCCCTGTGCTGGGCTCTGTGCTGAGTATGGAGCCTGCTTACGATTCTCTCTCTCTTTCTCCTTCTGCCCTCTCCTTGTTTGTGCGTGCTCTCTCTCAAAAAAATAAAATAAAATAAAATAATAGTGAATGGTTATGGGAGATAGAGATAGTGTCTCTCACTGAAGCAGAAGGCAGATTTATTTGCTTTCCAAAATGATGAAGACAATACTTCTCTCTGAAGCAAAGATGGAGCAGGTTTGCTTTCAATTGTTTAACAGATTGGAATTTTCTATGTTCAGGGTTAGGGTCCCCTAACTGTGACATATGCCACTGGGTGTATACACTGACCTGCATTTGTATACTTTGGGGGCTGCTTCACCTTATTCCTATGGGACTTCAGGGTCAAGAGGAACCAATGCAAATCTGAAGCTCATTCTGCTTGCTGTGCCATGAGCAATATAGTCCTGTGTCACTGACTCTGGAGTCTTGTGTCTTCCCTTAGCATCCATGAAATTCTAGATTAACTTGTTAGTTTAGGAACACATTAAAATCTCAGACCTTTCACAGTTATTAATACCTATTTTGCTTAAAACACTAATGTAAAAGAAGACGACTAAGGAACTATGATTGGTTATAATTTCCCCAGTGGTTACTAAATAGTGATTTTAAGATTTTCTCAGTTGTTACTGCAAAAAAAATTTACTGTTTTCACTCATGTATAGATGACCTGATAGCTCATATGAAAATCACTTCTATAAGAAACAAAAATTCTAGATAAGATCTAAAAGATAGATAAAAATTTAAATATTCATTTGTATTTTTAATATTGGTAGTATCTTAACACAAAAACATTTAAAATAGCCTCTTAAATAAAATTATATACCACTATTCTATATAAAAACAGATTAACTTTAACTGAACATTAAGATAATAAGCTACCATGACCAAGAGAATTTGTCCTAAAATCAACCGAATGGAGATTTAAATTAACAATGTATTAACAAAGTGTATCACAATAGCAGATTGACTAAGGCAAAACTATATAATAATCATATGATAAAATCCTTACAAAAATTTAGAAAATAAGAATGAGAGCATTACCCTACCACAAAAATGAATGTCTATTTCAAATAAATAATAGTGAACCACATTTGGGTTATTTAATGTATTTTTAAGTAAGATTCTATTGTAACAAAAGGGTTTCATGTTAAAATATATGATTTAGAAATGTAGTTTCTATATTCCCTTTTTGGGAATACAATGTTAAGTGAGATAAAAATTGCAACCAAAATTATATTTGAGCACAGTTAAAATGTGTTATCAATTAGGAATACTTTTATAAAACAGAAAGGAAAAGTCAAAAGATCTCTGTCTTCTTACTTTACCTCTCTCTGCCAAAATGTAAGCATTGTTGAGATTTCCTTCCGGGTGCTTGTTCAGGATTGCTATTTTTCTTTATATACTTTGATTTAAAAGTGTATATTTGGGGGGGAAAAAAGACTAGTAACATGTGAGACTTAGTATGGGGCAAATGACTAGGAGTGAATTGTGCTGAGAAAGGCCTTCTCTTTGTTTTCCCTAGGATGTGTCTGTATTAGGTTTAGGAAATTACAAAATTACCACTTACAGTTTTGGGATGGTGTTGCCTGAAATTAATTTCACTTATCAGATGTGGACTTTAGCTACCCGAAACCAAAACTTTCTGCACAATCTTAAACATAACAGATTTCCTGGCACTGTCAGATTCCTATTCTAAGGTGCGCAAGAGGGCTGAGACAGATCTTATTATTTTTATTTTTTTTAATTTTTTTTTTTTTGTTTCTGAGAGAGAGAGAGAGTGAGCAAGGGAGGGTCAGAGAGAGAGAGAGAGATACAGAATCTGAAACAGGCTCTGAACTAGCTGTCAGCACAGAGACCGTCACGGGGCTCGAACCCACGAACCGTGAGATCATGACGTGAGCGGAAGTCAGACGTTAACCGATGAGCCACCTAGGCGCCCTGTGAGACACATTTTAATAAGCTCTTTTAATAAAATCCAAAAATCATGTCATCAATTACATGCAAAAGTAATTTAAGAAAACTTAAATCTGTCACTGTTTTTTAATATGTTTTTTAACTTTGATTTAAATTCTACCTTGTTTAGTAGTGGGCCACTTTAAAAATGAAATTCATTGCTTTCAGTACTATTTTGGGGGGACTGTTTTAATTTGCAGTGATAAATATCTGTTACTCAGAAAGTACATGAAGGGTTTCAGCGTGCAGTTGTTTGGCAGTCTCAGAATAACTGCGACTGATCTGTCAGTATTCAAGTACTTATTGAATGTTTTGCCAAAAACCATTCTCGTGCTTGTTACGAGGACAAATATTTAAAATAATAATAATTAATACTTATTATTTGACAGGTAACTTTTCATTGTGTCACTTACATTAGCTCAATTAATTCTAGAACTATGTATACAATGAACTCTATCCTCATTTTACAAATAGAACACTGAAGTCTGGAGAGTTGCTGTCACTGACAAGCTTGTGTGCACCTCGCTATGCTATTGTATGCATAAGAATAAGTCATAGGTCTTATTCTTCCCATAGAGCCATAGTGCCTTGTATGGCATGCAAGCAAATAAATAATTAATTACATTACATAAAGAGAGAATTATAAAACACATAAGACAAAGTATTTTTTACACCCTAAAATTAGTCATCCAATGGAGAAGTCTACTTATTATAGAGGCGTATAACAAAGCACATGAATCCTTAATACTTATGGTAAGAATGTTATCTCAATTATAAAAATGTGCCTAACTCCTCCCTTAAAAATTTAACCTGCATTATTAAAAGATTAATGGGAACTTTTCATTTCTTGTAATAGGAAATTCAATTAGTCATCAATAATGCTTTAAAAAGTACAGGTTGTTGGGTTTTGTTGGTTTGTTTTAGTCTTTAAAAACCTCTAAATGGTCTCAAATAGTTGTAAAAAAAATCATCAGGCCAATCCTAGGGTAGAAATGGGAATCCAGATATATAAATAAGGAGAAAAACTACCCTTCCCATAAAATATTGGCTGATCGGGAAATACTGAATTTTCATTTTCATAAACTCACAAAGTGAAGGGATCAAAATATCAAAACCAAGTATCACAAAAAGGTAAGAAGTAAAATAGGAAGTGTTCCCACAATAAGTTTCTCCCCAAAATCCAGCGCCCTGAGGATGAAGGAATGGACCAGTTTTCACATGATTTGAAATCTCTAGGTTGTTCATGGTACTTGGCTTAAAGCTGTTCTGGAAGAAAGCAACACAAATCCTCTCTTGAGGAAGGAATATTCACTCCAGCTGTCAATTAGATTCCATAACTAATCATATATATCACTGACCAGTGAAACTAACTAATAGAAATCACTGACAGCAAAAACAGAATAGCAAAGGCTTCATATACTGGAATCAGGCAGAGACTGCAAAACAACTTCATTTATATGTTTAAATAAATAGAGAACACATTTTAAAATACTAATAGGAAATAGAAACTACAAAAAAAGTACATAGCAAACTTGAAAAAGAATGAGATATAACTTCTAAAATTTTAAAAATTGTAAAATAAACAACAGCAAAAACTCAATGGGCAGGTGTAAAGGCAGATAAGAAACAGCTAAATTAATATATTATAGAATTCAAAAGTAAATTTCAATAGATAATTCAGAACTCAGCATGAGGAAAAATACAAAATGCATGATATATTTAAGACAAAATAGATGGAGTAAAATGGAACAGTATGTCCTTAATTGAAGCTCCAGAAGAAAGAGAGATTAATAGTTCAGAGAAAATATTTGAAGAGATAGTGGCTGAGAATTGTCCAAAATCTATGAAAAACTCAATTCTATAAATTCAAGAAGCCAATAAATCCTAATTCAGATATGTAAGAACAAATTCAAACTTAAACATTTCATAGTGAAATTTCACACAGGAAGACAAAAAGAAAATCTCTAAAGCTTTCAGGGAAAAGAAACCTTCCCTTCAAACGACTGGCTGCTTGAGTGACACCTGAGTTTTCCACAGGTGCAGTAGGGAAGGTTTCTTCTCATGGCTCTGAGGAAGAATTTATTTACACCTCTCTCCAAGCTTTTGGGTGTTTGCTGGGACTCTCTAGTGGTCCTTGGCTTGTACATGGATCACCTGGATCTCTGTCTTCATCATCACATGGCATTCTCCCTGTTATGCGTGTGTGTCTCCATATTTCTCCTTTTATAAGGATACATTGGATTAGTGGTCTACCATAATGCCACATAATTAATGATGTTATGACAAAAATTGGTTCTATCTTAGGAATTCAGAATGTACAAAATTGGAAAGTAAAAATATCAATAACTAGATGTTATGTTTATTGTATATAATCTAAAATAATCTTCAGATAGACCTACATATGAAAAGCAAAAATATAAAACTTTAGAATATATTATAAGGAAATAGTTTTATGATTACAGAGTAGGGAAAGATTTCATAAACACAAACATATTGATACATTAAAATAATTTCAAAAGATACTATAGAGTAAACACAAATCATACAGTGGAAAAATATACTGGCAACACATTTTACCAAAAAACAAACAAACAAACAAACATATTCAGGAGTGCCTGAGTGGCTCAGTCGGCTGAGCATCTGGACTGAGCATCTGGACTTTGGCACAGGTCAAGATCTCACGGTTCCTGAGTTCTAGTCCCACATCAGGCTCACTGCTGTCAGTGTAGAGCCTGCTTTGGATTCTCTCTCTCTCTCTGTCTCTCTCTCTCTGCTCATTCTCTCCCCCCCTCTCTCTTTCCATCTCTCTCTTTCTCAAAAATAAATAAAGATAAAAAACCCAAAGCATATTCAAATATGTAATATCTCCTACCAAAGGAATGTCATCCAAAGGAAAAATTAGCAAAATACTATAGCATACAGAAACAAATATTCTGAAAACAAATCATTAAATATACATATTCAATCATTTCTACATATATTCAAAAGTAGAATGGAAATATAGGGAAATGAAAGAAGTTACTGAAAATAATGACTAGTGTAGTTTCCTTGTAAAATATCAGAAATAAAACATTATCTAGAGGACTACCAAAACTTGTTCTTGTTCTTTTATTGGTCAACTTACTGATGTTATGGTGTAACAAATTTCTCAATAATCAGAGGGAGGAGAGACGCAGTGTGAATAGAGTAATACTAAGTGGTAACATTGTAACTTGCTCCACTTCTTATATATTTGTTAAAGTTGCTTTATGAAGATGGTTTGTTTTCAAGTGAATTGCATTTTTAAGATTCTTAAAAGATTTAGAGTTTATAAGATTTTAGACTTTATAAAATTTCGACTTTAGACGTTTCTTCAGCTGTTTGGGCATGCATTAAATATATGTTTGTATTTTTTTCTTTCTAGCTTTATTTTAATTCCAGTGTAGTTAACATACACTACTATATTAGTCTTAGGTGTACAATATAGTGATCCAACAGTATCATATGTTACTCAATGAGCATCAAGAAAACTACACACCTAATCTCCTTCACCTATTTCACCCATCCCCTCACTTCCCCTGGTAACATCTGTTTGTTCTTTATAGTTATATGTTTTTATTCTTTAATAGCCTCTTCACCTTGTATAATCATTGAAGACACTTTGATATAGCACCATGTATTTGTAAATATACATCCCGATGTATATATTACAGTAATAAGAGCATTGCTGCTCCTACTTATATTTTATAGAGATATTGTTATGAACTAATGTTTGTGTCCCCCTAAAATTCATATGCTGAAGCCCTAACTCCCAATATGATGGCATTTGGAGGTGGGGCCTTTCCAAAGTCATTCTGTTTAGAGGAGGTAGGATTCCATGATGGGGTTCATGTCCTTATAAGAAGAAGAAGAGACTAGATCTTGTCCTCCCTCTAAAAACGTGAGGATATACAGAGAAGGAGATATTCTAGAAGTCAGGAGAAGAGTCCTCACCAAGAATTGAATCTGCTGGCATCTTAATCTTGGATTTCTTAGCCTCCAAAACTATAGAAAGTAATGTGTGTTGTTTAAGCTTCCAAGGCTATGGTATTTTGTTTCACAGCCTGAGTTGAGACAGATGTCACTTAAAAATTTCTTTCAAATGTAAAATTCATTGTCTCCAGAAGATCTGCCATTCCACTGATTATGGAACTATAACTTCTCTCCTTTGGGGGAGATGCCATTTACATATTTTCTTTTGTAAATACAGCAATATATTAGAAGCTTTTATATGTAATTATTCTTCTGACATGAGGTAAGTTACTTAGTAAGTGCATTTATATTCTCCAGATTATTGCCTTATTGTACAGGAACATTTGTTATTTGTATTCCAAATGTATTCTATTCTTCATTTAATATTCTTTATTCTTTTCACATGTTACCCATCCATTCAAGGTAGAGCTATTCTATTTATATTAATGATGCAAGTAGCTTGTTCTGGCATAACATAGTCAGTTTTTATATTAGTTAAATGCCAGAGAGTGCAAAGATGTTAAAACCAAACTTGGTATTCACTATTACTGAATATATTATAATTGCTTGCTTTTAGTTACTTATTTGAAAACACAACATAATATTAAGAAAACATAAAATGTCTTAATACTAAAATATCTTGTACTTTTACTTAATAAAAAATTAAAAAGTAACTTCTGATAACTTCAGGTTAACTTCTGAAGGTAACTTCAGGTGTACCTCCAAATTTAGAACTCATATGGCACAAAATCAGGAAGTGGTATTTAAAAATGATGATATATTTTTGTTATAATTATTAAACTGTTAACTGGACCTTAATTCATGAATGAATTCCATATTCCAGGTCAAAGGACTTGTTATCTAGACAGCACGAGCAGGGGAGAGTCATAGAGAGAGGGAGATAGAGAATCTGAAGATAGGCTCCATGCTCTGAGCTAGCTGTCAGCACAGAGCGCAGTTCGGGGCTCAAACCCATGAACCGTGAGATCATGACCTGAGTAGAAGTCTGACGCTTAACTGACTGAGCCACCTGGGTGCCCCAACTTGTTGCCTTCTACATTGCCATAACTTGTTTTCATTTTATGTAAAGTTGTAGCCACTTCTATCACTTTTGGTTCAATTGATAATACAGAAATTATGTGTGATTTTAACAAAGGGAAGGATATGATACAAAGAGATAGTTATAAAATGGTCAAGACTAGAGAATTCAAAGTTGTAAAGTCAGAAGTCCTGCATGAGCTTCAGATTTAATGCAGAGGGATCAGAGATTTGACACTTCACAGATTTTGTCATTGTTAGCCTACTGCCTTAGAAAAAGAAAGGTAATTTCTACTTTTTTCAGCCTTCCACATCTGCTGGGAATGTATCTTATTGGTGCCACCTAAACTGTACATGCAACCTTGGAGGTAAAGGTTATCAGAAATGTTATAGACTTTGAGTCCTTAATGCCAAGGAAATCATAGATGGGTTGTAAAGATTTTATTTTATTTTATTTTTAAATATTTTTATTTATTTCTAGGAGAGAGAGAGAGACAGCGTGAGCAGGGGAGGGTCAGAGAGAGAGGGAGTCACAGACTGAAACAGGCTCCAGGCTCTGAGCTGGCAGTCAGCACAGGGCCCGCCGCGGGGCTCGAACCCACGAACCGCTAGATCATGACCTAAGCGAAAGTCGGACGCTTAACCGACTAAGCCACCCAGGCGCCCCGGGTTGTAAAGATTTTAAATACCAATGAAGAACATCCTGGGCACCCTTACACAAATGTGAAGTACTGGAGGATAAAAAGTGGGCACAAGTCATCTACTCCGTTAAGACTTGACTTACTACAGTGTAACTTTTTTTGAAAAGTTTATGTATGTTTGCGAGAGAGAGAGAGAGAGAGAAAGAACATGAGCAAGGGAGGGGCCAAGAGAGAGGGACAGATGATCCGAATCAGACTCTGTGCTAACAGCAGAGAGCTCCATATGGGGCTCAAACCCATGACCCAGGAGATCAAGACCTGAGTGGAAGTCAGACGCATAACCAACTGAGCCACCCAGCTGCCCCTTTTTTAAAATTTATTTTCAAAGAAAGAAAGAGAGAAAGCATACTCAGAGGAGGGGCAGAGAGAGAGGGAGAGGGAGAGAAGGATCCCATGCAGGCTCTGTACTGTCCAGGGCACAGCCTGATGCAGGGCTCAAACTCACAAACCTTGAAATCATGAACTGAACTAAAGTCAGATGCTTAACTGAGTGAGCCACACAGGCACCCTGTATAGTGTAACTTCTTTGAAATCAAATTCATTGATTAAAATAAAGACCAGGGTTTCAGAATCTCCCTCTTCTCTCCTGCCTATACCTCCCATTTGACTATTCATCACATGCATCCACCCTTAGACACATTCAAGCTTTGTAGGGAATAACTCATAAAAACAACTCCAAGGCATTTTGCAGGCATTGAATGAAATCAAACTGCCAGTGGGGGAAAAATGTTTCATGATTATAATGGAAAATGCATATGTAGACAGAAAACCAATTTGTTTCTTTCTGTGACTGATTTTTAGTGATTAAAAATAATGAATGGCTTATTCTTTTTTTTTTAAAGCACAAGCTGCCTTTAGTAAAATATATTCCTTGTATGTGCCAGCAAAATATGTTATTAGGCATTTCATTTTTTCTATGCTGTTTATTTTAAATGACATCATACTTTTATAATGTATGACGTAAAAAAGCCATATCTTTTGTCATAAATATAATGTTTGTTGGCTATAGAATTGAACATTTTTTGTCTCGCCCATTATATTCTGTTTTCATATTATTAGCTAACCACGTAATTAAAAATTCAGGCAAAGCCACCACACAAGAGGAACTCCGAGCTTGATAAATATAACCAGCTGCCCCCAAACCACTAGGTCTTTTATTTTCTTGGCACTGAGCCTTTCCTGGAAATGCATTGTTTCAGAGAGAGCAGTCCTACATAACTCCAATACATACAAAGGAATCATCCTTTTCATATATACATGAATATATATGTACATATATATATTACAATTTGGATTCAATTTCACCCAAAACAGAAAAAATCCAAACTGTCATCAGGAGGGCTGTATGAAAATATAAAATGTGATAGAAATGCAGGGCTATTGTGTTTCTCATTTCTTGAGTTCACAAGAGAACAATTTATTTTACTTGCTTTTCTCTTCTTCTCCTAATCAGGCTTTATGATTCCTAATAATTTCTTCTATCAGATAGTCATTCTCATTCTATCCTTGCTTTTTATTTCTGAAAATACTGATTAAAGATCAGCTTCCTACAAATAATTCTTTCATAATGAGTCTTTTATTTGGGCATCTACTCAGTGTTATAGATCCTACAACTGTGCTAGTACTATTCTCTATTTAATTCTGAGAATCCTGGGGTGCCTGGGTGGCTCAGTTAGTCAAGGGTTGACTTTGGCTCAGGTCATGATCTCACAGGTCATGATCTCACAGTTCATGGGCTGGAGGCACCTGTTGGGGTCTGTGCCGACAGCTTAGAGTCCAGAGGCTGCTTCAGATTCTGTGTCTCTCTCCCCTAGTTGTGCTCTGTCTCTTTCTCTCTCAAAAATCAATATTAAAAGAATTTAAAAACTAAATGAACATTTGAATAATAAAACATGGAAACCTTTCTCTCAAAAAATGAATAAAGATTTAAAAATATTTTTTTAATTCTGAGAATACTTAGGGGATCTCTTACATGTATTCATGATACCTCTTGAAGTGTTGCTATGCAATTATAAAACTCCAGGAGAGTTTAAGAAATAACAGCATTGACTTCCCTTGCTTTGCATAATGGCTAACACATAGCAGTAATCACTCAGTAAGTGTGCATTAATTGAATGAACCTGATATCTAGAATAGACCATTTTCATCAGCTCTTTTGAAGGAATGGTTTTATTTTTATTTCTTTGTTTATTGTCAAGTTGGTTTACATATAACACCCAGTGCTCATCCAGCAAGTGCCCTCCTCCATGTCCATCACCCCTCTCCCCCTCTCCCACACCCCATCAGTCCTCAGTTTGTTCTCAGCATTCAAGAGTCTCTCATGGTTTGCCTCCCTCCCTCTCCCCCACTATTTTTCCCCTTGTTCTCCCACATGGTCCTCTGTTAACTTCCTCCTAATCCACCTATATATGCAAACATATGGTATCTGACCTTCTCTGCCTGACTTATTTCGCTCAGCATAACACCATTTAGTTCCACCCATGTTGCTACAAATGGCCAGAATTCATTCTTTCTCATTGCCATGTAGTATTCCATTGTATAAATATACCACATCTTCTTGATCCATTCATCAGTTGATGGACACTTGGGTTCCATGTTTTGGCTATTGTTGAGAGTGCTACTATGAATGTTGGGGTACATGTGCCCTATGCATCATCACCCTATTTCCCTTGGGTAAATTCCTAGCAGTGCTACTGCTGGGTCATAGGGGAGTTCTAGTGTTAAGTTTTTTGAGGAACCTCCATACTGTTTTTCAGAGGGGTTGCACCAGCTTACATTCCCACCAACAGTGTAGGAAGGTGCCCATTTCTCCACATCCTTGCCAGCATCTAGAGTTCTCTGATTTGTTCATTGTAGCCACTCTAGCCAGCATGAGGTGATATCCCAGTGTGGTTTTATTTGTATTTTCCTGATGATGAGGGACGCTGAGCATCGTTTCATGTGTCTGTTGGCCATCTGGATGTCCTCTTTGGAGAAGTGTCTGTTCATATCTTCTGCCCATTTCTTCACTGGATTATTTGCTTTTTGGGTGTGGAGTTTGATGAGTTCTTTATAGATATTGGATACTAGCCCTTTATCTGATATGTTATTTGCAACTATCTTTTCCCATTCCATCAGTTGCCTATTAGTTTTATGGATTGTTTGAAGGAATAGTTTTAAAGCCATTCCCCTGCAGGCTGGTTTCAAGGCGCTGGGGTAGATAAAAAGGTTTGAAGACATTTTACTGAAAAAAAGATAAGGAAACATCAGGAAACTTTCTTAAATATTTAAGATATACTGACCATTTAATCTTTTTTTTTTATTTTTTTTTAATGTTTTATTTATTTCTAGGAGAGAGAGAGACAGTGTGAGCAGGGGAGGGTCAGAGAGAGAGGGAGCCCCAGCCTCTGAAACTGGCTCCAGGCTCCGAGCTGGCAGTCAGCACAGAGCCCGACGCGGGGCTCGAACCCACAAACCGCGAGATCATGACCTAAGCGAAAGTCGGACGCTTAACCGACGAAGCCACCCAGGCGCCCCCTGACCATTTTATCTTATGTAATAATCAGTTTGATATTAAATAGGATATACATAAATATTTCCTATATTTTTGCTCTGATATAATATCAAAACAAAACCCTCACATGGTAGAATTTCTTCAATTTTACCACTGTTATAAGTTAATTTAAAGTAGATAAGTTGGGAAGACTGGGTGGCTCAGTCAGTTAAGCCACCATGATTCTTGATTTCAGTTCAGGTTATGATCTCAAGTTTTGTGAGGTTCTGTGCCACCATAGCACAGAGTCTGCTTGGGATTCTCTCTTTCCCTCTCTCTCTGCCCCTCCCCAACTTGTGCTCTCTCTCTCTCTCTCTCTCTCAAAAATGAGTAAACTTTAAAAAATATGGAAGTCATCTCCAGTAAGATGTTCCCCATTGCACTATTGATGCCAAATGAAAATATATAATTACTTATTATCTCAAGAAATGTCTGCATTCCCTCTTAACCTGGGTCAGATACCATACATATTTTGTCTGCACTCACATATTTAGTTCCTAATACATAGTAGCTACTCAGTAAATATTTGCTGAGTGAACCAATGAAGGCAAAAGACTGTTATGTAACTACCTGCAGTTTCAGGCTAGAAAGTCTTCTAGAATGTTTCAAAAGTCTAAAAGCACTGGGAGTTTCCTACTGAAGCCATGTAATTTTTTCAAACTATAAATGAATATTATAATGACTGTGAATTATTAGTTTGGCTAGATTTATTGGCTGAATTTACATGTTTGTTAAATGCCATGAAAATGTCACCCATCATCAAGTGCTTGTGTTGGAGGGTGCAATTTTAATTACAAAAAAATGACAAGAAATAATATGTCCATTTTAAGAAAAGATTGAATTAAAAGTATCTTTCACTCAAAGCTATGTGGTCACTCATTTCATAGGACAGTTTGTACTGATTCTTACACAGTTAAAAGGTGTTATGACAACGTTTAGAAACAAACACATGAGGAATCTTGAGATGCAGATGAAAAGAGTTTGAAGTCATAATATTCATGGAACATTTTCTTAGCAAAAATATAAGACAATCAGTTACAGTGTCATTGACATAGTGATACAAAATAGGAATAGAAAGGCACCTTGTTTTTCAGTCCCCTATCAAAATATTTGCTTAATAATTTAACTGTGGGGAAGGAGTGAGATAAAAGGAAATGAAACCTTATGTTATATTTTTCATACTATATGTATACAAACAGTTTCTCATCCTACTCCATGCATGCACACATACACCCACTCTAAATATTTTGATTTCCATTTCTAATAAAAGAATGGAAAAGTCAGAGACACTCTCCTGCTGAGAACTTGATTGTGCAAAATAAAAAGAAGATTGCTTGAAGAAGCCAGAATGCTAATAATCCTGGCTATGATCTACAGGGTTAGGATCTCAGAACTATATTTTCTTTGCTGATTCTGGAATAGTTGAATGAGGACCAATAAACTAAGCAGAGATATTGACAGCCTCTTCTATTTAATGGGGGAAGAAGGAACTTAAAACTGAGAGCCAACAGACAATGGAGGAAGACCCAGAAGATCCAGACAACAAAGGTTATCAGACAAAGACTTTAAATAATTACATTCTATATGTTAAGATAGTATAAGATTGAGAACCGAAACAAAGAACTAGGAACTATAAATAAAGAATTAAATGAATATTCCAGAACTAAGCATTAAAATAACCAAAATCACTATCCCAGGGGATGGGTTTAACAGTAAACTAAACATAGATGAAAAGATAATTAGTAGAAGATAAAACAAAATAAAATGTTTGGAATAATTTATAAAGAGACAGTAGACAAAAGTACAGAACAAAGCAGAGGTGAAGTAGGGCTTGATGACAAGATTTAATGTACGTGAAATTTAAGTCCTGCCTGAGAGGAGAAAAAAGAATACAGAAATATTGAAAGAGAATAGAGTTGGGAATTTTCCAAAACTGAAGAAAGCTATGTAACCACAGATTTAAAAGCTCTATGAAATCCTAGAGATGGTCAAACAAAACAAAACAAAACAAAACAAAACAAAACCACACACTTCAGGCATAAAACCAAAACTGTTAAAAAACCAAAGACAAAAGAACATCTTTAAAACATCTATAAAAAAGAAGACAGATTACCTGCAATGAGCAGCAATTAGACTGACAAAATGAAATATTTTTAGGGTACTACAAATAAAAACTGCTACCCTAGAATTCTATATCTAAGAAAATACCTGTAAAAAATAATGAATGAAGACATTTTCAGGCAAACAAAAGCAGAGAATTTGCCTGCAGCAAACCTTTTTAAAGAAGGTTACAATAAAAAGATTAAATATACTTTGAGCTTAATAATTAAAAATATCAAAGTTTTGAGATATATGATAGGTGCATTAACTAAGAAATTTGTATCCTATGTACATATATTAGGGGGGAAAACTATTGAAAATAAATGAACTAAGCATTCATCTCCAAGAATCTAGAATACTAGCAAATTAAACCCATAGAAATTAAAAACAAATGAATACTAAAGATCACTGTAAAGTCAGTGAAAATGAAAACAACATAAAGAAGGTCAACAAAGGTTTATTTTTCAAAACTAATTAATATTGATAAAACTCTGGTGACACTAGTTAAGAAAGACGACACAAATATACTAATCAACATCAGTGATGTCAAATGAACATCACTAAAATTCTACATACATTATACAAATCATAAGAGGAAATTTTAAAGAACTTCATGAAAATAATTTTTAAAATTTTGATGAACAGACCAATTCCTGAAAAGATACAACTTACTAAAGTGAAAACAAATAGAAAGCCTGATTAGCTCTATGCAATTGAATAAATTGAAACCATAATGAAATCTCATTCCAGAAAGCAATCTCCAGGTCCAGATAGTATCAGCAATCAATTTTGTGAAATGTTTAAGGAATAAATGATACAAATTCCTTAAGAGAATATAAGTAAGCATAACTTTAATTTAAAAACTTGACAATGCTTTCCAAGAAAGGAAAATTGCAAGCCAACTTCCACAAACTGAAATGTGAAGTTCAATATACCAATGGCAAATAAAACAATTTGAGTTTAGGCACGTTGGGGTGACCCAGTCAGTTAAGTGTACGACTCTTGATTTTGGCTCAGGTTATGATCTCATGGCTCATGTGTTTGAGCCCCACATCTAACTCTGTGCTGACAGCATGCAGAATCTGCTTGGGATTCTCTTTCTCCTCTCTCTTTGTCCCTCCCCCACTCATTCTCTCTCTGTCTCTCTCTGTCTCTCTGTTTCTCTCTCTCTTTCTCTCTCTCTCTCAAATAAATAAATAAACTTAAGAACAATTTGAATTTGTATCAGGAAGGCAATATGAAACAGATTCTGAGATGACACTGGGCCTCATAGAAATAAAGCACTAATCACAGCACATCAAGTGTTAATCATGCACTAGTTTCTGTCAGAACTACCAAGTGATAAAGTCAGGCAGGCTCAGCAGCAATAGAGGGATGATGAGCAGGGTCAGAGGGTACAGATGAGATGGCCAGAATTCTCATATCATCTACTACTATTGTACTGACACCCCTCCCTCAGCTTACACTTATAGATGTATGGGAGGTTTCTTATAATCAGCCAACAGAAAAAGAAAATTCAAATTTTGGTTCATAAAGATTCAACTCATTATATGTGTATAGGCTAATAATAGACCTCAGCACTACTAGAACTCCACAAGAGATGCCCAGGGACAGTGGTGAAGGAAAGTCTTCTCAATAGGTAGAACTTCAGGAACTATATTTCATCATCTACTTGGTGTAGAAAGAGAATTGGCTGGAAGTAAGAATATATAGTTTCATAAGCAATGACTAATGGCTTGGCTGGTTGTTCAGAGGCCTGGAAGAAAAAATATTGGAAGACTGGGATAAAGACTTCCAGGGAATAAATATGTAGATGAGCATATGGGCTTGGTCATGAAGTGCGAAGATGTATGCCGCACATGTTAGCACCCACCAAATAGCATATTCCATGGAGATTTAATGAACAACCAAGGAAAACTGTTATATGACATGAGCCAAGTCCAGTGTGGCAAATGGTAAGATTAATGGAGTAACTATGATGGAAAGGATAGAGGTTATTCATGGGATCAACTTGATGGGTTCAAAGGCTCTCACAGCTCAAAGTCCAACTACCAGTAGAAGAAATCTATGCTGACTCTTTAAGATGGCACAATTCCTGGAAGATACTAAGCACTTGGTTAACTACATTGGGCGTTTTTCTCCATGGAAAGGGCAGAGGTTCATTTTGACTGGAATGTCACATACTTTTGCATATAATTTTGCCTTTTTTGCCTGGAAATTGTCAGCTTGCTCCACGACCATGGGCTATAGAGTATATGAAATACTCTACAGAGCATTCAACTTACTAACCCAGTATTCCATTCAATATCAATTCAGACCATGGGTCCCATTTAGCAACAGAAGCACTATAGTGGGTACATAAACTAGAGACCATTTGGCTCCCTTATGAACTCCACTACTCAGAAACTGTGAGACAAATAGATTAATGGCACACCCCATTGGAAGGCATAGAAGGGGCTTTGGCTTGGAGATGATATCCAGTGTAGATGGGGGCACCATCTTCTATGAATTGATGAACCTTATTTCATGTCGTGTCCCTATAGAGATAATACATTAATCTGACAACTAAGAGCTGGAAGTAGAAATGGCCCCACTTCATTATTAACAGTGACTTAATTGGGGGAACTTTGGCTTCTTATACCTGAAACTCTAGCCTCCTTGGGTTTCGAGTTCCTCCTCAGAGATAGAACATTTCCTACCAGGGATCACAGCAAGTGTTCTACTAAACTTTAAGCTGTGGCTGCTGTTGGTAACTTCAGCCACCTTATATATTGAGAAACCAACAGGAAAGAAATGGATTCACTATCCAAAAGGCATAATTGACCATCATTCTTAGGATCAATTACATGATTCTGTTATACACTTTAGGCAGGCAATTTTATATTTGGCTCCCTTTCACCAATGTACTTCTTTTGCTTCCATATAATTTAGTACTTAAATGCACTCCCCAATATAATTCCTGCCTGAAGACTTTCATCTATCTATTTTCTGGGAAACCTATCCTAAGACAAAAGTATCTGGTGCATTGGTAGAGCATGCCATTATATGTATTGAATAAATGATGAATTGAATATATGAGCAAATAGAAATAATAATAGCAAATATTTATTAAGTACTTAGTAAGTGCCAGACACTGTTCTAAGTTCTTTACACTATTAATCCATTTGATCCAACAACAATCCTATAAAGCTGATGTACTATTACCTCTACTTTACAATGGGATAAATTGAGGATTAGAGAAATTTGCTAACTTGCTCAGTGTTCTACGTAAGTTACAGAAGAATTTTCCCTCAGAAGAGTTTTCCCTTAGTTCAACACTGTCTTCCCACCATTCTTAATAGCTACAAGGAATTTGAAACCTGCTTTTCAACTAACTCCATTCTTTTCCTTCATAAAATTAAAATGGAGAAAATTAAACAATAGCTTATTGCTAATTAATCCTTTCTCTATTGGTACAAAGTAATTATTTCAAAGCTTTTTCTACTTGCTTTACCTTTTTTCTCACTTCAGCATTCCTCTACCATCCTGCCTTTTTTTTTAACTTTCCCCTAGAACACTGCATTGGGCACTCCTCCTTAAGATGTAGCCCATTTCAATAGGAAAATTTTTGATGCATCTGACCAAAGGTTCCTCTTTTTTTTCCCCTCAAATTTGTATTGAAATCTAAGTTACTTAACATATAGTGTAATATTGGTTTCAGGAATGGAATTTAATAATTCATCACTTACATATAACACCCAGTGCTCATCATAACAAGTGCCCTTCTTAATATCCAACACCCATCTAGCCCATCCCCCTCTCCACATCCCTCCATCAACCCTCAGGTTGTTCTCTGTTGTTAAGATTCTCTTATGGCTTACCTCCCCCTTCCCTACTCTTTTTCTCCTTCCCATATGCTCATCTGTTTTGTTTCCTAAGTCCCATATATGAGTGAAATTATGTAGTATTTGTCTTTCTCTGACTTATTTTGCTTAACGTAATACACCGTAGCCCCATCCACATTGTTGGATGGCAAGGTTTCATTCTTTTTGATGGTTGAGTAATATTCCATTGTATATATCCAATACTGTTATTTCATTGTGTATGTGTGTGTGTGTGTGTGTATATATATATATAACACATCTTCTTTATCCATTCATCAGCCTATGATCACTTGGGCTCCTTCCATAGTTTGGCTATTGTTGATAATACTGCTATAAACATCGGGGTGCATGTACTTCAAATCTGTATTTTTGTATCCAAAGTTTGCTCTTATGTTATCTATCAAAGGTAAAGGCACGGACTGAATACAAGCAATCATTTTCATACAATTGCTTTACTCAATGGATATTTCTAGGACTACTGTGTAACAGATAAGGCCAGACAGCCAGACTTTTTAGGTATTCTGTGTTGTTTTCTGTACAGCCAAAAAATGATTTCACTTTGCTCTTCTTGCTTGTTAGTGATTAGCAGAACAAAAAGATCACATGTTTAAATCATCTTGTGCATGATAGCAGACTGAATTCTGTTCAAATAAATGCTGCTGACATACAAACTTCATAAGAACACTTTCTGAATCAACCATGAAGAGAATGGAGATCCAGGTCTTCTTCAGCCAGCAAAGACAAGACCTCTCATATTCAATTGACTGCCCACCACATGGTGTATGAGATGAATACAGACCTCAGTAATTAATCAGCATTAGCAGAAAATTAGATATGTAGGATAGCTATGTTTTGTAATCAACACCTTGATTACAAAAACACACTGTATAGTTGATATAACAATATCCTATTCTGATCACCCTGCTAAGTCTCTTGTTTTTAAGATTGGCTCTTTGTGATTGTTTTATTTATTTTAAGAAGTCCAAACAGAAGAATAATATCAACCCAAAGATTTTAAGAACAGAGAGAAAGGTTTAAAAATAGAGACCTAACAAATGGCTGAAAGCTGGGAAACCTTTCATCCTCAAATAATAAACACTTAAGTTGCCTTTTGATTGTTTCTTTTCCCATTGAGACATAACATCAACAGAATCTTATGTTTTGGTAGTCATGCAGTCACTTAGCAAATCTTTTAAAATCATCTGCTATTGTAAATTAATATTGATGAATTATCTACTATTCACATTTACATTTTTTTTACCATTTTCACTTCTATTTCCCATATTTATTTTTGTGTTTTTCCCTCCAAACTTCCCTCACCTCCTTCTCTAATATTATATATTTAGCACTATTGTATTTATTTTAACTCTTGGCAGATACATTGTTTATTTCTTAATAGATATATTTTTGCCTTATTTAATAGACTATGTGTCCTATTCTTTTATACATTTTCATACTCCAACTCATCATTACTTTGCAGAATTATCATTATTGTCAGAATTACATGGCCTTCTCAAGGTATTTTTGAACACACATAACTCATATCCATTGAATATAACTTTCAATGAATTTTTACAATAATCCTAGAAGTATGTGTTATGTCCACTTTAGAGTCAGGATTTAGAGAAGTTAATAAAATATACATTGAAACTATAGTTCTTTTTATCTAATACAAACATGAAAATTATATTTGAATAATGGCTCACTCTTCACTGCAAGAATGTACCTTAAGCTAATTTACATTAATAACTGATCCACAAAAAGTAGTAGTTATAATATATGTTAGTAAAACAGTATTACACTGTATGTCAATTTTTAGCATGCAGATTTACATAAATTATTTTTATGTCATATATCTGTTCCTGAAAAATTAATTCAGGTAGCTAGAGATAAATTCAGTTCTACTGGCAGTTCATTGACTAATAAGATTAAAAATTCACATGTAACTATCTTAATATATTGAAAATCTATTTTCTTTTTCACAGCTTATTTTACCATAAAGGACACAAATGATTTAAAAGCAACAAAGTCATTGCTCATATAGATTGTAGAATACACATGATGTATATGTAGAAGGGAAGGAAGCTTTTGAAAAATGATGAGTCAGAAATTTAGCTTCCATATTCATTTTTGGCATGAAATATATTTTTGGATCAAAACATTCTGTAGTTAATGAATTACACTGTGAAAATTTATCAAGATGCCTGAAACCAATAATGCATTTTTAACCTCTCTATGGCTCTGAGAAAGATTAATGAACTGCATGCATGTGAAATGCTGCAATCTGCATTTTGAAATATCTAAAAACTACAAGTTAATTGTTCATTACCATAGTTGTCTCACAAAAATATAATGGCACCGAAGCCTCAAAACTTCTATTTTAGTGAATCAGCTCAAGAATTGTAAATAGAATATCTGAAATAATAGATAGTCTGCCTGTCTTCTCAAGAGCTGCAGAGGTGGTGATAGAATATTTTCTGTAATAATGCTACCTATGAGTTTAGTTTTGTGATACTCTATCCCCTTAGTACATCTTTTCCAGTAAGCTTTCCAACAAATGTTGGAAAACCAGATTTAAGAACATTATTACAATAGTGTTTCTCAATCTGGAGTGTGCATCAAAATCACATGAAAGGCTTTTTAAAATATGTACTTCTGGGCTCCATTCCTAGAATTTCTGATTCAGTAAGTCTGGGGTGGGCCCCAGAATTTACATTTCAGTGAGCTTCAGATGATGTTGATGAATCACTGTCTTACAGAAACAGCATTCAAACAAGACAAATCAGGAATCAGAGTTTTTCTTTTGTTTTGATTTGATTTGTTGAGCACTTCCAATACCTAAATGAGCCACAAGTCCAAAATGGAGTTTTGTTTAATTGGAAACTCTTTCTAGTAATGCCTGGAAGTGAAATCAATGATTTCTACATTATAACTGATGTCAGAAATTTTGACTAAGCTTGTATGTTTCACATATGGTTCAACTGAAATGTTGTCTTAAGTGCCTAAGGATTTACTATCAGAAAAATAGATGTGTGAAATATTTGAAGGAAAAATAATGGAAATCCTTACCATACCAATAAGCTTATCTCTGCCACACCCCTACATCTGGCCAGCAGAAATACATGCATTTGGTATTCATTTTGCTTATAGTTAGACAAGTAGATGAAATGTATAAGAATAGTACTAAATAGCTAGAATCAAGCATATTTCATAAAGCCTTTATTTTTAGCAGATGAAATCATGTAAAACAAATCACTGATATTTTATTATTAAAAGGACTGCTAGGGATATATGTAGCATATAACATGAATAAAAGTGAAATGATGAGATTAAAAGGTGGAAGTGCCAAAATGTTTTGCAACAAAACAATTTGTTTTGAAATAAAATAATGTCAAATTATGCAAGGATTCATTTTGTGGGATAACAAAATCAGTTAAATTCCCGGGAAATAAAACTTAATCTTATACAACTTTAGAAATAGTGAATAATTTGGGGACCGAAAAACATATTTAAATCACACTAAACGTATTGAAGTAGTACTGCCTAAACAGTACATTTAGAGTGAGTTAGCCACCCACTCTCAAAATATTTAAAATCCTGACATATCTTGTAGTCTCTGAGTTATCAAAACTGCTTATGGAAACTGCTCAAATGTTCTTAACAATTTCATGGATTCCTTTAGATTTATATGGTCTATGATTTCCCAAATGGCTCTATAATTATGTTAGTTCTTAATGTTTTTTTCCTCTAAAAAAATAAGAAAATTCTTGGTTTCACAATTAGAATATGTATTTTAATGATTAAGAAATTAAATTAAGAAAGGTAGAAAGCTATATTGTTCAGAAGATTTCACTAATTTGTTGTTTTGTAAAAATAATCTGTCTTTTGTACAAACATTGTATCTAATTATTTAGAAGAGTTTTAGAATCACCAAGATTATGTTCAATTAGTAAAGAACTCAATTTGAGATGCTACTGCAAGATGCATTTTGCTTTGTAAAAATTAGAAAGTAGTTGGCACAACCTCACTGAATACTGCCAGTTGCCAGATGAATGGGGATGAACTAAACATGCGTGGAATATAAATCTCAATGGATAGACCAAACGTAATTAAATCAGACTTATTTTATATCAGTTTACCTATTTTTTTGTTCTAATTATAAAGAAATACAGAAGAATGGGGCCTAGATGGAAGGATGGATGTGTATACATACTACACTCACACACACACATACACACACACATATACAACACACACACACACACACACACACACATACACACACACACAGATTCCTAAGTAATTCCAGGTGCAGGACTGATAAGAGTTTGTTTAGTTGTTTCATTTTGTGTATAATTAAAGACAGGAAGCTTAGAAAGAATAAGCTGAAATTCAAAACTTTTCTGCAAAGCAACACCAAGTCTAGCTTTTAAAAATCAAAACAGCCTAAATCCACCTATAATCAAAGCCCTTAGAGCTGTCATAGGGTGTTTCAAGGCTGGTTTTCTGAGTTAGAACTAGAAGATCTTGACTTTGAACGAAAGAAGACAGTTGTGTTGTAAGAGGGCTGCATGTACAACAGAGGATAAGTTTGAGTTATTACTAAGGCTTCTGACCAAGAAAAGCTTTTCATTCCGTTGGCTTATGTATCCAAGAGAAAGCAGATTTGTTTTGAGAGAGCACTAGAAAGCAAATCACGGCTGTTTTGAGCATATGTTTTAAGTTTAATAAAAAAGATTGTTCCAAATTGTTATTTCTTTGTCTGGTAAGTATTGTAAACTAGTTATGTAAGTTTAAAAACTTTTAATTTTCCAATAAATAATTTCAGTTTGCCTAAAAAGACTTTTTATATTTTTGAGATTATAGAAGACCAGTAAAACCAGAACTTCAGGTGTAAATTGACATCATTTGACCAACTTCTTTTTTAAAATTTTTTAATGTTTTATTTATTTTTGAGAGAGAGAGACAGCATGAGTAGGGGAGGGCCGGAGAGAGAGGGAGACACAGAATCCAAAGACAGACTCCAGGCTCTGAGCTGTTAGCACAGTGCCCAACGAGGGGCTCAAACCCATGAACAGTGAGATCATGAGCTGAGCTGAAGTCAGACACTTAACCAACTGAGCCATCCAAGGTTTTTAAAAAAGTCACCCCAACTTTTTAAAAAAATTTTTCCAACTTCTTTAATTATAACTATCTCAAACTAGAAAGTCATGATGTAAAAACAAAAATACAGAAATAAACAAAGGTTTAGTGAGTAAATATTATCAAAAAGATAAATCAGCCAAGATGTGTTCCAAGAAATATTAGTTTTCTGATACTAGTTAACAGGGAGTAGTTGCATTAAATGATGTTAAACACAAGACACCCCAAAGCTCTCAATTTCTCTAAGAGATATTTTAAAAATCAGAAAATGAAATATTTCATGCAATGTTTTTTCCAAAATTTGAGAATGAAATGGCTTTTTTGATAGATGACATGGTAAGTAGATATGTAGATTAGATAGATGATGGATAGATAGATAGATAATAGATAGACACAGGTAGACAGAAAAACAACCAAACTGGAATATGAAAGAAGAATATGAACATTAAGTGCTTGTGTTTAACCAGATAACTTGGAAACTCACTTGATGACTATGGTTCTCTGCTTTCTTATCTGTAAACTGATAAGTATGGGATTGGAAGTATGGATGATAAGTATGGATGATCTAGTCCTGTGAGGTCTCCAAGAGTGACTTTTGATTAGGCAGAAAACACACAAATAGTTTTGTTTATTTTTTTTTTCACTAGAAAATCACCATATAGATGTTAGGAAAAAAATCCTGATATTTGTGTGAAAAATTCAAATTGTTCATCTCTTTATAGTCTTTCCTTCACAACTAGTGTCTGTTGAAAATTGTATTTTTTCCACGCACATTTTGTCTATAAATATTTAAATTACACTGTATGCATAAATAGACCCTGCATTAGATATTTTTTAGCAACTTGCTTTTCACAGTCTCTCCATTGTCAGTGTATGAATTTTATCTTAATAGCTTCATTGTAATGGCTGCAAAGTAATCTACCCATTGATTGACTATAATTCAATCAGTACCTTGTTACAAATAATGTTGAAAAGAACATCTTTATATATTTAAAGGTTGATCTATTTATGATGGTATATTAGCAGAGATCTTGACTTTGAAGGAAGTTGTGGGATTTGGTTATGAGACTGCACATATAACTGAGAATCAGTTTAGAAATTAGTTTGAAATTTGAAGATGTTATAAGTTTTGATAGATATCACTCAGTTTCTCTCAAGAATAGTTTTCTATTTTATAGTATTTCACACAGTGCTGTAGACCAAAATCATTGAAAAAATTGTAGATTAATAATTATTTTAATATTTTCTAATCTGAAATACTTATTTTTTAATTATAGAAAAATTGAGAAACTTTTCACAGCTTAACAACTTCTGAAATTTGTTTCCATGAGTTGCTTATTCAAAGTTTTGAATTTTTCCTAAAGGCTATTAATCTTTTTCTTATTATTTAGAATTATTTGCGTAGTAAGTATATCACTTCTTTTTCAAAAGAGTTATAATTTTATGGTGATTTTATTTTGCCTTAGTTTAAAGACATTGTATAGTGAAAGTTATCACTCTTACATTGACAGTTAATGATGAATAGAATACTATTATATTTATTAAAGTAATACATGTGCATTATATAGAAGCCCAAATATTACCAANCGTGTAAACATATGATATTTGTCCTTCTCTGCCTGACTTATTTAGCTCAGCATAACACCCTCAAGGGCTGATTTCACTTTTTATTGTATTTACACATCTCTATATTTCTAGTTAACATCATTATTCTGTTCCACTTTTAATCATTATTTTTGTAAATCTTCTATAAGCTACTGCTTATAGCTATTTAAAAATTTTGATTCCTAACATTGTTGCACACCATGCTTACATTTATTTCTTGTTATCTGCTTTTCTTTTGTTTTCATTTTTTCTAATATTGAGGTGAAATTCATGTAACATAGAATTAATGATTATAAAGAGTGTAATTCAGTGGTTTTGCTACAGTCACAAGGTTGTGCAACCACCACCTTTATCTAATTCCAAAACATTTTATCACCTCAAAAGAAAATCCTGTACCCATAAAGCAGTTAACCTGCATCCCCCCTTCCTGAAGCTACCAGGGACTACAAATCTGTTTCTCTCTATGGATTTATCTCTTCCATATATTTCATGTAAAGAGAATCATCTAATATGTGATCTTTTGTATCTGAATTCTTTCATTTAGCATAATGTCTTTGCAGTTTATCCATGTTGTGTCATATATCAGTCCTTTATCCCTTTTTATGAGGCAGAAATATTCTATTGTATGTATGTATCACATTCTGTTTATGCATTCAGCTGCTGATAGGCACTTGGGTTGTTTCTGCCTATTGGCTATTGTGAACAGTACATCTATAAACATTCATATACAGGACTCTGTTTGAGTTCCTGTTTGTAATTCTTTTTAGGACATATTAAGAATAGAATTGTTGGGTCACATGGGGATTCCATGTTTAACTTTTTGAGGAACTGTCAAGCATTTTTTTGCAGTAACTGCCCCGTTTTTATATTCCCATCAGTAATATATGAGGATTCCAATTTCTCCACATTCTAACACTTAGGTGTTTTTTTTTTTTCATTTTTTTCATAATAGTCATCCCAATAGGTGTGTGTTCTTATTAAAGTCAATAATTTTTTGTTTGTTTTCCTTTGTTATTTTTCATTGTTACTTCTTCCCCTATTTCCAATTGTTTCTCAGAAATTTTCCTCAAGGAAATATCATCAGGCTATTTAATAATCTGTTTTCCTTTTTTCTTTTTTTACTTTTTAAAAAATGTTTATTTTTGAAGGAGACAGAGATATAGAGCGTGATCTGGGGAGAGAAGCAGAGAGAGAGAGAGAGAGAGGAAGACACAGAATCTGAAGCAGGCTCCAGGCTCTGAGCTTTCAGCACAGAGACTGACAGGAGGCTTGAATTCAAGAGCTGTGAGATCATGACCTGAGCTGAAGTCAGACCCTTAACCAACTGAGTCACTCAGGCACTCCTAATGGTTCCATATTCTTTAAGTCGTCTTCCTGGAAAGCTCCATTCTCCTTTTATACACTTCTGTTGCTCTCTAGGCCTGTTACAAAATAAGTTGTCACAAGATTTCCTTCAATGTCATTCCAGAGGAATTTCCTATATCTTTTCCCTAAGTTGTATTTTTGTTTTGTTTTGTTTTCCAGATCTTAATGCTCTCCATTGTCTTTATTTATTCCTTTGTTTTGGTGAACACAAAATGTAGTGGCCTCATTATGTTACAAATAAGACATCATGATAAAAAACAAGGTGAAGATACTCCTTGGCATATCTGTCTTATGAGAAATATATCTAAACTGAGCAGGTCTATGCTTGTTTAAAAACTATAATGCTCTCCTTCAGTAATCATCCTAGAGATCCTTCTTTTCTATCCTTTCTTTTGGTAGACCTCTTAATTCCTTGAAATTCCTGGAATAATATGTCTTTTGATTCTGAGATTTTTCTTGTGAATAATTTGGCATGATATAAAGTCCCTCCTTGTGGGAGGTATTCTCAGCCTGGTGACCTTCTTTCCTTACCTCTCCTGGGGATAAACATTTAGAGTTCTACTGCAATGGTAGAGGGAAAACCAACCAGATGGGATCTAAGCATTTAAGTTTTTAAATAGGTTTCAAGCATTCATCCTCATTTTAGGGCTCTATGTCCCTTAGGAATCATCTAGAGATATCAGTCCCCAAACCTGTTTAGGTTTCTCTTTTGAAGAAAAAATTCATTGTTGATTTGTCTCATACTTAGTTTAGAATTTATATTTCTCAAGTCTTCTTAGTTAGCTAAAATTCCTCCATCTGTTTTCCAGCTTCTAATAAGATATTGCTATTTGTTCCTCTCTTGTTCTATTCGTGCAATATTGAAGCATACTTTGTGTCAGATGATGGTTAGACAACTCTCTATTTTGAATCTTTTCTCATACCCCAAATGTATTTTTCTGTCATTTCATACACTGTATTTTAATTTCTACAAAACCCATTCCATTCACTAAAGACTTCTGGGGAATTCTAGAATGCTTTTTGCTTTTGGTTCCACACAAAATATTTTATTCCCAGGTCTTCCTGGTTTCCTTTGTCTAGTTGTCTTATTTCTGGGATCAGCTGTTATTCCAATTCTGCAGATTGGGGGTCATCTAACATTCATGCCACCTCTTCTTCATCTTTTCTTAAGGAATATCTGATTTCCTTAGTTAAACATTGAATTGCATTTCATGGGAGGCCATTCCCACCCTCAGATCCAGAAGATAAAACCTAATAGATGTGACAGGAGGATAAATCTGCTAAAGAAACTTTGCCTCTGAGGGCTGAGCTGACATGCTGAGAATGACAGAAAGGAGAGATCAAATGCTTCTCAGCCATTGAACTTACGAACTTTTGTGCCTTTTTACTTAAGTATTTATTGTTATGTGAGAAAATAATATCTTTATGCTAAACACCTTACCAGGAGTGCAGTTCAAAGTGTCCTAACAAATAAAACACTTGGTTGTATTTGTCTTTTCAAA
This sequence comes from Crocuta crocuta, assembly GCF_008692635.1. NCBI lineage: Eukaryota > Metazoa > Chordata > Mammalia > Carnivora > Hyaenidae > Crocuta > Crocuta crocuta. Next base: position 4,127,118 of record NW_027531285.1, on the reverse strand, counting down.
TTATTATATTAATAGACCATAATTTCAATGGAGAATATTTTCACTCAGTTCAGTAATTTTTAAAACGCGAGTCAAGAATAAATTGCTGAGGTTTATGGCTTGCAGATTCTAGACTGAGATGGTATATATGAATTTTCATGGGGGTTCTTACTCCTGTGTGCTCATATCAAACCCAGGGTCATTCTTTTTTGTGTTAAAGAGATTTTGCCTTCTGTAGTTATTGTTTAGTAATTTTTCAATTAGCAAAATTATGCTACATGTAGAAAACATTTGATCAGGTAGAATAAATATAATTTTTAAGTATATTCATTTTTAAAGGTTCTAAAGAGGTATTCAAAAATATTTCTCTAGGGGCTCCTGGGTGGCTCACTTGGTTAAGTGTCCGACTTTGGCTTAGGTCATGATCTCATGATTTGGTTCATGAGTTCAAGCCCCATGTTGGGCTCTGTGCCGACAGCTCTGAGCCTGGAACCTGCTTTGGATTCTGTGTCTCCCTCTTTCTCTAACCCCTCCCATGCCTGCACACTCTCTCTCATTAAAAAATGAATTAACATTAAAAAATAAAAGAAAATATTGCTCTGTAACCATATTATCTTGTAACATTTTTAGTGTGATAATCAATTCCATTCAATAGCTAGACATATACATATGAGTATAATGGAATATATAAATAATATTTCAACTTCTTTAGAAGTTAGGCATCCTAACTTCTAAATCTTAAACTTGGGCATTCCACCATCTGCTGTCTCCTCTCCTAGCTCTTTTGGCATTTCCTATTCTCATTTATGTATAGTTTGATTGCATTGGGATTTTAAGTCTCACTATTCTTCATTTTCCTTCAGTTTATTAGTCATGGCCTTGGTTTCTTATTTGTCCTACTTGTAAACCTTAGGTGAGTACTTATTTTTTCTTCCTCTTTTTCAAATCCCCCAATTCCCTCATAATTTTGCCGAATATGCTTTATAAATTCTGTAGCCTGAATCAAATTTCCATTTCTCTGTTCCTATCCTGAAACTGTTGAGCTAAAGAGAAAACTACTGACTTCTAAACAGAAATGATGAGTCACTACCTCTCAAAAAAGCTCTCTTTTCTTTCTTTGCTTTTACATTCTTTTCATATATCCTTTACTTTCATGTTTTCCTCAACTCAAGAAATATGTTCAAGTCTCCCATATCCTTCAAAGAAAGCAAAGAAAGAATAAAATAAAAAACACCTTGAATAAAAACCTGTCCTCAGTCAGCTGATGCCAAATCTATGTATTTTCAGTCTAAACCCAGCCTCTTGAAAGTATAGTACAATTTTGTTTCTTTACTTCCTCCAGATGCTTTCACCAAAATTATAGCAATTCATCCTTTTCCTGTTATAGGAATTTTTAAAAAATTATCTTAAACTGCTTCTTGTAGCTGCTTTCCCAAATGGTGAGAAGCAGAGTTTGACTGCGAGTGATGACCGCACTTGATTTGGAAAATACATTATTGAACTTTTTGTATATGTAAAGAACATAATCTGGTCTGACAGATAGATGGTGAGGCATCCAGAATCAAATAATGTAAAGAGAGGTCTTGCTGAGTGTGTCATTGCTAAGGTGATAACTGATTCATAGATTTATCTAATATTTGAGCCTCTGGGAAGAGGGATGTGAGAAAGAGGTTCTGAACTGAGAGGGAGCAGGACTCAACAGAATGTCATAGATGAGAGCAATTTGAGGGAAGGGGAGAAACCTACTGGACTAGACACGTCCAACAGATTTTAGGAGCAGTGATGTCTGAGATATAATAATTATCATGGGTTATAATTCCCCTTCCCAAACTTCAGTAACACTCTATCACTCTGTCGATGTTGGGACTGAGGTTGTGAGGTTGTCTTCCCTGTCTTTTTTCAGCAATGAGGAAGTTGCAGCGTTGCAAGAGAGAGTAGAAAATTTGAGAGAAGGATTCTGAGCTGTAGTTAAGAACAATTGGGAGATGGTAGGCACTGGATTACTGATTTGAAGGTTCAAAGTGTTTTCTCTGTGACTATTGAAAGAAAGAAAAGTATTGACCAAAACGTTGTAAAACTGCTTTTTAAAATATCTATTTATCTATAGATACAATTTTAAAAACACTTTCATTAACTGAAATTTAATATTTAATTTTAGAGGAGAGAGAACAAGTTGGGGAGACGAGAAGAAGAGGAGAGAAAGATAGAGAGAACACCCTAAGCAGTCTCACATGCTCAGCACAGAGCTTGATGCAAGGCTGATCACATGACCCTGGGATCATGACCTGAGCTGAAATCAAGAATTAAATACTTAACCTGCTGAACCATCCAGGTGGCCAAAAATAAAATTTTTAATTAATCTTCAATATTATTTAATTTCTTTTTTAGAAATTAATTGTTTAGGGGCGCCTGGGTGGCTTAGTCTGTTAACCATCCGACTTTCGCTTAGGTCATGATCTCGCGGTTCGTGGGTTCGAGCCCCGCGTCGGGCTCTGTGTTGACTGCCAGCTCAGAGCCTGGAGCCTGTTTCAGAGTCTGTGACTCCCTCTCTCTCTGACCCTCCCCTGCTCACGCTCTCTCTCTCTCTCTCTCTCTCTCTCTCCTAGAAATAAACATTAAAAAAAAAAAGAAATTAATTGTTTAAATGGTAAGAATTTCTCTTTGAATTAAACTAGCCAATGCTGAGTTTAGATTACTGACAGTAAACAGTTCTGAGAGAGAAATTGGTTTCTGGAGTTAGACAATTTCAGGATTTTGGAAATGATTAAGCCAAAATGAATGAAGAGTGAAAATCCCTACATCCCATAAGAAATAAAATTGCACAGCAGCTGTATTCTTGGACTTTGAATTCAGTAAATCTGGGTTTTACTTTGCTTTCAGTACTGATATAGTAATGAACTATCCCAGCGTGCCTGGGAAGGTCTCAATTTTAGTACTGAAAGAGTCCCATGTTCTAAGAAACCTCACAGTCCTGGGTAAACATGGATGGTTAGTCACCATAGTCTTGGATAAACCAAAGTTCCTTTTTTTGAAAAGTGGCACATTTATTGTCCCCATGTAAGGTAAACTGAATTAGCTCATTTTACATATTTATATTACACAGCACCAACTCTGCAGTCAGTAGGTCGCTTATTGTTATAATTATTATTTTCTTGGACTAGAAAAATTGTATTTCATGCTACAAAAGTAAAGTTAGTTGGTAAAATGGACATCTTTTTATGTTTGGTATTTGATACTGACCAGCCACTGGGGTTGAAATTCTATGAGAATGGGCTACTTTGTGTGGCTGTTGCAGGTGTGCTACAGAATAGACACAAAGGATCTGAAAGACGACAAAAGAAAACAGGTTGAGTGGGTATATACCTTTGTTGAAAGGTCATTTTATGTCTATAATTGGGTATCCATGACTGCTGAAGTTAAAAATATCATGTTTGCTGAGTTGTGAAAGGTGCATTTGCCAGTAAGAAATTTTGCTGCATTAGAAATGTAAATGTGTCTATGTTGGAAAAGTCAGGGGAACTGAGGATATCTTCTGTTCTCTATATTCTAGCTTAGCATCCCCAGTTTTGTGCCTCCCTCCTGATAATCAGGAGCAGCCTTCTATGAAAGATGAGCTCTATTTCACATTTAAGTATCTTATTATTCATTGCTTAAAGGTAAAATAAAGGAAACTACTTTTAAACTAGAATATTAGACAATAAGTAGAACTTACAGGCCTGTTGCTTAAAGCCAGAAGAGAAACAAAATCCAAATTTAGGTATCAGTACACCATTTCTGACTTTACATAGTATGTAGTCAATTCCTTCAAATGAAATCCTAATAAATTAATTCAATAGCCAAGTAAGAACTGTATTTCCAGGGGAACCTGGGTGGCTCAGTTGGTTAAGAGTCTGACTCTTGGTTTTTGGCTCAGGTCATAATCTCAAAGTTCACAAGTTTGAGACCTACATTGGGCCCTGCACTGGTAGTGTGGAGCTTGCCTGGGATTCTTCCTCCCTATCTTTCTGCCCCTCCCCTGCCTACTCTCTCCATCTCTCTCAAAATAAATAAATAACCTTTTTTTTTTTTTAAAGAACTGCATTTCCAGAAATTCCCTATGACTGTCAAAGGGGAACTTGGTATTTTTCAGCTTCTAAGGCACTCTCACTACCTCTTTACTTTCTCCAAAGGAAAAGAATGAAGACAATCTGGAAGCTCAACAGATCTATAACTAAAGAGCAATGAGCTGCTACACAGGAAGGAGAAAGTGGTAATTCTAAGGAAGTGAATTAACTTACTTTATTCATAAAGTGCTAGTATACAGGCATATAAAGAATGCCTCGGGATCTCTTGAGTTAGAGTAACATATAGGCCATTGCAGAGTTTCTCTTAAAGTTTGTAATGCACATGTCAGGAATCTGCTCTGAGAAGATTTGAAGAGCTGGGCTTCTTTGGGTTTCGATCCAAAATGGAAAATCTCTCAAGCTTGACAGGCTTTTTATATGTTGGCTGAGAGTTCCCAAGGTACACATTTTGAAAAAGCAAGAAAGTGTCACATGAAAGTCTTACCACTTTTGACCTATGCTCTCAAATAATGTTGTATCATTTTGGTTTCATTCTTTCAGTCAGAGAGTTGTAAAGGGACATCCATATTCAAGAAAGGGAACATAGACATTACATGCTGATGGGAGAGTCTTAATTTTACATTATAGAGAAAACATGCAGGGTGGGATCTACATTGACAGCCATTTAGAAAAATGCAATCTGCCAAAGAAAACTTTCCCAGAATGATTTTCATATAAAAAGAATAAGAAATTGATAATGGGTATGAAGGGTCCTTATGCCGTTTGTTTTGGATTCTTCTTGTTCCTGAGGCATAATTTTATGTCTGCCATTCTCCCACTGGATTTTTATAAACTTCTTGCCCAATGTAGTTCATGCACCTTCTAGGGTTTTCACTAATTCAACTCCCTAACCCCCATCTTGAATACCCTGATTTTAAATACCTAGTGTCCTCTTAGACATCCATCTGTTTTTACACAGAAACTGAAAATCCAACTCATCCCAGACTAAATTCACCATCTTTCCCTTATACCTACTTTTCTTCTTGCCTTCCTTCTCTTGGTAAAATTACCTTTTCTTTTTAAATTAAGACTCCAGCAGTGGATGACATTAATTGACTTATCATCTTGACACCATTACCAACTTCCAAAACATCAGCCACTACTTTTCTATTTAAAATTTTTATAGTATGTGTCTTGGCTACATTTGGTTGATTACAGGTATACTTGATGTATATTTGACAGTGATTTTTGCCAAAAACTTTAACTTAGAAGCAATGACAACAACCAAAAAAAGACGAAAGAAAGAAAGAAAGAAAGAAAGAAAGAAAGAAAGAAAGAAAGAAAGAAAAAGGAAAAAGTAACTTTTTTCAAGGGAATATATTTGAATGGATAATAATGATGCCATCAGCTGAACTACAGGATGAAGAGATAATTTTCAGAAGAAAATTTTAAACTTAGTTATGAATTCCTTGAGCTTTGGATCTCTGTGTTATAACTATGTTAAAATATTCAATAAGAACTTCTCAAAGTCAATTAGAAGGGGACAAACAAAAAGAAAAAAATGTAAAACAAAGGTAACAATAATATGGAATTCAAGTGGTAAAAATTAGAATGTTGTCTATCTGAGTGATATCATTTTTAGTAACATATTTCCTTTTTACATTGTTCTCCAAGTGCAGATTCCAACCATTTTAATGTTATGCTCCAATAAACCCATAGATGGGCATATTAACAACATTTAAAATACACAATTCATAAAGATAAATAGACAAATAACTTTCTGTTTTGATAAAAATAACTTTTTATTATGACTGGAGTCTGTTTATCTTGAGGGCATTTCAACTCTAGCTAATAGGAGGCCCATATTTGTTCAACATGGCGTTGTTTCATTTATTGTGTAGTAAAATAGCCTGCTATGCTGCTTCCCATGTAACCCATATTAAGCAGTAATTTTACCCCCCAGAACTACAGTAGGACCTTGAGAGGCCCCTAACTATGTCACTTAATTCCTGAGAACATTGCCTTCGTGGGCCTGTCTGAGGAGGAGAAGGTAAGGAGACAGAAGCTCTTGCTTTCACTCTGTCAAGCCAGGAATATTGAGGTAGAAAACCATGTCAGGGATAAAAACAGACATGGAAAATAAGAAAACATTAAAGGAACATATAACTGAAAAAATAAAGGGAGATTTTAAGAAACTGAACTAAAGAGGTAGATATTTAGAGTTACATTTCTGAAGTCCAGCTTATATGCATGTTGTTTTAAGATGGACAGAGATAGTCTGATCTTTATTTGCTTCCAGTAATCTACTTAAACTTCAAAGTACAACTTTAAGGCCCTCAAATTTTGATTGCCTACTTCAATATGTTGCTGAAAATTGAGTATCAATTTACTTCCTGCCTAGGTTAAAGATTTGATAATGCACTTCAAAGGTTCTCCATGAAGGCATTTCAGTTTCTTTTAAGTTCAAAAGAGCACTACAACTTCATCTGTGTAAATATTTCATAATCATAAAATTCACATATCAGAAATAGTTACAAAATAATCACAAAACCATAGAACAGGCACAAATTAAGGTCTTACTTTTTTCCAAAATCATATTTTGGAGAAAATGATAAAATTTTACCTATCTCATGTCTAAAATATTTTTTTATGTCAATGAATGGACAGTCTTCTGTCACAGAGTGTAGAAAAATATCCTAATTTGTAAAGATTTCCATGAAGGACAAGATTCTTAAACTGAAAAATTCAATGAACATAGGAAAGTTGCCAGGAACAAATTTCATGGGACTTAAAGACAGAACACATATTTAATAATGAAAACTCTAAAGAATAAGTGTAAATAAACACCAGAAGAAGAGGAGAGTAATTACATATTGAAAAAAAATTCACATTGGGGAAAAAAAAGACAAAATTATTTTTATTATTATTGACCCTTTGTGAAGGGCAAATAATTAATTAAAGTTTGCCCACGGAAAAGGTAGTCTCCTGATCTCTGAGTAGGAGATCATTAAGTTATGGTTAATATATAGGAGACACTAAGATTATACAAAATTGGGAGGGAATATATTAAAAAATAGCAAAATTCAATTAAGTTTTCCTTAAAAGCACCATAACACACATGGTTGAGAAACATTACTGTGTGGCACTATTCTACAAAAAGAAAAATTGGCTAGTAAAAATTTCAACTTTGGCTTTTCCATTTAAAAAACTGCCAAAAAAATTAAAAGGAAACAATGACAAATAACAAAATGATCAAAAATATAATAATGAGGTCCTAATCAGAAGCATGAAAGGACTTGTTTCCTTAGTCTAAAGGAAAATAAAATAGTCTTTTAATAAAATTGGGGTTAATTTGATTGCACATAAGCTTTTTTTCTCCCCTTTTAACCAACAATCATTCAATCAGTTACTGTGGTCAGTTGTGGCGTTTTTCTGCTTGAAGATACTCAGAAAGAGGCTAGAAGAATAATTTCATAAAGTATTTCAGATGTTTACCTGACCAGAGGCAGGCAGCTTGAACAGAAGATTTTTCAAGGCCCTTATAGATCTATTATCTTATAATTCTATGATTTCATGGTAATTCAAATCACTTCATACTTTCAATAGTCTCCATTTATGTGAAAAGATATCAACTCCTGTATCTTATTTCATTTAAAGGACAAGAGCTTGAAAAGCACCTTCAGATAGCAATTTGTACATGACCTGATATATTTTCATGGTCTTGTAAGCGTGAAAGATTTAAAAGAACTGTACCCAAGGCTGCATTATTTATAAAGGGAAGGTATGAAGCAGCACGCTATAAAAAAATTAAAACAGAAGGGCAGTAGAATGCTCCTAGAAGCCATCATTGTTTATAGCATTTTCAGTTCAAACACAAGTCCAGACTTTGAGGATTGTGGTGGACAATAATGAACCTCTTCCAGTAACTGCTAAGAAAATTTCTTTTCTACAATAGCGAATGAGATCATATGATACAACCAGAAACTTTGCCTTATTTTTATTTAGGCACATACTGAAGACTTAACAAATTAGATATGGCTTGGACTTTTCCTTATACTTCTCATAAAAAACACATTGACAAACACAAAAGAACATTTATTAACATTTACTGAAAGAGTAACCTCCATGTGTGCCCATTTCCTTACCTGTGATGTAGAAAATAATAATGGAAACTACTTCATATGGTTGAGAAAATTAGGTGAGTTAATATATTTGAAGGCTCATAAGTTCTTGCTTATGTTAATTATTATTATTATTATAGTAAAGAGTTTCTTAACTGATCACTATCTAATAAATCCACCAAAATCTCTCTCCTTTTCTCTCTGCCCCCCCACTCTCTCAAATAAATAAACATTAAATACATACATAACATACATAAAACCTGCAACTAGAACAAGTTTGAGTTACTGCAAGATTCAGAATAGATATGTCTTCCACAGTGCCACAGTGTGGAGTATCTTTTATCAAAGTTACATCCGGGAGGATAATAAGAAGTCAGAGATAAGATTGAATGCTTTCGTCATTAGAAGAGATAAGGACACAAAACACAGGTTCCATCACAAGTTGTTAAATGGTTAAAATCTATGAAGGCCATTTGGTAGAAACAGTAGATTCTCCTTGCTTCCTCTCTCCTTGTAACTGGCCCAAGTCCTTTCATCTTATTTCTCTTTAGTATCTCTGAATCTGTATCTTTTTATCCAACTGCATAAGAAGTACTTAGCTCAAGCACTCATCATATTTCACTTGGGCTATAACTATTATTCTCTTATTATGTTCTTGCTTCTAATTTCTCCACTGTTGTAATCTTCCTAAAATATAAATATTATGGAATCATTTCCCTACATTAAAACTATTCCATAACCTGTAGGCCTCACAGAACAAAAAAATCCAAGTCCTCAGTATGGCATCTATGTTTGGTTATGATACAGATTTTACTAAGGAACAGATACATAATTTGTAAGCTCAGTGAAAAATGAAAATGTGGGGCTTCTTGTTTATAAATTATTAATAATTTAAAGATGGCAATGAAAGCACTAAACCTGGTATAGAGTTTTCGAAGCATGAGGCCTTTTGCAACTACATAAGCAGCACACACATGAATCTATTCTTGACCTCACTTACCACCTACCACATCATTTTCCGACATCTTTTCACACTTACAAATGTCCTCAGGTTTAGGAATACCTAATTAATTATAGATCCTGAAATACATATTGTGCTTTGCCCTTTCAAGCTACTACAATGCCATTCATCTGTTTGTCTGGAAAGTCTTCCTTAGATCTGCTTGGGAAAAAATATTTTCTCTTAAGAACTCAACTCTTATCTCTAAATATATGTAACTTCCTCTGCAAAATTTAATAGTTTGATCACTGTTTTCTGGATGACACTATCATGCTTAGCATATATTTATGTTTGCATTTATTGCATAATTACAGATTTTACTTATACATTTTTCTCTAAACCTGGATTAGCCCCAAGAGGAGGGTTCATATTTTAATTATCTTTTAATCTCCCATTCTTGGTTCAGTGCCTGGTAGGTATTCAACACACCATAAATGTTTTTTGAATGATTTATGTATTATAATAATTATAATTTTTTTGAAATTATAGCCACTAACATTTTGTTTGCACTGCTTATGAAACTTTAGTGATGCAATTTACTATAAGTAGGTCAAATTAACAGTTTGCTTGGGTGGCAAATTTTGTGCTTAAAATTTTTTTTTTTAGTATAGTTGACATATAACATTACATTAGTTTTAGGTGTACAATATAGTAATACAACTTCTCTATGCATTATGCTATACTCACCACAAGTATAGTTACCATATATCACCATACAATACTATTATAATATTCCCTACACTGTGCCTTTTGGTTTGCACATTTTGGAAACATTTGAAATCATTTTGTATTTGTAATATTTGGAATCATCAAAGTGGTGTTTAAAAGAATTCTATCAAGGGGTGCCTGTGTGGCTCAGTTGGTTGATCATCTGACTTTGGCTCAGGGGTTGTGAGTTTGAGCCCTGGGTTAAGATCTGGACTGACAGCTCAGAGTCTGGAGCCTGCTTCGGATTCTGTGTCTCCCTCTCTCTCTGTCCCTTCCTCACTCACACTCTGTCTCTCTTTCAAAGATAAATAATCATTAAAAATTTTTTTAATAAAGTGTTCTATTAGATAAATCAGGCATAGTGTGAAAATCACCTTCAAAATGCACACTGAATGTATTAATTCCTTGCCTCTATCTAGGGGTGAGGAACCAACTGAGGTTTTTATATTTCTACTGACATATATTTTTAATGGTCTTATTTATTTTTGAAAGAGAGAGAGCATGAGTGGGGTGAGTGGTGGACAGAGAGTGAGGGAGGCAGAGGATCCAAAGTGGGCTCCATGCTGATAGCAGAGACCCCAATGAGGGGGCTTGAACTCTTGAACTGTGAGATCACGATCTGAGCTGAAGTTAGACACTTAACTGAGACACCCACGTGCTCCATTTACTGGTATTTTGAACAGACTGCTTTATCTCTATCATTATTTCTGCTTAAATTAGAAGTTTTTGATACTGTATGAATGAATTATCACTGTGAAGCATAAATAAAATATCAGAGAAAATAAGTTTGAGCATTAAATGGTTAAGCAATGAGAGATGTCACATGATTACCTATAAGCTCCTCTAAAGAAGATGTTATAGGAATTAGAAGGACCAATAGCATTTAAGAAAATATATAATAGTGGTTATAATAACTTGGGGAAGATGGCAGAGTAGGAGGATCCTAACTCACCTCTTCCCATGGATATAACTAGATAACACTCACATCAGTGTAAATCACCCAGAAAACAACCTGAAGATTGGAGAACAGATTATCCATAGAACAATATAGAAAAGAGTCCAAAGAACATGGTAAGAAGGGTGAAGACATGTTTGGGAGCCAAGCTGATGCTCAAGACAGTCTGTGGGAGGGAGGAACACCACAGGCACAAAAAAGGGAGAGAAGCAGACCCCATACTGGACACCTTAGGCACAGGGAACTACATTAGAAAGGAGAATCCTTATAATATCTGGCTTTGAAATCCACAAGGGCTTAACTTTGTCAGACAATAAGTGGGGCTTAACACCTGGAAGCAACTCTGATCTGGAAGAACAGGAGGGCAATATGAAATTGAGGCCCTGCCCTTAAAGAGATGGCATAACAAACATCCCTGCTTAGATACAGCATGGAAGCAACAGTTTGAAAACTGCCTGTCATAAAAAGGAAGGAGATTTATTTACTAATCTCAGAAAATGTGCTGGAGGGGCAGGGATCTTTTGGAGACTTCTTAAAGAAAAAAGGTTGATGGATGTCATTTCCTTCCAGCCCAGTTACACAGAAACCTGTGGGAACAAGCACAATAAGAATACTTCACCTAGGTTGCTAACATTCTGTCCAGCCTTTGAGTTCTCCTGCAGATCCACCCCCTCCAACTTGCCCTCAGCAGGAATCCATCCAAAGCAGTACCACAAGCCTGGCATTGTGCAAGCAGACTCAACAGGGGCCAGTGCCATTCTAGAGTGACTTCTGCCCCAGGAAATGGGGAAGATAACCATACACACCAATCCAACTATAGCCCCAGAAGTGGGCTGGGGGCAGATGAATGGTCTGATTGCAGGCCTCAACCATCAATGAAAGCCCCTGAGGGTACAACACAGGGAAAGTTCCCTACAGTTCCCTACAACCACAGCTCTAGCAAATGCTTTATCCGACCCAACTCAAGCCTAGGGCAGCCCAGACTGGCCCATTAATAACACAGGGACTAAACCTTGCCCACACTGGCAGAGAAAGCCATCATAGTTGCTTGGACTGAAAGCAAACATGACTCAGCCACAGTGGTCAGCATGCAACACATAAAGGAGACACCCCTGAAATGCCAGGTTTTAGTGAACAAGGGAAGTTGCACTTTAATGCACTATAGGATCTCCTCTTTATAAGACCACTACTCTCAAGAATAGAATACATAGCTGATTTTCCCAAAATATAGGAATAGACACAAAGAATTAGACAAAATGAGACAAAGGAATATGTCCCAAATGAAAGAATAGGAAAAAACAACAGCAAGAGAACTAAATAAAATGGAGATAAGTAGGCTTGATAGAGAATTTAAAGTAATAGTCATAAAGATATTCACTGGACTTGAGGAAAGAGTAAAAGACCTCAGTGAGATCCTCAATAAAGAGATAGAAAGCATAAAAAAGAACAAGAGATGAAGAACTCAATAAATAACAAATTTATCGAAATTAAAAATATACTAGATATAAAAAATAGTAGATTAGAGGAAGCAGAAGAATGAATCAGCGACTTAGAGAACAGAGTAATGGAAAACAAACTGAACAGGAGAAAGAAAAAGAGGTTAATGAAAAATGAGAATAGATTATGTGAACTCAGCAATATCATCAAGTGTAACTACATTCACATTATAAGAGTCCTAGAAGGAGAAGAGAAAGTGTAGCTACATTCACATTATAAGAGTCCTAGAAGGAGAAGAGAGAGAAAAAGGGCCAGATAACTTATTTGAAGAAATAATAGCTGAAAACTGCCTTAATCCAGGGAAGGAAATAGAAATCCAGGTCTAGGAGGCAGAGAAAGCACCCAACAAAATTTACCCAAGGAATTCAACAGGAAGACACATAATGATTGACATGGCAAAACATAGTGATAAAGAGAATTTTAAAAGCAGCAAGGGAAAAGAAAACAGTTACATACAAAGGAAAATTCACAAGGCTATCTGCTGTTTTCTAAGCAGAAATTATGCATGCCTGAAGGGAAGGCAAGTTACATTATTTAAAGTGCTAAAAGAAAAAAACTTGCAACCGAAATTACTCTAATCAGCAAGGCTATCATTCAGAATAGAAGGAGAGATAAAGAGTTTCCCAGATAAACAAAAGCTAAAGAAATTCATCACCACGAAACAACCCTTACAAGAAATGTTAAGAGGCATTCTTATGTGGAAAGGAAAGACCAAAACAGGAATAAGAAAAGGAGCAAGAACAAAAGCAGTGAAATTAAGTGTGTGTGTATCTATCTATATCTATGCCTATATACATATATATCTTATGTATATAGATATATCAGTTGAGGGATATATATCAGTTGAGGGATTCACAAAATAAAGGTTGTAAAGTATAACACCATATACCTAAAATATGATGGAGAGAAAAGCAAAAATTTAGTGCTTATAGTTATATATATATTTATTTAAATTTTATTTCTTTCTTAAAGTTCATGTATAGTTATTTTGAGAAACAGAGATAGTATGATTGTGGGAAGGGCAGAAAGAGAGGAAGACAGAAAATCTCAAGCAGACTCGGTGCTGTTAGCACAGAACTTGATGCAAGACTTCAAACTCATGAAACTGTGAGATGATGACCTAAGATGAAACCAAGAGTCGCATGCTTAGCCAACTGAGTCATCCAGGCCTCCAATTTAGTGGTTTTAGAATGGATTCAAACTATCCATAACATGTTGTATATGAATGTAATGGTAACCACAAATCAAAAACTGGTAATAGAAATGCAAAAAAAATAAAAGGCATCAAGCATATCTCTAAGGAAACCCAGCAAACCTCAACAGAAGAAAGCAAGAAAAGAAAGGAACAGAGAATACAACAGCCATAAAATAAACAAAATGGCAATAAGTACATACCTACCAATGATTACTTTGAATGTAAATGGGCTAAATGGTCCAATCAAAAGACATTAAAAAGCAAGTCCCACTTATGTGCTACCTACAAGAGACTCATTCAGACCCACAAACACATGCAGAATGAAAGTAAAGAGATAAAAAAAATTGTGCAAATGGAAGTGGGAAGAAAGCCAAGGTAGCAATCCTTATATCAGACAAAATAGGATTTAAAACAAACACTGTAACAAGAGACAAAGAAGGACACTATATAATCATAAAGGGATAATCCAACAAGAAGATATAACAAAGGTCAATATTTATGCACCCACATGGGAGCAACAACTACAAAAATCAGCTATTAACAAATATCAAGGGGCACCTAGGTGGCTCACTTGGTTGAGATTCAGACCTCCACTCAGGTCATGATCTCGTGGTTCATGAGTTGGAGCCCCACACTGGGCTCCTTGCTGTCAGTGCAGAGCCTGCTTTTGATCCTCTGTCCTCCCTCGCACTGTTCCTCCCCAACTTGTGCTCTCTCTTTCTCTCCCTCTCTATCTCTCAAAAATAAATAAACACACACACACACACACACACACACAACAAACATAAGGCATAAATTGATACTTACAGAATAGTAGTAGGGAACTTTAACACCCCACTTACATCAATGAATAGTTCATACAAACAGAAAATCAACTAGGAAACAGTGGCTTTGAATTACAGATGGATCTAATAGATATATTCAGAACACTCCATCCTAAAACAACAGAATACACATTCTTTTCAAGAGCACATGGGACATTCTCCAGAATATATCACAAAACAAGTCTCAGGAAATTCACAAGTATCAAAGTCATACCATGCAACTTTTCTGACTAAAATACTATGAAACTATAAATCAACTACACACAAAAAAATTTGGAAAGACTACAAATACATGATGTTCAATAACATGTTACTACACAATGAATGTCTTAACCAGGAAATCAAACAATATATGGAGACAAATGAAAATGAAAGTACAATGGTCCAAAATCTTTGGGATGCAATAAAAGCTCTTCTAAGATTATAGCAATACAGGCTTACCTTAAGAAGCAAAAATAATCTCAAATAAACAATTAAACATTACACCTATAGGAGCTAAAAAAAGTACAAACAAAACCCAAAACCAAAGGAAGGAAGGAAATAATAAAGATTAGAGTAGAAATAAATAAAATAGAAAGTAAAAAGAAAAACAAAACAAAACAATAGCACAGATCAATGAAACAAGTAGTTTCTTCCTTGAAAAGATAAACAAAATTGATAAATCTTTGCCCAGNCCAGAAATCTAAAGGATTATAAGAGAATATGCCAACAACTGGGCAAACTAAAAGAAGTTGATAAATTCCTAGAAATATATAACTTACCAAACTGAAGCAGGAATAAATAGAAAATTTGAACACTCTGATTACTAGCAAAGAAACTGAATAAGCAATCAAAAAACTCCCAACAAACAAAAAGCCAAGACCAAGTGGCCTTACATGTGAATTCCCCCAAACATTAAAAATAGTTAATACTTATTCTTTAAAACTATTTTAAAAATAGTAATGGATGATAAGCCCCTAAATTCATTTCATGAAGCCAGCATTACCATGATATTAAAACCAGATAAAGGCACAAAAAAAAAAAAAAAAAAAAAAGAATTACAGGCCAATACCTCTGATGAACATAGATACAGAAGTCCTCAACCCAATATTAGCAAACTGAATCCAACAATACATTAAAAATATCATACACTACAGTTAAGTGGGATTTATTCCTGTGATGCAAGAGGTTCAAAATTCACAAATCAACATGATACATCACATCAACAAGAGAAAGGATACAAACAACATGATCATTTCAATAGATGCAGTTGACAAAGTACATCATTGATATTTGACAACATAAATCCATTCATGATAAAAAAAAAAAAACCCTCAGCAAGTAGGTTTAGAGGGAACATACCTCAACATAATAAAAGCCTTATATGAAAAACCAACAGCTAATATCATACTCAATCATGAGAAACTGAAAGTGTTTTCTTTAAGATCAGGAACAAGTCTCTCTTGCCACTTTTATTCAACTGGAATAAAAGTACTAGAAGTCTTAGCTACAGCAATCAGACAAGAAAAATAAATAAAAGACATCCAAATTGGTAAGAAATAAGTAAAACTCTCACTATTTGCAGATGACATGATAAACTATAGAAAATCCTAAAGATTCCACCAAAAACAACTAGAACTCATAAATGGATTCAGTAAAGCTGCAGGGTACAAAATCAGTATGCAGAAATATGTTGCATTTTCATACACTAATAATGAAGTAGCAGGAAGAGAAATTAAGAAAACAGTCCCATTTACAATTGCACCAAAAAGAATAAAATATTTAGAAATAAACTTAACCAAGAAGGTGAAAGACCTGGAATCTGAAAACTAAAAACATTGATGAAAGAAATTGAAGATGTCACAAACCAATGGAAAGATATTCCATACTCATGGATTTGAAGAACAAGTGTTGTTAAAATGTCTATACTACCCAAAGATATATACAGATTTAATGCAATCACTATTAAAATACCAACATCATTTTGCACAGAACTACAGGAAGTAATCAAAAAATTTGTATGGAATCATAAAAGACCCTGAATAGCCAAAGGCATCTTGAAAAAAAATAAAATTGAAAGTATCTCAGATTTCTAAATATACTACAAAGCTATAGTAATCAAGACAGTATGCTACTCATACAAAAACAGACACATAGATCAAGAGAACAAAACAGAGAAATAAATCCATGATTTTATGGACTATTAATCTTTGACAAAGAAAGGAAAAAATACCATGGGAAAAATACAGTGTCTTCAACAAATGATGTTGAGAAAATTAGCTACGTGCAAATGAATGAAACTGGACCGTTTTCTTACATCAGAAACAAAAATAAACTTGAAATGGATTACAAAGTATTTAATGTGAGGACTGAACCCATAAAAATCCTAGAAGATAGTACAGGCAGTATTTGAAATCAACCGAAAAAACATTAAAAAAAATTTTTTTTTAAGTTTTTTATTTATTTTGACAGAGACAATGTGAGCAGGGGAGCGGCATGGAGAAAGAGGGAGAGAAACAATCCCAAGGCTCTATGCTGTTAGGACAGAGGCCGATGCTGTGTTCGATCTCACAAACACTGATATCATGGCCTGAGCCAAGAGCATAATTCAGATGCTTAACCGACTGGGCCACCCAGGTGCCCCCGTAACAATATTTTTTTAGATATGTCTCCTAAGGGAAACAAAAACAAAAATAAATTGTTGGGACTCTAGAAAAATAAAAAGCTTCTGTACAATGAAGGAAACAATGAACAAAACTAAAAGACAACTTACTTAATGGGAGAAAATATTTGTAAATGATATATTTTATAAGGAGTTAGTATCTGAAATATATAAAGAACTTCTACAACTCAACACTGAAAAGCAAATAATCCAATTAAGCAGACAATATGAACAGACATTTCAAAGGTCAAAGAAGGCCTTTCAGAAGGCCAACAGGAACATGAAAAGATGGTCAACATACTAATCATCAGGGAAATACAAATTAAAACCACAATGAGATCACCTCATACCTGTCAGAATGACTAGAATCAAAGACACAAGAAGCAAGTGTTGGTGAGGATGTGGAAAAAAGGAAACATCATGCACTGTTGATGGGAATGCAATTAGGTAAAGCCACTGTGGAAAACAGTATGGAGGTTCCTCAAAAAATTAAAAATATAATTACATTATGATCTAGTAATTCCCCTACTGTGTATACCCAAAGAATATGAAAACACAATCTAAAAAGATAAATGCATCCCTATTTTTATGCGGCATTATTTACTATAGTCAAAATATGGAAACAATACAAGTGTCTATCATTAGATGAATGGAAAAAGAAGGTGTTATTATCAATACACACACACACACACACACACACACACACACACAGAGGAATATGACTCAGCCCTAAAATATAATGAAATCTTGTCCCTTGAAATAACATGGATGGATCTGGAGGGTATAATGCTAAGAGAAATAAGTCAGTCAGAGAAAGACAAATACCAGATAATATCACTCATATGTAGAATTTAAGAAACAAAACAAATGAACAAACAAACAAAAAGCCAAATGAAAAAACATACTTTTAACTCTAGGGAACAAACTAATGGTTACCAGATGAGTGGTGGGAAGGGGAAATGGGTAAAATAGGTGAAGGGGATTAAGAGTACATTTTTCATGATGAACACTGAGCAAAGTATAGATTTGTTGAATCACTATATTGTTTACCTGAAACTAATATAACATTGCATATTAATTATACTGAAATTAAAAATTAATAAAAATTATGATAATAATGATTGAAAAGTTATACATCTATAAATTTCTACACAGGCCATTTTAGAATCATGTGTAATTTTGCCTTTGTGAATTTGCGAATATATTGAGTAAAATTCTGTTTGCTTATATTGTGGTTTGAATGGTTTTTTTTTTTTTTTAATTTATTTCTAGGAGAGAGAGAGCGAGAGAGACAGCGTGAGCAGGGAGGGTCAGAGAGAAAGGGAGTCACAGACTCTGAAACAGGCTCCAGGCTCTGAGCTGGCAGTCAGCACAGAGCCCGACGCGGGGCTCGAACCCATGAACCACGAGATCATGACCTAAGCGAAAGTTGGACGCTTAACCGACTAAGCCACCCAGGTGCCCCTATTGTGGTTTGAATGTATGTGTTCCTCCAAAATTCGTATGTTGAAACCCTAATGTACAATGTGATGATATTAGGAAGTATGAACTTTACTGAATTCCTAAGTCATGAGAGTGGAGCCTTTGTGAATGGGGTTTGTGCTCTTATAAAAGAAATTCTAGAAAGTTCTCTAGCTGGTTCCACCAACATGTGGGCACAGAAGGAGATGAGGGCTCTGGACAGGAAAAGGATCCTCACCAGAACATGACCATATTATCATCTTGATCTTGGACTTCCCAGCCTCCAGAACTGTGAGATATAAATTTCTCGGTTATAAGTCATCCAGTCTGTAGCATTTGTTATAAAAGCCCAAATGTACTAAGCCATCTTATATATACTATAAAATGCATAGAAAATAGGCTGTGCTTTGCAAACAAGTTTAAGATGGCAATAAAAGTTTTATTTCATAGGTTTTTAAAAAAGCAAAACTAAGCTTCCCATTTTGTTTCATTTTTACATTTAATTTAATGAGCCAAAGCATGATATGTAATTTAAATATGCCAGGGACTTAGATGTCAGAAATTTCATTTTAAAATTTTTGGTCCTCTAAAAACTGTTATGGAAGACATTTTTATCTCCTTTTTATGATACAGGGCCCTAATAAATAGAAACTAACAAAAAAAGAATAAAAAGGAAATTCAGTTGTCCAATATAAATATACTAGTAGGAATTTATATGAATTCATTAGTAGGAAGCTTGTCTGCAGGAAGAACTACAATTGTAAGGTAATTGGGCAGACCATTATAGTGATTCCAAGTGAATAACAAAACAATTAATAATCCATGCTGAAATCCCCAGTTTCTTATGAGTTGGCAGTTTTAATAACTGATTAGAGTATCCTTGAGATTCCTAGGAATGCTGGTCCAGCAATGGTCCCATTTTCCAAAGCCTGGAATAATTCCATTATAATACAAGGAGTTTTTCATTGTTTTATCCTAGAAAGAAAAGATTATTAAAAGTTTTTAATCTTATCATCCCTAAACTTTGAAACTTATAGTAGAACAAATAGTATGAATTACATAGAAATTCATACAACAAAATTCATACAACAAAAAATAGCTTTTTTTAAACTTTAAAAAGAATTTTACCTAAGCAAATCTATAAAAATATAATTTATACAGTTTTCTATAAAATAAAACTCAACATTCATATCTACAAATTAGTTCTTAAAAGTTTTAAAAAAAGATTTGAGGAGAAATTATAACTTTTAATTTATAAAACATGTTTTTTCCCCCTAAGATCCTTTAATTCTATGTACTCTCATTTAGTTTATCTTCCCATTACTGCTACAAGACAGCAAGGAATTATATGCCCTATTATTTTCATTTGCCAAGATAATACATTCTTATAATAATTGAAATAGTTTATATTATCATGTAAATATTTTATGCCTCTCTTTAAAATCTCTTCATGAGTAACTCTCTTTGGTGTCCCTTCTTAGAAGAGGCTAACACCTCTCTGAAGCCAGAAGTGGCCAAGTTACAAAGTAACTTGCTTTGTTCAATATAGTGAGAGAAGACAGGAGGTGTTGCATCCCAAGAACAAGCTTCAGACACCATTGAGTGTTTTTTACATGGCCCCTTTTGTGTTCCATGTGAGAGAAACACTGAGTCCTACTGAAATGCAGACATGCAGTCAACCTATGTTGGGCAAGTAGGTAAGAAATGAACCTTTGCTGCTGGAAGTCATTGAGGGCTTGGGGGTCATTTGTACCATGCCAAAATTTAGCATAATCTGGAGCACAGCATTAATACTTTAAAAACATCTAATTCTACATTTGGTTTTATTCATATTGACTTTATTTATGAAAACAAAGAATGAAATAAAAGTCATAGAGAGTAAGTGATATTTATAAATAAGTAAAGGGAATGCCTTTGTGTTGATTGTCTACTATGTCTCATTTAACTCTCACAGCAACCCTGAAAGATAGAGAATGTTTGGTTGGTTTTTAGATAAGGACACTAAGGCAATTTTAATAAAGAATCTTAGTTGACTTTCAGGGCTGATGTGAATAGTTACATAACATTGTTGCTTAAATATATATAATGATAAAATTCTTGGAACATAAATATTTTATAGCTATTAATCAAATAATCCACAAAGCAACTGTGCAATCTATAATATTCAAGTTGACATTAATTTAATTTGAAAGATCATATAGTAAAGCTAAAACAATATCAGGCCTCAGAAATTAAATATGGTACTTGTTGTAGCATAACATTTTGTTTTTGTTTTTAGGTCAGATGCTTATACTATTGTGTGCAGCATATTAATTTAATTTGTATACCACATTTCTTCTTGTGAAGGATTAAAAACTTTTATTCCCACGTAACATCCTGCAATTATTTCCATTCAATCGGTACAAAGAAAAAATTACATATTAAAGTCATTAACTTTTTTCGTAAAATTTGGGTAATTGAAACAGTACTAATTAGAAACAGAGAATGAATCTCAGGGCATTAAACAGATAATTAAAAGTCATCAACCAAATTGTTCAGGATATATTTATATTAATTTTTCTATTAATGCTGAAGGTAACAAGCTACACTAATATATAGATTTATAATAAAAATAAGAAATATGTGATATCCTATGAATTGTTCCATTGAGATCTGAACATATGTAACATAGGGAAACAGTGTTCCATAGATCAAGAAGTCCCAAATTAAGGCTTGGAGATGTTAAATAACCTGTGAGTCAAACAGCTCAAAAGTGGTAAAGCCCAGATTTGAATCCAATTCAGTCTTCTTTTTATGTTACGAAAAAATAAAAGTACTAAATATAGCATTATCCCATTTATGTTAATAGTTAAAAACAAACCTCACAAACTTAGGATCTTATCATAATGACTGAAAAGTAAAAAGGAAGAGTGTTAAATAAAAGTATAGCAGAATGTCAGGGAAATATATAAATATGGAGAATATAAATCACAGAAATCTTTGTTGCTAGAAGCAGATACCAACAGATATAATATTTTAATGGAAATCAGTGCCAAGCTGCTTTAAGTTTGTGTCACAATAAAAAATGGAATGAAAATGAGGACGATCGATAAAGCCAGGTAAAAGACAATTCATAGGACAAAAAGAAAATAAAACCAAAGTAAGAATACTTTTTAAATAGGAAGTTGCTGCATTTTAGCACTAAACATAATTATGACTTTGCAGGCTATTGGCTTAAGATGGTATTTTATAAATTTGGTGGCTCCTATTTCCAAAGAAAATAAATCTATTACTCAAAGTACTGTTAGACACCACTGATGCTAAGATAGAGCATANGGAAGTAAACTCATTCAATGGCCCTAAAATTTAATCTACCATAGAGTAGAAAAAAGTAACAACTATTTTTCTGCTAGATTTAATCTAAAACTCCAAAATTCACACTCTGGACTTATGGGAAATTGGATTTTGTCACTCTCAGATATCACTTCCATTCTATTCAGAATAGTGTACATGTTGTGGATCTAATAAATTTAAGCCTTTGAAGAAGAACATCTGATCTCTCTGCATGGTCACAAATGGCATGCTGTGCTTTAAACCCACTGGGTGATGCTGACACTTGTGAGACAATGCTGGTGCACCACACAACTGTTCTCTCTGAAGTATGCCATCGCAGTGGGTAAAAGTAGAGGAGCTGGCACAGATCTCCTTTCTTGTGGAACATATAAAATTCTAATTTCTTTTTTTAATTTTTTAAATGTTTTATTTATTTCTGAGAGAGAAGGAGAGAGAGAGAGAGAGAGAGCATGAGCGGGGAGGGTCAGAGAGAGAGGGAGACACAGAATCCTAAACAGGCTCCAGGCTCTGAGCTAGCTGTCAGCACAGAGCCCGACGCGGGGCTCAAACCCACAGGCTGTGAGATCATGACCTGAGCCGAAGTCGGACGTTTTACCGACTGAGCCACCCAGGCGCCCCAAAATTCTAATTTCTTTGGAAAGTTTTCAAGAAGCTCTTCAAATACCCCTCTGTTCTTTCAATGTCCACCAACCACATGGAAACCATGCTCTGTATCTTCTCTTCCTTTGGATTGATCATAAATATTTCTTCATTAAACCCACTGTGGAGCTGGGTTATGGAAAATAGGTGTTAGCAGCATTCATTTTGTTATTTTTATTCTTACTAATTTACTTTGTTAGATATATATTATTTAAAGGGTAAAGTCTTAGGAATATTCAATGTTACATTTCGTTGATTTATTGGTTGCTCTTATATTAGACTTGGTAATACAAGATGTTACTGCTTATTCAATTTAGGTCATTAAGTTTTCATTAACAAACAAAGAGAAGATGGAAAAATTTTTAAAAATGTACTTTTCTTCAAAATTAGGGAATTAGAATATGCTCTAATATGTTTTCATTTGTTTATGCCTTTATTCTCTCTCTTCTCAGTATACGCAAAATATACGTAACATAATATTTACCATTTTAACCCTCTTAAATGTATGGCTTAGTGGCATTAGGTGCATTTATGTTGTTGTATACCAATATCCATCCTCAAAAGTTTTTTATCATCTGAAACTGCAACTGCAACCATTAAACAATAACTTCCCATTCTGCTTACCCTCAAGCCCCAGGTACCCACTATACTAACTTCTATCTCTATAAATCTAAAACAAAATTTTACTGTTCCAGGCACCTTATATAAATCTAATCAGGCAATATTGATGTCCTTTTGTGTCTAGCTTATTTCAATTAGCATAATGTCTTCAAGCTTCATCTGTGTTGTAGCATGTATCAGAAACTGATTGTCTCTTACAGTATTTTTCTTTATCTGGGTATAATGACCATAATATGACAAAGGTGAGAAAGGAATTGGAGTTAATGAGTTTAGTGGACAATAAATTAAAGAGAGAAATTCTGGAGAGCTAAAAAAGAAAATGCAGAAGCTGATATTACAGTGCTTGTATTTTTTCCATTGCAATAGAAGATTAATTTGAACACATTTCAGCACTTCTTCAGTTGCACTGGACATAGAGCTTTCAAATTTATTGCTTGGTTTGCAAATGGGCAAAAACTTTTTAACAGCCTCCCTATCCATCCTCGTCTTCCCAAATCTTATGAAATCCAGAAGGTTCCTCTATTAAAAACCTAGTCATGCGAATCATGTAAGATGTCATTGCTATAAAACAATGCAAGAAACAGTGAGGACAAAGACTGCCAAGTTAAACACAAAGGATGAAATCTGTCTGCATATTCCCACACCCTTAAACATGTATTCCAGTGTGAACTGCCTGTCAGGTTCTGATGACAGAACTTGGCCCACGAGGCAATCATTCTCAGAAGGACTCAGCTCTCTCCAGAAATTGCATTTATATTTCCCAGATGATTATGTCTTTTATCAAAAGCAGCAGTTGAAAAATGGTCAAGCTCAGTATCAGAAAAGTGGTCCAGCTATGATGACTAGTTTCACCTACAGATAAATATGGGAAAGGGTAGGAGAGCAAGGCAGTTGATGGGTTTGGGTTCACAAGAATAACATTAAGTTGATGTAGACAAAGATGGGAAAAAGCAGTGATCATCAGGGGGCAAATGATTTTTTCTTCAGGAAATTAATTTTTTTATAAACTTAGCCTATGTTTTCTACCTTTGAAATATGTGAGGCAAATGTATCAAGTGCATAGTGCTCAGGACAAAATTAAAACACACAAATGTATGCATATAATTATAGCTATATATATGCCTCTATGTGTGAGTTCATAAATATATGTATATTCTTTAATTGATGTTTGTGAATCCCACATACACCTTTCTTGCATTACAAGGTTTTGTTATGAAATTTATTTTATTTGCAAATATTTTCTCCCATTCTATACATTGGTTTTTCATTTTGTTGATGGTTTCCTTGGCTGTGCAGAAGCTTTTTACTTGGATATAGTCCACTTATTTATGTTGCTTATGTTGTCTTGGTTTTTGTTGTCAAATCCAAAAAATCATTGTGAAGATTAACTCAAGGAGCTTACTCTTTATATCTTCCAGGAGTTTCATGGTTCAGATCTTATGTAAAGTCTTTATTCTGTGTTGATCTTTGTGTATCATAGTGGTCCAGGTTCATGGTTTTTGCACGTGGCCATCTAGTTTTCCCTACACCATTTATTGAAAAGCCTGTCTTTTCCTCATTGTATATTCTTGTCTCCTTTGTCATAAATTAACTGAGCATATACATGTGGGCTTATTTCTAGGCTCTTTATTCTGTTCTATTAATCTGTGTGTTTGTTTTTATACCAATATCTACCATTTGATTACTATCATTTTGTTGTAGTAGGAAATCAAGAAGGGCAATGCCCCCAGCCTTCTTCTTTCTTCTAAAGATTGCTTTGACTATTTGGGATCTTTCATTATTTCATACATTTTGAGATTGTTTGTTCTATTTCTGTGAAAATGCTATTGGAATTTTGATAAGAATTGCATTGAGTCTGTAGATTGCTTTGGGTAAACTAGATATTTTAACAGTTTTAATTCTTCCAGTATAAATGCAGGAATATATTTCCATTTATTTGTATTTTCTGCAGTATTTTTTTATCAATGTCTTATGGATTTCAGTGTACAAATATTTCATGTCCTTGGTTAAATTTATTTCTAAGTATTCTATTCTTTGAATGCAATTATAAATGACATGTTTTCTTAATTTATCTTTCTGATAGTTCATTATTAGTGTATGTAAATGAAACTAAGTTTTATATATTGATTTTGTATCCTACAAATTAACTGAATTTGTTGATTACATCTAACCAATTTTTGGTGGAGTCTTTGAGGTTTTCTGTATATGTCATTGTACCTGCTGATACAGGCATTTTTATTTTCTTTTTTTGCAATTTAGATGCCTTTTATTTCTTTACAAATCAGATATCTGATCAAATATTCAAAATTATAAAGAACAACTCAATAACAAAAAACCAATCAGATTAAAAAATGAAAAGGGGAACTGCATAGACATTTTTCCAAAAAAGATGTAGCATGTACAAAGCCATATGAAAAGATACCAAACATCACTAATCATTAGGAAAGCAAATCAAAACTTCACTGGGATATCATCACACACCTGTTAGAATAGCTATCATCAAAAATACAAGGGTTAATAAATTTTTCCAGGATATGGAGAAAAAGGAATCTTTGGGCATTCGTGGTGGGGATATGAATTGGTTCAACCACTCTGACAAACAATATATAAATTCCTCGGGGGTGCCTGGGTGGCTCAGTTGGTTAAGCATCTGACTGTAGCTCAGGTCATGATCTCACAGTCCGTGAATTCAAGCCCCACATCTGGCTCTGTGCTGACAGTTCAGAGCCTGTAGCCTGCTTCTGATTCTATGTCTCCCACTCTCTCTACCCCTTCCCCATTTATGCTCTGTCTCTCTCTTAAAAATGAGTAAATGTTAATAAAAAAAAAAAAGAAATTCCTCATTAAATTAAAATCAGAACTACTCCATGATTGGTGATCTCACCTCTAGGTATATTTCCAAAGGAAATGAAAACAAGATATCAAAGGGATATATGCACTCCCATATTCACTTTAGTATTATTCATAATAGCCAGACGTGGAAACAATTTAACAACTTAATAATCCATCAACAGATAAGTGGATAAAGAAGATGTGGTATGTACATACAATGTAATATTATTCAGCCATGAAAGAGAAGAAAATCCTGTCATTTGTGACAACATGGATGGATCTTGAGGGCATTCAGCTAAGTGAGATAAATCAGACAGAGGAAGACAAATACTGTGTATCATTCATATGTGAAATCTAAAAAAAAAAAATATCAAACTAATAGTAGAAAAGTTGTTGCTGGGGGTGGGGGTGGGGCAGTGGGAGAAAGAAGGAGAGCTTGGTAAAAGGGTACAAACTTTTAGCTATAAGATGAATAAGTTCTGAGGATAAATGTATGATATGCTAACTACAGTTGACAATACCTTATTGTATAATTGTCATATGCTAAAGAGTAGAATTTAAATGTTCTCTCACACACATGAAAAAATAAATATGTGAGGGGATGGGAATATTAACTAGATAGGGGAATTCCCTCATAAAGTATATATATCAAATCACCATGATATACATTTTAAAGATCTTAAATTTTATGTGTCAATTATACCTCAATAGTGTTGAAACCAAAAAAAAAAAATTAGAAATTTGAAGACTACCTAGCAGACTTAGTGTCCTGCTATAATTACCAGTCCATATATAATCCTGACTTTATAAAGTGGTACCTAACAACTTTGTGACTTTTATGGATTACATGGGTATCTCAGTACATCATGAGGATGAGATGAGAAAGTCCTTTTGTTGTCATGTGAATACTCTGTTGGAGCTATTTTGTGGACCTACTTGTCTTTTCTGGTATCTGAGATATTATTGTGAATTGCAGAGACCAAACTCATTTCTGACTCTTTACTGGAAGGTATACATTTTGAATTTTATTTATTTTTTAATTTTAAAAAAATGTTTTATTTATTTCTGAGAGAGAGAGACATCTTGAGCAGGGGAGGGTCAGAGAGAGAAGGAGATCCAGAATCTGAAACAGGCTCCAGGCTCTGAGCTAACTGTCAGCACAGAGCCCGATGCGGGGCTCTAACCCATGATCTGTGAGATCATGATCTGAGCCAAAGTCGGACGCTTAATCGACTGAGCCACCCAGGCACCCAGACATGTTGAATTTTAAACTGTAAGTTGTGCCTATCAGGAGAATCCATTTGTGGCTGTCTTAGCCTTCCTCAAGCAGAATCTTGCATATATATATAAAATAATATATTTTATATGATTTATACACATATAAATATATTTATATTTTATATGATTGATTTGTATATAAATATGATTTATATATATAAATATATATTATGTGTGGTATAATTTATATATATAAAATATATATATTATATATATGTATGTATTTGTCCATTTTTCCCTCCTACTCTATGTTTGGTTTGGATTTCTAAATAAAAAACAACCAACCAAATAACAAATGCCAAAATGTTGTCTCCCTAGATGGCCTTTAAGCCTTTTCTTTCACTAGGGCTTTATATCATGGCTTCTTTCTTCAAGACTTGTGATAATGGCATTCTCTCCATTTTGGATGAAGTGCTGTAGCTGTAACTGATTTGGCTGTTCTGCCTTGCTGTCCTGTATCTCATCCCTGAATTTTTAATTCTCCTACCACTGATAAATGGACAACTAGGTCTTTGAACATAATATTTACAATTGGCCTATGTACAATTTAGACAGATGCTATATCATTAGCCACTGTTTTAAACTACTTTTGAATTATAATTGGCCTGAAGAAATATGTATATTTTTACATCAAGAATCATGGATATTGCCTGGGTTTTACATTAAAGAAAGAGTCACAGAACTGTATATATACAAGATAAGACATTAGAATATAATACACAAAATTAACATTATATCTGACTTCACTTTTTTCCGTAAAAAAAGAAGGAATTACAATTGCATCCTTTAGAACACTTTGAATTATATTAACCACTGCACAAATTCTACATCATGTATTAAAACTTAAAATAAATTCTCAACTCTGAAAGCAAAGGCCTCATAATAGCTAGCAACTTCCACATTTCAGAAGTGTTGCAAAATAACAAAGGAACAATTAAAATTAGAAAGGTTTTGAGGAGGAGCCAAGATGGCGCAACAGTATGGAAGTCTTTTTTCCATCCTGCATACATGAAATACAGCCAGATTAACACCAAACCATCCTGCACACCCAGAAAACTGATTTGAGGATTAACACAACAATCTGCACAACCTGAAGCACAGAATTCAGCAGGTACGTGGGCAGAGAAGTAAACTGGGGGGGAGAGAGAAGCCTCGGAGGGCAGGGAACTGTTTTGCTTGAGGAGAGAGGACGGAGATGGGCAGAGAGTACAGGAAAAGCACCCCCGACAGAAGCAGCTGGAGAGAAAGTGGAAAAGTGGAAACAGATGCAGGGACTGAAAAGGGAGAAAGGAGAAAGGAGAGGGTTTAAATTCCATTAAGACCCTATAAACAGGGGCAGCGCAGAGTCTGAAAGTCTGCAGCTCCATACCTGGTAGTGCTCTGGTGGGAAGGTCGAATCCCCAGGAGCAGAGTGAGTCCAGGAGGTCCTCGGGCCACACGTGTTTTCCATAATCCCTGAAACGCTGCTGCTACATGATCACATGATATTTTTCTGGGGTGGGCTAGCACCCAGCTGCAGTCTCTGGACAGCGGCAGTAGCACGGTCCCAGGAATGTTCCTGGGTGTGGCAGGAACCTGGCCATTGCTCATTGAGACCCTGCCCCAGAGGTTGTGACTGGGTCAAAGCTGCAGTCTCTCAGTGAGGGGCCATGAAACAAAGCCACATCTGAGATAAAACTCAGGTGGGAGGTACCGCCTGGCAACCTGACAGCGTGGTCATGGATAGTGTAGAAGCAGGGAGTGGATGGAAGCCAGAGGCAAAGGATGGGTGCTCAGTTACTGGTCGGGGAGAAAACAGAGTTCTGATACTAGAGACTGGGTGGGTTAGTGATGCCATATTCACCATGCCCACACATGCCACACACACCTACAGGCACTGCAACAATCCATCCCAGTAAACTAAGTAGTGCCACCTAGTGGAGAATGGAGCCATTATACTAAGCCCCGCCCAATTGGGCCAACCTTACTCTTCAGGAATACCACAAATCTCTCCACCTGCTTAGTTTATGGGCTATAAAGTGCTTCATTGTTTGACTTCTAGGGGAAAACAATGTACTATCAATCATATTTCAGTCTGTTCCCTGGTCCATGTATTCAAATATTTTTTTTTTTTCATTTCTTTTCATTTGCTTGAAAACAGAAAATTTTATTTTTATTTTCAATTTTTATTAAAAAGATTTTTCTTTATTTTTCCATAAATTTTTGTTTTTTTGTAAATTTTTAAAATTCTATTTTACTTCCATCATTTCAAGTTATTATATTTTATTGTATTCATTTTCTCATATTTTCAAACATTTTCCTGTTTTTTTTTTCCCTCTAATTAGTCAAGCGCCTTTGATTAGCCAGACCAAAACACACCTAGGATCTAGGATCATTTATTTGATTTGTGTGTGTGTGTGTGTGTGTGTGTGTGTGTGTGTGTGTCTTTGTAATTTTTTAATTTTGATTTTTCTCCTTTTTACTCTAATCAATCAAACTCCTTTCAATAACCAGACCAAAACACACTTAGGATCTGGCATCATTTATTTGATTTTGTGTGTCTG
Organism: Crocuta crocuta; assembly: GCF_008692635.1. NCBI lineage: Eukaryota > Metazoa > Chordata > Mammalia > Carnivora > Hyaenidae > Crocuta > Crocuta crocuta. The sequence continues at coordinate 4,097,448 of NW_027531285.1, read as the reverse complement.
TGTGTGTGTTGCTTTTAATTTTTTAATGATAATTTTTTTACCTCATTAGTTCCTTTTCTTCTCTCAAAATGATGAAACAAAGGAAATCACCCCAAAAGAAAGAGCAAGAAGAAACAACAGCCAGGGGCTTAACCAACACAGGTAAAAACAAGGTGTCTGAACAAGAATTTAGAAATTTAGAATGACGATAATAATAATACCAGTTGGGGTGAAAAATAGATTAGAATCCCTCTCTATGGAGATAAAAGAAGTAAAAGCTAGTCAGGATGAAATAAAAAATGCTATAACTGAGCTGCAATCTCAAATGGATGCCATGATGGGAAGGATGAATGAGGCAGAACAGTGAATCAGTGAGACAGAGGACAAATTTACAGAGAATAATGAAGCAGAAAAAAAAAGGGAGACTAAAGGAAAAGAGCATGATTTAAGAATAAGAGAAATCAGTTACTTATTAAAAAGGAACAACATCAGAATCATAGGGATCCCAGAAGATGAAGAGAGAGAAAAATGGTTATGTGAGCAAATCATAGCAGAAAACTTCCTAACCTGGGGAAAGACACAGACATCAAAATCCAGGAACCACAGAGGACTCCCACAAGATTCAATAAAAAACAACCATCAACAAGGCATAACATAGTCAAAATCACAAGATACTCAGGCAAGAAAAGAATCATGAAAGTAGCAAGAAAAAATATCCTTAACCTACAACGGAAGACAGATCAGGTTTGCAGCAGACATATCCACAGAAACATGGCAGGCAAGAAAGGGGTGTCGGGATATATTCAATGTGCTGAAACAGAAAAAATATGCAGCCAATAATTTTTATCCAGCAAGGCTGTCATTCAAAATAGGAGAGATTAAAAGTTTCCCAACAAACAAAAATTAAAGGAGTTCTTGACCAATAAACCAGCCCTACAAGAAATTTTAAGGGGGACTATCTGAGGTTAGAAAAGATGAAAAGAGAGAGAAAGAGAGAGAGAGAGAGAGACCAAAAGCAACAACGACTAGAAAAGACCAAAGAACACCATCAGAAACTCCAACTCTACAAGAAAGAGAGAGAGACCAAAAGCAACAACGACTAGAAAAGATCAAAGAACACCATCAGAAACTCCAACTCTACAAGAAACGTAATGGCAATAAACTCCTATCTTTTAGTACTCACCCTAAACATCAGTGGACAAAATGTTCCAATCAAAATACATACAGTAACAGAATGGATAAGAAAACAAGATCCATCGACATGCTGTTTACAAGAGACCCACTTTAGGCCTAAAGATACCTCCAGATTGAAAGTAAGGGGATGGAGAACCATCTATCATGCTAATGGTCGACAAAAGAAAGCTGGAGTAGTTATACTTATATCAGACAATCTAGACTTTAAAATAAAGACGTAATGAGAGATGAAGAAGGGCATTATATTAATTAAGGGGTCTATCCACCAAGAAGACATAACAATTATAAACATTTATGCTCCAAATGTGAAAACACCCAAATATATAAATCAATTAATCACAAAGAAACTCGTTGATAATAATACCATAATAGTAGAGGACTTTGACTCCCCACTTAAAGCAATGGACAGATCCTCTAAACAGAAAATCAACAAGGAAACAATGGCTTTGAATGATGCACTGTACCAGGTGGACTTAAAATATATATTCAGAACATTTCATCCTAAAGAAGCAGACTATACATTCTTCTCCAATGCACACAGAACATTTTCCAGAATAGATCATATACTGGGACACAAATCAGCCCTCAACAAGTTCAAAAAGATAAAGATTATACCATGCATATTTTCAGATCACAACGCTATGCAACTTGAAATCAACCACAGGAAAAAATTTGGAAAGATAACAAATACTTGGAGACTAAAGAACACCCTACTAAAGAATGAATGGGCTAACCAAGAAGTTAAAAAGGAAATTAAAAAGTACAAGGAAACCAATGAAAATGATAACACCAAAACCTCTGGGACGCAGCAAAGGAAGTCAAAAGTGTGAAGTATATAAAAATCCAGGCTTTTTTAAAGAAGAAAGATCTAAGATATACAACCTAACCTTAGACCTCAAAGAGCTGGAAAAAGAACAGCAAATAAAATCCCAAACCAGCAGAAGACAGGAAATAATAAAGATTAGAGCAGAAATCACTGCTAGAAACCAAAAAGCCAGTAGAACAGATCAATGAAACCAAAGCCTAGTTCTTTGAAAGAATTAACAAAATAGTTAAATCACTAGTCAGTTTGATCAAAAAGGAAAAGGAAAGGACTGAAATAAATAAAATCAAGAATGTAAGAGGAGAGATCACAACCAACACAGCAGAAGTAAAAACAATGAGAGAATATTATGAACAATTATATGCCAGTGGGCAATCTGGAAGATATGGACAAATTGCTAGAAACATATAAACTACCAAAATTGAAGCAGGAATAAATAGAAAATTTGAATAGACCCATAACCAGTAAAGGAATAGAATTAATAATCAAAAATCTCCCAAAAAACAGGAGTCCTGGGCTAGATGGCTTTCCAGGGGAATTCTACCAAACATTTAAGGAAGAATTAACACCTATTCTCTTAAAGCTATTAAAAAACAAAAAATGGAAATGAAAGGAAAACTTCCTAACTCTTTCTATGAAGCCAACATTACCTTGATCCCAAAACCAGACAAAGACCCCACTAAAAAGGAAATATATAGACCAATTTCCCTAATGAACACAGATGCAAAAATCCTTAACAAGATATTAGCCAACTGGATCCAACGATACATTAAAAAATTATTCACCATGACCAAGTGGGATTTCTACCTGGGATGCAGGGCTGGTTCAATATCTACAAAACAATCAATGTATGAATCACATCAATAAAAGAAAGGACAAGAACCATATGATCCTCTCAATAGATGCAGAGAAAGCATTCGACAAAATACAGCATCTTTTCTTGATAAAAACCCTTACAAGGGTGAAGCGTTCCCAGCTCCCGGTGAAGCAGCGGCCACGTGTGATGGCGGCTGGCTGAAGCAGCAGTGGCACGCACGGTGGCAGCAACCCGGTGAAGCGGTGCTGACACCTGATGGCGGTGCATGCGACAGTGGCACGCTGAAGAGGCAGCTGCTCCCTGAGGCGATGCGGACTCTGTGGACCTGAAGTTGCTACGTTCCCCGAATGCATTCGGGTTATCACTGCTTGACCCCGGCGGATCTGAGGCTGCGACACTTCCCCCATCCCCCACTCAACACCAGCAACAGGGAAGCAGCAACCTGCGGGACTGTTCAGGGTGGTATAACAAAGCCCGCAGACTGGGACCTGGAAACGAGGCGGGGCATGGGGCATAGAACTCAGCCCACCTTGGCTACATCCTCAGCACAGGGAGATCGACCCGAAGAAGTGATTTGCAACGCTTGGTTGAGAAGGGACTGGGGTGATGCCATTCTTCTCCCCTCAATCACCAAGGCGGGCCTCAGGGAGGCCAGCAGACACAGTGGAGACAAGACGTGCCTACACCAAACGACGCCCATCCCCTCCAGATAGCTGTTTTGTTGTTGTTGTAGCTGTTTTTACCTGAGCCTGGGTTTCCGTGTTTATTGGTTTTGTCTGTTCATTTGTGTACCTGTGTTCATTCTGTGGTTGTCTGTTTTCTTTTCCAGGGCTGCCTCAAGAAACAAGCCAAACTACACATGGTGGAGAGTCCCAAATACCACTACCAGTAGGGAAACAAAATAACCAAACGCTCAACAAGAGAAACCAAGAGACACCATCCAAAGAATACTTCCTGAACAGACAGGCTCTAAACAGTCAAAAAGCCCTCTCTAACAGCAGAACTCGCAGGGACAGAGAACACAACAAGCTTTTAAATTTAACAAGAAATAGAAAGCTAACCAAAATGATGAAACAGAAGAACTCTCCTCCAAAGAAATTCCAGGAAGAAATGACAGCTAGAGAACTGCTCAAAACAGATATAAGCAACATAACTGAACAAGAATTTAAAACAATAATCATAAAATTAATTGCCGGGCTTGAAAAAAGCATGGAGGACATCAGAGAAACTATGGCTACAAACAATATGGAGCTTAAAAATAGTTATGGTGAATTAAAAACTGTGATAAATGAGATACATAATAAACTGGAGGCNAAAATTGACAAACCTCTAGCCAGACTTATCAAAAAGAAAAGAGAGAGCACCCAAATAAACAAAATCATGAATGAAAACGGACTTATTACAACCAATCCCTCAGAAACGGAAGCAATTATCAGGGAATACTATGAAAAGTTATATGCCAACAAATTGGACAACTGAGAAGAAATGGACAAATTCCTACACACACTCAGTACCAAAATTCACATGGGAGGAGATAGAAAATCTGAACAGACCCATAACTAGTGAAGAAATAGAATCAGTTATCAAAAATCTCCCAACAAAGAAGAGCCCTGGACCTGATGGCTTCTCTGGGGAATTCTATCAGACATCTAAAACAGAATTAATACCAATTCTTCTCAAGCTATTCCAAAAAAAAATAGAAACCGAAGGAAAACTCCCAGACTCATTTTATGAAGCCAGCATCACTCTGATTCCCAAGCCAGACAGGTCCAGCAAAAAAAAAAAAAAAGAGAACTACAGGCCAATATCCTTGATGAATACGAATGCAGTAATCCTCAACAAGATACTTCCAAATCGAATCCAACAGCATATGAAAAGAATTATCCACCAAGATCAAGTGGGATTCATTCCTGGGTTACAGGGCTGGTTCAATATTCACAAATCAATCAATGTGATACATCACATCAACAAAAGAAAAGATAAAAACCATATGATCCTGTCGATAGATGCAGAAAAAGCATTTGACAAAATACAGCACCCCTTCTTAATAAAGACCCTAGAGAAAGTTGGGATAGAAGGAACTTACTTAAACATAAAGCCATTTATGAGAAGCCCTCAGCTAACATCATCCTCAATGGGGAAAAACTGAGAGCTTTCCCCCTAAGATCAGATTTCCTATCTCTTCCCATGTGAATTTTGGTAGTGAGTGTGTGTTTAGGAATTTGTCCAGTTCTCTCCACTGTTGGTGGGAATGTAAACTGGTACACCCCCTCTGGAAAACAGTGTGGAGGTTCCTCAGGAAATTAACAATAAAACTCCCCTATGACCCAGCAATAGCACTGCTAGGAATTTACCCAAGGGATACAGAAATGCTGATGCATAGGAGCACATGTACCCCAATATTCATAGCACACTCTCAACAACAGTCAAAACATGGAAAAAGCCTAAGTGTCCATCAGCGGACCAATGGATCAAGAAGATGTGGTTTATCTATACGATGGAATACTATATGGCAATGAGAAAGAATGAAATCTGGCCATGTGTAGCAACATGGATGGACCTTGAGGGTGTTATGCTGAATGAAATAAGTCAGACAGAGAAGGACAGATACCATATATTTGCACATATAGGAGGGTTAGGAGGAACTTAACAAAGGACCATGGGAAAGAAGAAGGGGAGAAATAATGGGGTAGGTGGACAGAGGTAAACCATGAGAGACTCTTGAATGCTGAGAACAAACTGAGGACTGATGGGTGGGGGGTAGGGAGGAGATGGGCTTGGAGGAGGGCACTTGTGGGGATGATCACTGGGTGTTATATGGAAACCAACTTGACAATAAACTATTTGAAAAAAAAAAGAAGAATGATTCAAAATAATAGCACGCACTATACCAGCAGTCACTGAATCCCTCACTGCCACATGCTTGCGATTTTTAAAAAGCCAAAAAAATTAATTCTCTTCTCAACCTTCTGACCCTGAATACACTGCAAAGGACATATCAGATAAAGGGTTATTATCCAAAATCTATAAAGAGCTTATCAAACTCAACACCCAAAAAACAAATAACCCAGTGAAGAAATGGGCTAAAGACATGAACAGACACTTCTACAAAGAAGATATCCAGATGGCCAACAGACACATGAAACGATGCTCAGGAAACATTTGGGTACAAATTGCTACAAGTCAAAGATTTTTGTTTTGTTTTGTTTTGCTGGAGGGAGGTCGGTAGTTTTTTAAACATTGATTAACACACCATAGTGTGTAAAAATATATTTTCCATACACTTTCCAATTGGTTTTTATTTCAAGTTTTTATGAACCAATCAGAAAATGTCTATAGAATACCTATACTTCTTAAGGCTGCTAGACTAGAAAGCATGAACATGAAAACTCACAATCTGTTCTTGATAGTACATGTATAATGCCTATAAATATGAAATCTGATATGTTCATTCTCATGAAGTTTTTAAAAAATGCTTAGGTGTTTCAATATTCCTTGATGTATATGCTACAGGAAAGAAGTTAAAGTTGAGTTCCATGACAACTCCTTAGCTTTAGAATAGACATCCTGATAAGACCAATAATCAAATGATGGGTAACAGGACATTTTTAAGAATTCCTGTGTGTGGTAGATACATCTGCACAGTTAGCAAATAATCTAGGTTTTAGTATTTGGGACAAGAGTGACAAGCATCAGGTACAACAACTCTGTGGATTGCTCTTCATAAATTGTTCCTGGGACAACTTTAATAAATCTGAGATTCTGATATATTCAGACAGAAGTTTATGAATCATTTCTTAATTATGTGATGAAAGTGTGTCTGACAGCACAAAATCTTTAAAGAAACAGTAGTTGGAATGAAGGGCCTGGAGCTCCCAGATTTTTCAGGGATTGCTCCATCGTAGATTTTGGAAGATACCAGCAAAGTTACGGCACCTTTATTCTGAGCCATTTCAACCGGAAAAGCATCTCTGGTAGTATGTTTATTATTCATTAATTCACTTATTCTTTATAATTATTGTGTTCTCATCATGTAACAGGCACTGTGCTTGTCAATATCTCTCCCTTATTGAAACTATAACCTAGCTGTGAAACTGACAATAATTGGTTACAGATCGGTACAGGTAAAGGTGTTTCAGACAACACAGAGAATGGCCTTTTAGGGATATGAAAGAAATTCAGTAGGGCAGCTTTTGACAGGGGCAAAATTCTTTAAGAAGCACATGCAAATCTTTAAACACAGATTTGGATTTCTTAAGGGAAATTGGGAAAGTGTTAACTATTTATTTTTGTCTATAAGATTAAAGAAATAAGATTTTATTTTGGAGAAGACCTGAATTTAAAAGGAAATATGCCTGATTTTTAGTTAATTATAATATTTGAAGCATTGCAAATACCAGTGGGAGCTAAACCAGTGCTCACTGACTGACAAGAATATGAACAAACTCATAAGAGCCAGCTTATCAAGAACACAGAGTTAGAATTCATCATTGCAGATGGCTATGGAAAGTAGTACTTTGATGTGGGAATTCACTCCACACTCTTTGCCTCACTGTTCTTGTCTTAATAGAAATAAATATTTGGAAAGTTTTTCTGACATACTTGGTCTTATAGATGGGTCAGTGCTCCCACCCTACTCTACATGCCTACAACATACAGGAGAAACACCTTTGGGTTTAAGGTCACATAGTAGTGCAGCACTTACCTATAGTATTCCAGATCCAAAGCCTAACACTGACCTGCTTGAAAACCTTTACCCCTTATCCTGTTTATTTCTTATTTCCATAAAATAGGAAAAAACAATAACTGTACTTAAAGAGATCAAATGATACATCATTGAAGGTTTTTTTTTAATAAAACCACCTACTTGAAATTTCTGCCTGTCATTTTTACTTTCTATTTCTTATGTAGTATCTCATACCACATTAATGTATCATGTTAGCCAGAAAAATAAAGAGAAGTTGTTACTTTAAAAGGTGACCCATTGTCTTATTTCCTTATGTTTCAAAATTTTCTTCATGTTTTAGAGACTAAGTGTCTCAGCAGTCCCACAATCTCCAGAGTTATCCCGCCACTTTCTTTTGTTTCTGAACTCGCTTAAAGAGCCACACAAATGAGATATTTAAAAGGTTTCACCCATTGTTGGATAAGCAATGGTGGAGATAGTGGTGATAAGGATGGTGATAATAATGATAATCATTCTGGCAGTCAAGTTTTTAAGTGCTAAAAGACTGGATTAATTCCATAGCAATGTGGAAATAACCACAGTCACTAAGTTTTCCTCCGGCATATATAGCACAAAATAAAGACAGTTTTATCCTCACATGCCAACTGCATGCTATCGCTGCAGAAGAACCATAAAATTAAAAATAACTCATTGTTTTTGGATTGGGCAAACCCGAGTTGTATTACTGACAGTTATCTTAGCTATCTGTGTTATCTAAACAAGTTCCTTAATCTCTACAGTCCTTAAATTCCTCTACCATAAAATAAGAAAATCAATAACTATAGTTAAGGAGGTTAAACTATACAGCAGCATATATAAACTGCTTAGCCCACAGTAGGTCCTTAAAGCATATTCTTCCCTCTAAATTTGGAAAAAATTAAATTACTACAAATTAATTTTACATGTTTCTTACAAGATAGTACTAAGCTCTAAAGAATTAAACAATATTTTTTCAGTAGAAATGTTTTTTTAAATCCATTATCATTATTTTCTTTAATATTCGTACTCTTTGAAAAAGTTTTCACTAATGTAATATAGGTTGCCATAAGGAAAGAATGATTAGTTATTCTATGTATTTTGTTTTAATATATAGTACTATACCTTGAAATTTTTCCATTCCATTTTTTGTTCCCTTTCCAAATATACATTTTTTACATCCTCCTATGAGAAAACAAGATTAGATTGATTAAATGAGCTAATACTTTTCCCCAGTTATTTAGCATTATGTACTGTGATTCAAACTGTTAGATGTAAAATCAAAGTAAACCTTGAACATGTATAACTGAGCAGATAGAAAATAATAGCAGAGGAGTTGAACAAGCAGATGATAAAGAGATGGGATAATGTATTGAGCAAAGCATCAGATATGAAGACAGACTCAGATTTTCAAGGACAAACAGGGTCTTGAAATAAAGTTCTTTTGGTAGCTTATAATTGATCATTTTTGAACACATAAATTAATTATATATATTTAAAAGCGACACACATACACATTCTTTCCAGGTATTTTTGTATCTTCATAACACTTTCATTTTATAAAATAGAAAACAACGAAGAAACAGAAGGATGAAATTAGGACTGCTTGCATTTTTAAAATGCAAGATTTGCTCAGCATGATTTCTGTAGCGATATGTCACACTAAAATTATCATTTTTTTCTGCTATACCATCATTTTTGTTTTTATTGTTTTTAAACTCAAATTGTGAACATGATGAGTGAATATAGGTCTACATTTATGTTGAATAAATGCTTATATAAAATGTATATAAAAATTAAAAACCAGCAACTATCTTATAGTCTCCCAGAAAGCTTCTAATTATCAAATGCAAAAGGATATTTTTATATTTTAGAAGGACATGATTCTTGTCTCTTATATTGTATATAATTTAGAAGGACACAAACACATGAATATAAAAATAGATTTCTAGTCAGAACAAAAGAATACACCACTTAACATTTCAGCTATTCATATCAAAACCTGTAGTAGTACCTTATGGCCTATGTATAGTCAAAAAAATCCAAATGATAATGAATTTGGTTTCATACATTATATCACATAATAAAAATATTAAAGACATAATATACAACAGCTTACTTCTCTTCTGGCATATGGTTTTTCACATAAAATAGTAAGTTTCCATTTTTTCTACATAATGGACAATAACATGTCACAGTTAATAAAATAATCAAATAAACAATGTAATAGAGAGTAAGTCACATAGATTATTCATTTTCACCAAACATATACCTTCAAACTACACTAAATATAATTCAAACCTTGTGAATTCAGCAGGCATTCAAGTATCTTACTTTGTTCACTACTTTTGTTTTTACTTTCATATTCAGATTTTATCAATTTACAGTGATTACCAGGTGATAAGTGCTGTATAAAACTACTTTTATTTTTATTTGGAGATTTTTGGTAGTTAACTTTTGGAATCATGCTTTAATGACTCCCAGTGTAAAACAACCTTTAGGATTAACTGTAGTGACTATAGCTTTCCTGACATTATTATCCCTCATACAAGGATAATCTGCTGGATAGCTTCACACTCTAGAATAACTAATGATCCCATTCTCTTTTTGGCAGTCTGATTGAGACATCTTCCAATGAAAACAAAAAAACAGATGTTCAACATTAGCAGATGTCCAGGGTGATACACTAAACATATGCAGGGAGTGGAAACCCTAGAATCTCTCATATATGTAAGAAACGCTGACTAGGGTGTGTAAGATTTCCTAGCAGCATCATTTGGTTTTGTAAGAGTAGAACTTTGGTCATACATTAGATAATGATATCCTCCCACATTCCAATCTCTACTTGCTGCCAAAACTACTTTTTTGAAAATAATAGTAATGATCCATTAGATTTCAAAACTATAATTAGTTTTATTATTTTCATACTATTTTCTACAGAAAAGAACAAAATAAAAGACTATAATATGCAAAGATAATTTATCTGCACTATTCAAATAAATTCTTTATCTCTTTTGCACAAAAATTCCATGTGGCTTTCTCTATCATTCATTTCTAGCCTACTCAAATATCATATTCTCAGTGTCTTTGCAGTGAATCTGTCTTCTTACCTGCGAATGTCCTCACCCTGTTCAGGCTCCAGTACCAGTGCTTGGTAACACTCTAGGCAGGTATCCTCCTTACCATGCTAAGCTCCAAAACGTGCAGAATTTCTGGACCCTTCTGAGAAGACCTGTCCTCAGCCTCTTGTGCTCTCATGCCCTGCATGGGGCAGCCCTGCCAACCTGGCAACCTTCTCAAAACTGCTCAGGCTAGGCCACTCAGTAGTGAATCCTACCCCCTCATCCTTACTCTGAGCATGCTCTGACAATGTGTGTCTACTTGCCTTCTATATGGATGCCTTCATCAGCTGCCTCAGTCTCCAGTATCACATGCCACGCAACCCTACTAGGCAAATGCCACCTTGTTCTACCTGGGCCTCCAAACCCTGTTCTGGAGGCTGCCCTTCCTTGCTGGCACTGCCCCCACCTCATGGCTTCAGGACAAAATTGTACAGGAAGGGAAGGAAATAGAAGGAGAAGATAAAGAGGAAGCACCCCTACAATATACTCTGTATATATACCCCCACATATATACTCATGTATATAGAATACATATGTATATATTTTTATACATAAACATATGTATGTATAAATATACACTATTTACAACTGGGCTCTTTGTTTCAGATCCTACATTTTAGCACAAATCTAATTATTCTGCTCTGAGTATCTGCAAATAACCTAAATCTAACTGTTTAACTCAGAAAATAAGATTTTTTTAAATGTATTTGTGATGGTCCTAAGTTATTTAAATTGCTTGCTTATTTAACTATTTCTTGAAATTTGTTTCTAGTCATAAAAAAATTGTTTTGTAAATATAAAATAAAACACATTTTCACAGAGTCAAAGAAAAAGATATATCCTGAATCACTAAAAAGCTGAGATGTACTTAAAAGACAAGTAAATCAGTTGGTTCATGACCCAATGATAAAGAAAGCACATTTTATCTCTTAACACTTGAAAAAAGTGTATTTCTATCTTCTGAATCCTTTTACAATTTAGGAGGTGTTATTTCGTATCTGACCAACATATTAATCTATTCTGCTAGGAACCTATTTGGGTAAAACTTAATTATTTTTAACTTTCCTCTACATTTGGAATTAAATATAGCATATGTATATACACAATAATAAAATAAAAATAAGTAATAATAAATATATATTTAGATGTAATAAATAAATATTTAGGAAATATTTATTTTTAGAATTTTTCTATTATTAGAGAATTTTAAATGTAGAATCCCAAATTTTTGTTTTTATACATTTCTTCAACTTTTTTTTAATGTTTTATTTATTTCTGAGAGAGAGAGAGAGACAGTGTGAGCAGGGGAGGGTCAGAGAGAGAGACACACACACACAGAATCTGAAGCAGGCTCCAGGCTCTGAGCTGTCAGCGCAGAGTCTGATGCGGGGCTTGAACCCACAAACCATGAGATCATGACCAGAGCCGAAGTCAGACACTTAACCAACTGAGCCACCCAGGCACCTCTTCTTCATCTTTTTAAAAATCCTTCCTGTGTTATCTCCTCTCTCTCTGTTTTTCCCTTCCTACTTTTTTCACAATTCCCTTCCCCTTCATCCTTTTCCTAGGTTATTCATCAAGCAAATATATAAAGACTGATGTCACAGTATTTGACACAATAGCAATTGGATTTAATTTTAAAAACTAAAAAAGTATTTTTTATGGTTTAGTACAACATGGGAATTACTATTAACCACCTAGCTTTGTACATATTAGCCACTAGTAGAATCATCAGGTGTGCTTACTACTGCCACCTGTTCACATGATCATGTCCTTGGTAACCACAGAGCATGTTGCCTCACTGATACAATGAAATGAGCTTTTGTGATCATTCTATTATTATTGTACCTTTATGCCTATTGCAAATGCTATGTAGCCTGGAAAGTATCTAAGGTTGATAGTCCACTACTTTCTTGTATTCATCTGCTACTTTTAGTTGTCATTTGATTGGTTTCTGGGCTCTTAATTAATTACTTAATCAAATGAATTATGTGTATTTCCAATCTATATCAGAAGCCAAAAAGTACACTGATGAATGAGATTTTTGGTTTCAGTTCTTGAAGAATTCTCAAGAATTCAAGAAATACAAAGTTGCTTTATGCTTTACCATAGTGTTCAATAAAAACTCTACCTTATTTCTACTACAAACGATAGGCTAACAGACACAACAATCTACACTGTTTATTTCTTGCTCCTGTGATATTCCAATGTAGAGATGGGTGGTAGTACTGCTTTACATAGATATTCAGGACCCAGGCTCTTTCCATCTGTGGCTTTTCAGTTTCAAAGGCTTCAGAGTCCTCCTCTAGATCATCTGCATCCAGATTCAAACAGGGGGAGATGGAGAATGAAGGATCATGAGAGGGAGAATATGGAAACTACAAGGAAATCTGAAAAACGTAGTCTAGCTGTGTGTCTAGGAGGAAAGTGAAAAGATTTTGGTAAGCAACTAGCTAGTTTCTGTCACAACATTACTTTCAAATCTTTGTCAACTGCAGGGATACTCTATGGTTGATCACTTCACAAAATGGAAATTTAAATCATGGAAAAATGATAAAGAAATTCTAACCAATATTTAGATTTTTAAAGTAACAAATCTTTCTCTCTCTCTCTTTCCTGGCAGTTGATATATTGTAATACGTTTGTTTGGATTTTATTATAAGTAGTTTTTTACATAAGAAAGTTCTATATAGTATGCATTTTCTCTGATTCTTATTTAAATAGTCCTTAGGGAACCATCCAATTATGGTGCTGTTAGAAACAGGAGACTGACGAGATAATCTACAGGTGAAGAAATCGAAGATTCTACAGGTAAGTAGCATATATTAGCTAACTCGTTTTACTCCTTTCTACTTAAATTGTCCTAACCATCCATTTAAGCTTTCAAACATATCACTAAGTATACTCTGTTTTTTTTTTTTTAAAGCACCTTAGGTAAAAGAGAATACTTCATAACTATTGCATATACACTTTTTAAAATTCACAGTAATTGGTAAATTTTAATCACAAGAGGGTTAGATTCTTATAATCTAAACTAGTATTTATGCTCCAAGAAAGCAGTAACATTGTCTGACAGACTGAAAAAGCAAAATAGGGCTGCCTGGGTGGCTCAGTCGGTTAAGTGTCCGACTTCGGCTTCCGCCATGATCTCACGGTTCCTGGGTTCAAGCCTCAAGTCCCGCATCTGGCTCTGTGCTGACAGCTAGCTCATGAGCCTGGAGCCTGCTTCAGATTCTGTATCTCCCTCTCTCTCTAACCCTCCCCTGCTCATGCTGTCTCTCTCAGAAATAAATAAAAAACATTTAAAATTTTTTAAAAAGCATAAATAATAAATGAATTATATTGTACTATTTTTTAACATTAAAAAGAAATTCATTTAGAGTATTGTTAATGAATGAGGGATTACTTAAACAAAGTAGAACCAAATCTGTTCAGCAATAGCAAAGCACCAACCAGCTTTCTAAAGAACTAACCTAAACTGAAGCAAAAACATATGAGCTTGGTATTTGTATAAAATAACATTTAGGAAAAGATTATAGACTCCTTGAGACAGAACCTTACACATATTTACATTAGCAGCATAGTCCTGGAATTCCTCTCAGTCTTATCTCAACACTTCCAATAGATGGAGTTTTACTACTTCTCAGATGAGCAAGAGCCACTGCTGGGTATATAGGTCTTTATAAAATGCTGTATTATACTGATTTAAAATAAAATTCCTTATGACTTCCAGCCATTCATCTTTATTCTGTGATGAGACAATGAACACATTTATGCCTTCTCCATAAGATACTTTTAATGATGATTGATTTAATGGGGTCCATCAATCTTCTTTTCCCTATTTTGAGCTTTCTTTATACCAGTTCTCTAATATTTCCAATTAAATTGTTAGCTTCCCTTTCAGAATGCCTGTGGGTATTCCCAACCAGAAAAACATGTGTGAGATGAGAAGCAACATACTTGGCATTTGTGGTGTCATTTTTAACATATCAATATGCAGTAAAAATAACATATCTCAATAATGAAATCCTTGATTTTCATATTTCTCATGAAATACAATAAAAGTTATGTTCATACTATCACTTATATTTATTATTTTGGGAAAATGGTGGTATTGTTATCTCATGAAATTTGGCAGGGTAATCTCAATATCTCAGGAAAAATTGCGTGTGGTTCTAGAACAAAATAGGTATTAGGAATTGAATTATTGATAGTCTTATGTGTAGTGAAACATTTTAAACTCATTTATCCAAGTGTATCCTTTGGTACTGTAAAATATTCAAAGTAATAAGAGATAAAAATCTTTGAGCTGTTTTATTCAAGAACTTTGCTATTCTGAGAAGTACACCTACTAAACATTTAATAATGGGGGAGTGGATTTGGAAAATATTCTTGTAACTTCTGAAAAAATTACTTTTTATCACATAAACAGTTGTATTTATTTTCAAGGCCTACTACTAGATTCCACTATTCAAAAAAGAACATATTTGGCTAACATTTCATTGTTGTGAAGAAAAACAAGTTGATTTGCTTCATTTTATTAGGAACCACAAAAATGAAAAATGGAAGGAATGATTATCTATAAACTGCAAAAATAGAGAAAAATATAAGTTGTCAATTTAATTTTAATTAATTTTATATGCCTCTTTACTATTAAAGAAATTCTAAGTGTACATTTCCACTGAGAACTATGTCTAGAGAAAAGTTTTTTCAAGTACATAAATATTCCTGCTTAATTTATTCTTTTAAAATTTTTTAATGTTTTTTTATTTTTGAGAGAGAGAAACAGACAATGCAAGCAGTGGAGGGGCAGAGAGCGAGGGAGACATAGAAACTGAAGTATACTCCAGGCTTTGAGCTGTCAGCACAAAGCACAATAGGAGGCTCGGATCCACAAACGGTGAGATCATGATCTGAGCCAAAGTCAAATCGTGACATGAGCGGAAGTCTGACACTTAACCCACTGAGCCATCCAAACACCGCCAGCTTCATTTATTCTTACTACCTATTGTTTATGAACAATAACTGGGAGACTATATAATTTTTAGTCAAATAAATATGTAGGATACATCCAATTTGACATGGCTGGAAGAATGTTAAGTGTTGACCATTTCTCCACACTTGTATTGCAAATAAATAAATACCCAATGTAGAGTCTTATTTACAAATATAGACATAAATTCAAAGACCATAAAATATATGGGACAATATNTATATATTGTATATTGTATATATAATATATATTTTATATTATATATATAATATAATATATATAATATTTCCTGATTCATATGAAGAGTAAAACAGATATAATTAATGATTTCACTCTGGTAAGCTATAAGATTGAATGGAGGTTTTATCTTAATATATTAAAAAGTACAAAGGAATCAAAATGGAAAGACTGAATAAAGTTAGAAAAATGAGGAACAAATCTAGGATATTTAGGATTTATTTCACATGTCCCTGAAGGGATAAGTGAAATTAGAGCCTTTACAATATGAGGACTTTAGTGTTCCCATGCCACAGCTACCTTTCTGAACTCATCTCTTTTTACTTTATCCTTGCTTATTCCACTCCAGCCACTCTGGCCTTCTTTCTATTCCTTGGACTTGTTTACCATGTTCTCAACTCAAACAAGAATTGGACCTTTGAATATGTCTGTTTCCACTACCTGGGACACACTTCCATAAAATAAATATTTGACTCATTCCTTCAGGTTTCTGCTCAAATATCAGTATATCCATAAGGCCTTTCCTGTGTATCCTTTATAAAATGGCTCTCCAACCCAATCTGGGGCACTCCATCTTTCTCTGACTCTGCTATATTTATCCCTGCAATGCTGATTATAGTCAAATAATTTATTTAAGCTTTTACTTTCAGTTTCTTTTGTCAGACTTCTGGTGCTTGCTATTTTGCCACCTGCTGTGTCCCCTGTACTCAGAGCACTGTCTTGACCATATTAGGCACTTAATAAATATTTGTTGAATGAGAGAATGAAAAGATAAATAAGTAAATGGTAGACAACAAAGAAATTTTCCCAAGCTTCTGAAAGAGTTAGAAATTCAGAACAAAATAGCACACTTTCATTGGCAAGGACACACATTCAGAAATGAATGACCTCAAGAACAAAGAAGAGTCAAGACAGATACTTAAAAACAAACAAAAAACGGAAAAACAACAACAACAAAAACCATAACAGGGAAAAATGAGACTGACTTCAGATCATTTATCTGCAATAATGAACAATGAATCAATAAAATAATCTTGAAGTTGTGATTATTACTCAAGTAAAATAGCACTCAATTGTGAATTGAAAACAATATTTTGGTACAAGAAAACACAAAAAACACAAAGACATTAAAAAAATCAAACCGAGAAAAAGGCATATTGAAAGACTTAAGAAACAGAGAAGAAATTAAAGTTAAAAATAAATATTACCTTTGGAACTGTTAGCTTGAAACACTAAAATTAGTAACTTATTGATAACTAAATAAAGGCAGGATTTCAGAAATTACTAACATTTGTGCATTAATTTTCCAGATGAAATAAAAAGAACATTAGATGAAATCGAAAGTAAAACAGCATATTAATATATTTTATTCCAGTCATATCTGTTTGTATTTCCTAATTCGTTTTGAATTGGAAAACAGAGCATGTACCAGGATCATTGAGTCATATTTTTATTGTGATTTTAAAATGTGGATTTCTAATACAAATATTTATTTTGTGTTAGAAGGAGGAAATACTAGGGTATGCACCTTAGTTTTTGTATCATTTATCTTCTGTACATTTCATCCTTGAAACATGAGTCAAGATTCTGGAAAAAGTAACTGGTATCTCTAGTCAAGAGTAATAAAAACAACATATAAGGAAGACATTTTCAACTCCCAAATTATTTTAAATTCAATTCTTTCATAATAAAATACTCTCTAAGGAAATGGACTAATCAGTTATTAAACCATATTAGTCGGATGCAATTTATTTTCTTTCTTTGCTAAAATAAATATATACATGCATAATATTATAAAGGTTTTAAAAGTACAAAAGTATCTGAAATAAAAATAAAAATTCTTATCTTCTTACTTCCTACCTTTACACTTCCCACCTTACAGATAACCACTGACAGACATTAACAATGATGAAGTCTAAGAAGATGAAAGTTGGAATTTCGATAGCAAGACATAGGTTTACAAAGATATCCTGTTATAGAAATTACCCATGAAGGCACCAAAAGGATTTTGAGAAAGAATATTGTGATCTTCTGTTTCAAGATAGGAAATCAAGCTGATTCAATGCTGATTCTTATGAGAACATGTATTATCAGAATATAGACCTTCTTATTTTTTTGTGCTAAAGAACTGAAACATAAATGCATTACTTGAAGTAGGGCACTCGGTTCACTTGCAAGAATTTTCTGATTTATACTTTGATGATTCTAAATAAAACATCAATTTAGAAACACCTTTTAGATATAAAAATGGCACTCTAACATTTATAGCAATCAGTCTCTATTTATAAAATATAACATTTGGACCAGGTGGACTCTTATGTTCAGTTCACGCTAACATTTTAACAGAGGTTCATGGGAGAAACAGGAAGACACTGCTTCTGCACTTAAGCAGCTTATATCTTAGTATAAGAGATAGGTAATTTTAAATGACTGAGAAATGAAATTAAATGATATGTAAGGTCCAGATGCAATATGGAACAAGGAAGGGAGACATGAACATTCTCAGAAGACATGCAGCTTTGGGAAAGGCTTCAGAGAGGAAGTTTCCCATGGAGAGGATTTGAAAGATGAACTTACTTATCAGGCTTGTAAGAGAAGAATACAACAGGCAAAGGTACAGAGGTTTGAAATAAGATGGTGCATTTAGGAAATTTAAAGTAATTTGGTAGGGCATAAAGACCCTGGAGAAGTCAGCTGGGACTGAATCATGGATGGGCTTGTATTAGCCAAGTCACTTGGACTCAATCTATAAGCCATGGATATGAATGAATGAGTTTTAGCATTAGAGGGAGTTTAGAGGTTATATTATCCAAATGTATCCAAGACTTTCGAAATCATCTATTATCATTGAATGAATATGATATGTGAGCAATATTACACAAAATTCCTGAGCATTGATGTTCATCTGTCATTGCTGGAAAGGTTCTGAGAGCAAAATTCATAAAAGAGTCTGGATTATGTATCATCAAATAAGGAAATTCTGAGCATGGAGGGAAGGTCATTAATTTTGGAAATATATCAGGCTTGTTAAAACACATAGGAAATCATCAGCAAAATGTGATTTGGACTGGATTCCCTAATACATTTCACTTGTTTTAATCCTTATGGTAAACTATGAAAATATTAATTCACTGCATATTTTTGCTTTCAATCAATCACTAAAAAATATTGATTTATCTACCTTAAAGAGTTGAGTGATGTTGTGGGATGTTTGAAATAAAAAGTATTGCTCTTTAGTTTAAAAACATACAAGCTGATTGGGGATGCAGGGAATAAGTATTTTAAATATTATATAATGCAAGAGATAAATACATGAAGGCATCATAAGTATCAGCTTTATTGCTAACAATTTCTTTATTGCTAAAGAAATAAGCACCATTCACTTGTGACTTCCTTGTCACAAGAAGAAATTCTTGTTATCTTCAATTCTAAGATTTATCATCAATTTTACCAAATGGATCTGCTACAGATAAATAGAATCATTAGTCAATTACCATAAATATGTCCATAATTACAAAAGTGGATCTAGGATGCTGGGTCACCATTCAGCACATGAATGGAATGCTACAGGATAATGGGCAGGGGAGTATAAAGATGGATAAAATTGAATACCTTAGATCAAGGAGTAGAAGTCATTACAAATATGAGATGACATGGAATAAAATGAAGTATTAGGTAAAGTGGTAATTTGTTCATGAGTCAAACCCCTTCCAACTGAGAATCAAAATTGCAGTTTAACATTCAGTGAATTTCCAAGGCAGCCCCAGCCCCTGCTAGCTTTTAAAGAGAGTGAAAACAGAATAATATGCACCTTCTATAATATGAATGTGTGATGGAGTGTCTTGAATGCATCATGACCTAAGGTACCCTTTCTTATCAAAGGTCTGCCAAAGGCTTCTAAATTTAAAATTCAATAAATTCAGGACTAAGTTGAAAAACCAGTGAGGCTTAAATTATCAAGACTATTTTGTCAAACACGAACAATAGATGAGATATTGAATGTCTTGGTAGTCAGTAGTCATCAGAGCAATGACGGGAT
Source organism: Crocuta crocuta (assembly GCF_008692635.1). Classification (NCBI taxonomy): domain Eukaryota; kingdom Metazoa; phylum Chordata; class Mammalia; order Carnivora; family Hyaenidae; genus Crocuta; species Crocuta crocuta. The sequence goes on along the minus strand of NW_027531285.1, from coordinate 4,077,542 downwards.
ATTGGAATACACACTATTTCACACTTAACTGAATTGATGTGAATGTTTTCTTTTTACAGACTTTATTTTAAATGGTGTAGGTATTAAGCTCCAGATTTATTCTGGTTATCTACAAAATTTTTATGAATGGTATTTTAAAGGCAAAAGAATTTCAAAGATGACAATAGAGATTTTAAGTTAAGACTGTTCTGAAACCATAAAATAAAATTTGATAAAAACAAACATTTACACATATTTGACAGTACTCCCATATAATCAGTAAGGAAAAAAGCTAAAAGGAAATAAAATTTGTCAACTGCACACTGGTTAACAATTTTAAAAGACTTAATAAAGGTATATATCCAATTTCTAGATTAAATAAATCAGAATTGTGTCATATTTAAATGAAAATGTGGATCAATAAAGTTTTTCCTATAGTTTCTAGAGCATGATATTTTAATATGAAAGATGGCATTTCTAGAATGGATTACTCAAGATACAGTATATACAATGGGTAAGAGCCTGGGCACTAGAGACAGATAGCCTGGGTTCAATTTTCAGTTATGGGCCTTATTAACCCAATGTCTTGGGAAATTTATCCAATTTCCTTGTACCTTAATTTTCTTATCTCAGAAACAGTTAATAATAGCAGCTACTTCATAGAATTGATATAAGGATTTAAGTTATTAAATGTAAAACATACAGTAAATGCTCTGTGTCAACTATTATTACTACTCAATCATAGCAATTTAAAGAAAATTGAAAATAAAAAAATATTTCCAGTATCTTTTGGAAAAGAAAGCTCAGCTGAGTGTTATTTTTTCCTTTTTAAAATGAATGAAACAGTATATTACATGAGTATCTTGATAGTATTCATTCCTATCATTAAAGATGAGGCACATGTATGATTTATCTTATTAGGAGAAAGTTAATGCTTGTGATAACCACAGATTATCTAGTTTTACCATTCTTAGACCTATAGGGAAATTAATTGTAATAACTCACTCTGTATTTAATTATTTTTATAATGTCTGATTATAACAAAACAGGGCTTGAAATGATAGTTATATGAATTAGCAAAATCAAATTTACTTTATATCAATGGTAAGAATTATAACAATCATATGTTAAACACATCATGTTAGTACTTTGTTAATATTAAATTTCATTATTTTTCAGATTGGTATACATTATTACCCACAGATATCACGTGGGCTCTAGTATGTATTTGTCCATGTTGAAATGTTAAGCATTGTATTTAATATGAAGTTTAAAAGCGTAACTCTTTTGGAAAACATTACATATCTAATCTACATCTATATCATCTATACCTATCTATATCTATATCTATCTATTTATGTCTATAAAATATAATCAGTTTTTCTTTTTTCTTGTTTTCATTTTTCTTACACTTTATTTTTTTCAATACCTTATCCTCCAATATATATGACTATCTAAGCTAAGTTCCTTCTTCCACCAATTTTTAGCATCTTCAGAAATGGATAACCCCTCTGTTGGAAAAACTCCCAACATGTTATGTATATATTTAGATGGGTTCTTTGCTGTTGCTCTGTGTAATAACAATAGTTATTATTTATAGCTTTGTTATATCTTCTCACAAACTATATATCTTTCTAAAAGCCATGATTAAAAAAGTCTGAGGATCTCTTTTCTCCTACTTTTTACAGAGATGCTGAGTGTTTTCTAACAGTGTAAAATTGTCCTGATTATTTTGTGATTGGTGTTAGTATGAAAAATCAAAATAATGGTTGAGAATCTACATTAGAAAGTAGGGGATTTAGTAATATACTTGTGCTTTTGGCTGCAAAATATAAGCAGGCTGTTGTACTTTATGAAAACAGCAAATTTTGCACTGCCTTTGTACACATTGGCTAGGCTACATTGAGATAGTCCAGATGTGACAGATGCATGAATTGCACTGAGCTGATCTTTATCCTGGAGGAAATCCCAGAATATTCTGGCCAGAGAAAGGTGAAAGAAAGCACTTAGACTTACATCATGTACAACTTTAGGTCCGGAAGCAATAATGAATAGCTTGCTTTGTTTATTTGTATTTGAGATTTTTAAGACAACACCCATTGTGAAATGCCACAGGGCATATGTATCATAAAAAGTAAACAAAATGCAAAAAAGCTAAAAGTCATTTTTAATTAACATATCAATTATGGAAAGCTTAACTGAACAGATGTCCTTTCCTTTGTGCCCAGAAGTTCAATGAACTGGACTCTGTCAGGTCAATAGAAAAAAAAAAAAATAGGTCAACAGACTAAAAGTCTTAGGACTCTTAATAGGAGCACTCTTGTTGATTTTACTCTTTGTGACTGTATGTAGATATAGATATGCCTCTAAAAATATCAAAGGCCAATGTCATATGGAGGTCCATCAATTATATTTGAATTTCATCACTGAGAAATTACATTTATTACATCATTCAATATACATGTATGGAAGTCACTGAAATAAGTATACCTGGGATATATAACCAACATCAAATCTTTCCTATACTCATATCCTCAATCTACTTTCTACATGAGGAATCTTTATGAAATATAGACTGCCTACCTTCCTAAGATAAAAATCTCAGTGGAATCCTAGTGATGCTAGGAGAAGATCTGGCTATATAAAAATTAAGTCACTTACAAAATATGACACTAAATAACTTCTCAGACCCCTATGCTATAAATATCCATCATATTCTCTCCATTGAACCTTGCATTTTCCTTACTTCCTGATTTATGTGGTGCTCAAAGTAAAGATCATTTTACCACTTTCTACCACCTACACCTGGAAATTTCTGTTGATTCTTTAAAGCTTAGAAAAAATGTTTCATGTAGAATCATTCCATCTATGCTTCATAATTTCTACCTGCAAAACTAACTATTCCTTTCCCTTGTCTCATTTTTTGAGAAGCATGCATTCTAGTCCTACTATGATGGCTTGAAGTCACAAGTTGATTGGATTAATGATATACAATCTGTGGATAGGCTGACCAATTTACTGATGCACTCAATGAAACAACTCTTTCTAATTTTTTGCTACAACACTTGTTTGTGTGTACCATGACAACAAAAATAGCCACTTCTTTTCACATAGTCTGTGCTCCAGGAGAAAGGTCAAAAACATTTTGCTACTGAGATATGTCTATTTCTTTATGTGAAGCCATCTGTAGAAAATCTCTCTAAATGCTTAACTGGGTGATATGAACACTCCAGCTGCAACAGAATTTGAGGAGATAAATATTTTTAAGTTTCAGAATCTAACATAGAGAACACTGAAAACGTAAGTAAGTGACTCCATAATGTCTCTCACGCTGTCATAAAACTAGCCAATTTTGCTATTATAGGTATTAATATAATTTAGTCACATTAAACTCTGTGTGTAATTCTGAGTCCCTTAAAGGAAAAAACTGTAACTTTAATAATCTTATTCTTTGTGCCAGGAACCATTTTTAGGCTATATTTATAGAACAGATAGCTCCAGGAAGAAGATACTTTTGATAGAACCCCAGGCTTTGAAATAAGACACCAGAGGTCTATACACTAGCAGAAGGACAACCTGAAAATAGGCCAATCGTGATTAAATCAAAGCAGTCTTCCCATAATCTTCTGCTAACTAGAAAAAAAATCTCTCTGGAAGAAAATAACATCATTCTGAGCCTCTATAATTTTGTCAAAGTGTTTGTCAAAGAGATTTTATCATAATTCATTCCTACCAACTATGTACGAGAATTCTAATAATTTTACATCCTAGCTAATACGTACTATTGTCAATTTTTTTAACTTATTACACATGTAGTGATATTTCATTATAGTTCTATTTCTTATTATTTTGAAGTCTAATTAGGTTAAGCATTATTTCATGCACTTTTTGACTGTTTGTGTCATGTTTGTGAAGTGTGTGTCTAACATTTGACAATGTTTTAGTAGTTTGACTTCTTTTTCTTTTTTAAGATGTTTTGATGTTCTGTATCCTTTGTCACATATATTTGCAAGTATGTTCTTCTAGGATGGGTTTTATTGTTTTATTTTATTAATTGTAACTTTCTAAATAGTATTTTTATTAAGGTGTAATATGCATACCATAAAATTTACACTTGAACAGTTTAGTGTTTTTTCTCATAATCAGAGAGTGTTATAACTACCACCATTATCTAATTTTAGGAGAGTAGAAATTTTTAACTCTTTAGAGTTCAATTTGTCACTTTATTTTCTTTATATGACTCATATTTTCTGTCTCTTGTCTAACAAATCTTCATGTACTCCAAATTGCAAATATTTTTTCCTGAAATTTGTAGTTTTGACATTCTTTTGCTTAAATTACATCCATGAGATGGGATAAGGAATGAGGTTTATATTTTTTCATGTGTATATTCAATATTTGTAGCACAAATATTGTAGCACAAATGCATTGAGTATTTGTAGCACAAATATATTGAAAAAGTTATTCTTCCTTCATTTTATATTATATGTGTATGAGTGTGTGTTTGTCTTAATCTTATTGAGAAAATGCCATTTTTGTATAAGCAGACAATGAGCCAGGTTAGGTTCAGGCTGTAAGTTGTCTTTTGTGGGCTGTGGTTCCACTGTTAGGATTTTAAGGACATTGAAGTACTTTTCAGATCTGTCCTCAGTATGTGCCACTCATGGCCAGCCTGGGTGGTGGTCTATCTGCTGGCTTAGTTCAGTCTTTTTAAATGCTGATTAGAAATAGATCTGCATATATGTAGCTCAGGTGTGAACTCAGACTCACTTTCAGGAACTCCTTTATCTCATTATTGTCTCAGGTACTTTCCAGTTCCCTGTGCTTCTCCTTTCCACTTCCCGGTCAGAAGGCTGGGAAACCAGTTATTCCATTCTGGCTTCTATTTCTGAGGCTGTACTCAGAGGGCCAGACCACCTTGAATAACTAAAGATAAAATAAATTACAAGTTCACTGTCAGTTTGGTGTTATTTTAAATTCTTGTTTTCTTCTCCAATGTACTTGTACTATTTAGTTTCTAAATGTTCATTTGTGAATCTTGAGTGGTTACATGGTTATTGTCATCTACACTCAAGAATTGTACACTTTTAATATATGCATATTATACCTCATTATAAAAATCTATGAGGAAATGAAAATAACAAGGTAAAGTAAGTAATGGTCATATCACATTGTATTTTAATTTTTATGTGCACAAACTTTCAGAGTTACTATAATTGCTACTTGGTTAACTTGCATTATTGCTCTTTCTCCCTCATTTGGTCAGTTTGGCAAATTCTCTACCATTCTATCTCTTAAACTTTTTGTCTCTTTCCCTATTTAGCTCTATCTCTCAAATGCATATACTTAGAGTCATTATGCAATTTAATCCTGAATCATGTGAGTTTAAGTACAAATCTAAAAATAGGTAAATACTCATCATAAATTTTAAACAAAATCTGAAGAAATGAAAGCATTCAGATTTTGCTAAACCTTCTAATTATGAAAAATATTAATCTTCCAAGGTAAAGAAAAAAATCCACAGGAATAAGGAATTCTAGTCTTAAGTTGTAAATCATAATTTTAATTTTCCTTAGAATTAATAAAGACTTTGATCCTGAACATAAATGCATGGCCATCAGAAGATCATCCTATATCAGAAATGATAAGCATTGAATTAGGTCAGTGCAGTTAACAATAACATGTGTCATATATTAGGTTGTCAATTTATGTCTATAGGATGAAAAATAAATAGATCATATGGTGACTCTAATTTCTTACTACAGAGAGTTAAGACAATCATTATTTTGGGATTGGAAATTTTGGGGTCATTAGCTCTTTGGAGTTGTCAACACACATTAAGTACTATAACTTTAGTAAACTTCCCTGTTATTTGGTTAAATACTGATTGAATGATATGCATATGATTTACTTAAGGGTGCAATAGGAATAGTCTGACAACATTAAATTATGCATCAAATAACAGGCATAAATTGACCCATTTGCATTTGCTATCTGTATGGCAATAATATATTGCACCTTATACACAAGAGAAATGGCAACAAAAGTTTAGCTGCAGATGCAATAGCATCCCTCTCTGGTTTCAAAAATAAAACTCCTATTAAAATAATAGAGAACCTCAAATGATCTTTATTATTTTTAAATTATTTATGCAGAAAAAAATAGTTGTTCCATTAAAGGAAATATTTTCAGAAAACTTGAAAATCATTTTCAAAAGCAAAAATAATTGCCAAATTCTAGAAATTTCCTTTATATTAACTTTTCTTCTGGAAAACTATGATTACAAACAGAAGGATTTCACACAATGATTATGCATGAAAGTAAGCACATTAAATCAAGAGTAATTTTCAGAGACCGTAACATTTGCTCTAATTAGAAACAGCAATTTTCATATTGCAACATAACATTTGCTTTTTGCTTCTTAGACTTTATTTTCAAAGTTAATTTGGTAGGAATATAAAATAAGGTAGTCACACTAGATCTTTAAAAATTACTGTGTTTATAGTCATTATGTATATTTATGTTAGAGAACAGTTTAGTCTAAACTAGTATTTAAAAATCCATGTATCATACAGTATGGATGACCCACAGCAATCATAATGTTTAGGACTGGAAATGTAATAGAATTAATTGATCATTTCAAATGTCTAATTAAATTAAATTGAATACTAGCCTATTGAGTCTATTCAGAAGGTATCTCTAAAGGAAAAGACTGGGTTTTATTCATTTAATCAAAGATATTTTCTGAACTCTATTAACATTATAATTATTAGCTCTGTCCATTCTGTTTTATTATACTTAATTCATTAAGCAAATGAATAAAATAAAACTCTCCCTAAAATTCTCTGGTAACAATAGTGGTCATCTTTATATATTGCTTTACAGTCTTACTTGAACCATGAATAAAATAATATGCTAGTAACCAAAAGAATACCATGAAAAATTAAATCATTCTGATTATATTGATTAAAGGTAAAATGATTTAAATTGGGTGGTTGGCACTAAGTGATAATGATTAATATGAACTCAGTGTATTTTCTTTTCTTGTTAAAAGATGTACATCTTAAAAAGTTTTTCTTATGAAAATGTATGCAAAACTACAAAATAAAATAAATCAAGACTGACTGAGAAAATTGGGACAGAGGGAAAATGAGGATAGGAAAAGGAGATGATGTCAGTAGTAAGATGAGCACACTGAAAGCATACCAAATGTTCCTGTACATCTGCTAGAGATGGGACACAAATTTAGCCCAAAGCTTTCTAGTAGTCAACACAAAGAAGGATCAATGATTCATTTAATGGGTCACAGTATCCTTGAAATAAAAACAAAGCATTCATTCAGGAAAAAACCTATTACTGGCACTACAACCAAAAAAAACATTTCTCACGTGTCTTAATAAAAAGAATATTGTAAATTACATCCATGCCTACATTTTTACAATATAGTGCAGTCAGAAGTGCTCAACATTTCTAGTGATAACATCCTCAAATTAGACTGTGCTATGACATAGGACACAATTCAGCAAAGCCAAAGCAATTTAGTTTGGATGGACACAATTATCAGAAGATACGGCTTAACCCTGCAATCCACTACAGAGGGTTTAAAGCAGCAGGCTTCATATTTTCACTTTGCTCTAGGAGCTGTCCTGTGTGCACACATGAGTGCTCATGTATACAAATGGGAACATGGGTAAAAGGAGAGCCAACACCACTTTCAACACAGAAAGTTTAATAATTTATTATTTTTGGCTCCATTTTTAGATATTGTGGCTTATATGTAGAAAGGCTTGAAATTGGATTGTTGTTTGTTTCTAAAGGATAGTTTTAAAAGTTCCAGATCTTAGCAAAGGGCTAGCAGAAATATTGTTTAGGAATTTCTCAATCACTAATTCTCAAATGAGTAAGAATAAGTGACAATGACTTCCATGTTATTCTTCCTAACAGCTTTTTGTAATCTTACTATTTCATTTTCTTTTATTGTCCCATACAAAACCAATTACTTTAAGAGTTAGTAGAACTAAAAAGGGTTGTCATCATCTTTTGGAAAGTAATAGTGCTGATGAGGAATACATACACTTAACAGATAACTTGGATTGCTCTTAGAGTCAAAGTAGTTTGGTTTTTATTTCAGGACCTAATAACAAAGTTTAAAAATATGTTTTTGGATCAACACCAGGTAAATTTGAGTTTGAGTGCAATCATTTATAAAACTTAAAAATGTAAGTGTCTGGGGGTGCCTGGGTGGCTCAGTCGGTTAAGCATCCAACTTCAGCTCAGGTCATGATCTCATATTCGTGGGTTCGAGCCCTGAGTCAGGCGCTGTGCTGACAGCTAGCTCAGAGCTTGGAGCCTGTTTCAGATTCTGTGTCTCCCTTTCCCTCTGACCCTCCCCGGCTCCCGCTGTCTCTCTCTCTCTCTCAGAAGTAAATAAAACATTAACTTTTTTTTTTTTGAAATACTTAGGTGTCTGACATACATTTCAAATACCCTGAATTAGAAACTGCAGAGTATAGAAAGAGCAAATCAAATATAACTGTTTAAAAATTCCATAGGTGACCCTTATATATTCCGAGTTAACACTCAAATATTTGTTTTAAATACATTAAATAGTGAAAATATTACAAAACTGTAATAACATTTCTTCACCTTAAAAATTAAGTCCATTCAGACCAATCACAGAGACAAGTTCAAAAAGAAATTTTCATTTCATATAATTGTATGGAAACCAACTTGACAATAAACTATTTGTAAAAATAAAATAAAATAAAATAAATTAAAAAAAGAAATTTTAAAAGATACGTATACCACATTATTGTAAGATGAAGAAACATTATGCCTACAAGCCTCTCTATTTTGCCATCATACTTCCTTTTCTTTCCTTGAATATCAACCACTCTGGTGAGTGCAGAATGCCAGGACCACAGACTTGGGACTCAATGTGTTCTTGTTGCCATGTGTGGCCACTGCGATGCTCCTCACTGCAGTCATATGCCTTTCAGCAAAATATTGCACACCCAATACAAAATTTCAGTCAGGTAAAATGGTAGACACTGGAACAAGCATTATAAATTGAATATTCTAAACAGTATTCTTTTTTTGGTGCAACACATATGTGTTTTTACAGAGAATTTCAGAAAATTTCAGGAAGTAACATAGTCGCTGATAGATGAACCAAGGAATAGAGAAGTTCCAGATAAAATGGAACTTCCTAATTTTCCTTCTGCATTCCCATGTATTACAATTTCAAGAGTAAAATATTGGATTTTTATTTTTAAATTAAATCTAATTGTTCTGCTCTATTACAAACCCGATTTACTTCAAGAGTAACAAAGAATGGCTTTTCACCAGCTACAAAGTATTTCTGACTAGATTTTCCCATTTTAAAAATATCTAGTTTTATTCTTCTTGACATGTTTCACTATATATGACATTATATACTGAGGATAAATGCATTTATTGGTTTGATCTAATATTGAACTTGATTCAGAGTGTTTTAAACGTTTTTCATTATTCTCTCTGCTCCTTTTTGCTCTCTTTTCAACTTGTGTGAGTCAACTCTAGTTTAAAGTAGTGTCCCTCTAGTCTGTCTGTATTTACAATGTTTTCTGTACATTCTGTCAGCAATTACTTATATACCTACCATACTTCCACTGTTCTGCAAGAATCTCATTTATTTATTTAGTCATGGTTACAAAGTAACTTCCTTGAAGTCTAGCCTTTCCACAAAGAATAAAGTCAGAGAAAAGGAGTCTCTATTTCATGCACATGGCAAAATCTTAGCATAAAAATGTTTAAAAGATAGAATAGTTAACTGTCTTAAGCAAAGGTATTCTTTTGGCAGAAACAATGTGGGTACAAAGGAGACTCTGTTTGAACATTTCAGATATTAGGGAGTGACAGGCAGTTTAGAACCATTCATTGGGGAAAAAATGCTGCCAGTCAGATTTTAAAAAAAAAAAAAAAAAAAACGTACTGTAGGCAGGTTCCAAAGATGGAAAACCATAGAAAAGTGGTAGAGCCTAAATATGGAAATAAAATTAACCAGGAAAGATATTTTGATTCATGTTTTTCAGTAGTAGAAGCAGAACTTCTGCTTCTGGGTGAAGTGGATTACCTTGTGGTAGACTATCATTCTTGCTGAGCACAATTAGAAAAGCTGTGAAAAATCATTTTTTTTTAGCCTTCAGATATGTGAAAGTCCCATGAAGACATAAGGATCTGGTAAGCCGGAATTGAACTCTCAATGTGGGTCCAGTTGTTACTTTGGAGTCATTTACTGGTACTGTTTGAGAAATTTACCTCGACGGAGAGTTATTAGCTCTCAGTGATGAGAAATCATCTGAGATTTTAGTGGTCTCTTGTGTTTATAGGGACAAAATTAAAGACTCTGGGGACCTCAAACAGATAGTATATTATCCCTATCATTCCTGAAACTGTGCAGGGCAAGAATGTAAAACGCTTAGCCCCAAACTATTGAAAAAAAAAAAAGCTGAACTTTTAGCAATCATTCATGAAGAGGCAAAAATAGATTTCAGGAACTGTTAGGTCAGGGGCCCACAGGATGTTTTCAAATTCCATTAAAAACACTGGTGAGTGACTGGAATGAAATAATTCCAGTTTCTTCACTGAAACAAAGAACCTTGTCACTAGGAGAATATCATATGAAGTCCCCTGAATTTTTCCAGAACATATCCAGTATTAAATTGAAAATTACCAGGTATGGCAATAATGTGACAGAGAATCAAGAAAAAAAAAAAACAACTAGATGATTTAGATGCACAGGTGATTCAGATGCTCTGATAGATAAGAACTTTAATATAACTTTGACAGATTTGTTTTGTTAGGTCTTTAGGATTTTCTACATCTATAAGCTCATCTGTTTGCCATCTGCAAAAAGTTATTTTACTTCTTTCTTTCCAATTTGGATGCTTTCTTTTTCTTTTTTAATTGTTCTGGCCAGGATTTCTAGTACTATGCTGAGTAGAAGTGGTGTGCTGGTCGTCCTTGCCTTGGTCCTGATCTTAGAGGAAAAACTTTAGGTTTGTTGACACTGAGTGTATTAGCTGTGGGCTTGTTATGTATGGTCTTTACTATGTTGAGATACCTTGTTACTATACCCAGTTTACTGACACTTTTTATTATGAAAGGGTAATGAATTTGTCAAATGTTTTTTGTGCAATATATTGCTATGATCATGTCATTTTTATCTCTCTCATTCTACAAATGTGATATATCATATTAATTGATCTATGTTTCGCCATACTTGTTCAGAGATAAATCTCACTTGCTGATGAGGTCTCACTCTTTTAATGTTTTATTGAATTGGTTTGCTAGTATTTTGTTGAAGATTTTTGATTCTGTGTCCTCCAAGGTTTTTGGGCTGTGGTTTTCTTATAGTATCTTTGTTCTGGCTTTCAAGTTGCAGGACACAAAATCAACATCAGTTGCATTTCTATATGCTAAAAATGAGCTATTCAATAAGAAAATTAAGAAAATAACCCCATTTACAATAACATCAAGGCAAAGAAATAAAAAACTTATACACTGAAACTATAAAACAGTGACAAAAGAAATTAAAGAAGTCAGTAACAAATGAAAAGACAGTTTGTATTCACGGATTAGAAGAATTAAATTGTTAAAATAGCCATACTACTTAAAGTGGTCTACAGATTCAGTAAAATCCCTATAAAAACTCCATTGATATTTTTTACAGAAACAGAAAACAATCTTAAAATTCCTATGAAACCACAAAGACCCCAAATAGCCCAAGCAATCTTGAGTGAAAGCAATCTTGAAAGCAAAGCAGGAGGTATCATGCTTCTTGACTTCAAATTACAAAACTATAGCAATTAAAACAGTATCCTGCTAGTATAAAAAAAGACATATAGATCAATGGAACAGAATAAAGAGTCCCCAAATAAACCAACACATATACCATCGATTGATTTTTAACAAGAATGACAAGAATGTACAACGGAGAAAGAATCATTTCTTCAACAAATGGTGTTTGAAAAACGGGATATACATGTGCAAAAGAATGAAATTGGACCCTTATCTTATACCATACATAAAAATCAACTCAAAGTGAATTAAAGAGTTAAAAATTAAGGCTTGAAACAATAAAACTCCTAGAAGAAAATACAGGAGAAAAGTTTCATGACATTAATCTCTGCAACAACTTCTTGAAAATGACACCCAAAGCACAATCAATAAAAGTAAATCTATAAAAGTGGGACCGTATTACACTAAAAAGCTTCTGCACAGTGAAAGAAACAATCAACAAAATGAATAGATGACCTATGATATGGGAGAAAATATTGGCAAACCATATATTTGATAGTGGTTAACATTCAAAATATATTAAGAACTCCTTCAATTCAATAGCAAAAACACAAATAACTGATTTAAAAATGGGCAAACAACTTGACTAGACATTTCTCCAAAGAGGACATAAAAATGGCCAACACATGTATGAAAAGGTGCTCAACATCACTAATCATCAGGGAAATGCAAATCAAAACTACAATAAGATATCACCTCATACTCTTTATGATGGCTATTATTAAAAAAAAAAACTGAAGATAACTGTTGGTGAAAATATGGAGAAATTGGACACTTGTATACTGTTGGTAGAAATCTAAAATGGTGCATCCACTATGGCAAACATACGGAGGTTCTTCAAAAATTAAAATAGAGCTGCCATATTATCCAGCAATGCCACTAATGGGTATATATTCAAAAGAATTGAAATCAAGATCTCAAAATGATATCTGCAGTCCCACACCCACTGATGCATTATTCACAATAGTCAATATATGGATACAACCTAATTGTCCATCATCATTTGGATAAAGAAATGTGGTATATACATACAATAGAATATTATTCCACCTTAAAAAAGAAGGAAATGTTGCCATGTGCAACAACATGGATGAACTGGAGGATATTATGTTAAGTGAAACAACCAGTCATAGAAGGACAAATGTTGCCTGCTTCCAACTATATGAGATATCTGAATAGTCAACTCATAGCAACAGAGAGTAGAATAGTGTTTCCAGGGTTTGGGGGGAGAAGGGAATAGGAGTTTTTGTTCAATAGGTATAAAGCATCAGTTACACAAATGAGTAGGTTCTAGAGATAGTATACACAACATTGCATCGATAGTTAATATTATGTAAGCATTTAAAATTTGTTAAGAAGAGAGATATCATGTTAAGTGTTCTTACCACAGGGGNAGATAGTATACACAACATTGCATCGATAGTTAATATTATGTAAGCATTTAAAATTTGTTAAGAGAGATATCATGTTAAGTGTTCTTACCACAGGGGGAAAAAAAAAACCTAAACAAATGGAAAAAAACCACAAAACTTTGAGTAATGTGTTCAATAAAAAGTGGAAAAAAAAGGCTGAAAGGATGAAAAAATATAGATACTATCTGATAACTGAAACCTATATATTTTTTATTCAATATTTAAACTAAACAAAAAACCAAATATACCCATTTCTCCCAGTCCACTTCCCACCTCTGGCAACCATTGATCTGTTTTCAGTTTCTGTGAGCTTTTTATTTTTTTAATTTACTATTATTATTTTGTAGATTCCACATATAAAAGACATCATACAATATTTATTCTTCTCTGACTGACTTATTTCACTTAGCATAATGTCCTCAAGGTCCATCCATTTTGTGACAAATGGCAAGATTTCATTTTTTTAAATAGCTAAACAATATTCTATTGCATATATATGTATACCACAATTTCTTTATCCATTCATGCATCGATGGACACTAAGGTTGTTTCCATATCTTGGTTATTGCAAATAAAGCTGCAGTGAACATAGGGGTGGTGCATATATCTCTTCAAATTAGTGTGTTGTTTGTTTGCTTCCTTTAGATAAATACCCAGATTTGGAAATTAAGAGCTCAACAGCTAAATTTAACAGCAAATTAGAGTGGAAGATAAGATTAGTGGCTGGAAGGAAGAACAATTAAAAGTATGCCAATATACTGAAACAGAGATAAAAAGAAATAGAAATATAGAAAATGTGTAGGAGAAAAAAACACTTAGAGCACAAATTTCTCACAGATACTTAAATGAAGTCTGAAATGGAGAGGAAAACAAGAGGGGCAGAATCATCATTTGAAAAAAATCCTGGCTGAGAATTTTCCTAAACTAATGACAGATGTATACCAGTAGATTGAAAAAGCTCTAAAACTTAGACAGAATAAATAGAAATAAAACAAAAATCAAAGGTTGGCACATCAAAATAAACCTCCTGAAAAGCAAAGTCAAATAGAAAACTTTAAAATCCCAGCAGGTTATTTTGTGGATATTAATAAGTTGATTTTATGGTAAAATTTAAATAGATATTTAAAGAGGGAGATAATTGGCAAGGCAATCATGAAGAACAAAGCAGGAGGATTTATACTATAAAAAGTCAGAACTTATATATAATCCTCAAAAATTAAGCTATGCTGGCAATGGTGTGGGGATAGAAAAATGTATTTATATTACATGACAGAGAATACATAAATAGACTCACACATATATAATCACCTGATTTATAACAGTGATGGGAATGTGGTTCAATGTGCAAAGGATGGGCAATTTACAAACTGGACATATCTAAAAAACAAAAACAAAACAAAATGCTTGACCTTAAATTCATATCATACACGGAAGTCATTTCCATATTGATTGTAGATTAATTGTGAAAGGTAAAACAAAAGGGTTTGTGAAAGTAAACATAGAACAAGACAAGAGTTTGAGCAGATGAATGGGGAATAAGATCCAGGCTGGATTTCAAAGCTGGCTCTTTGCGGCCGAAAGAATTCGGCTTTGTTTAAACATCCAATAATTATACAGGCACTTCTGAGCTGTGTCTGAAACTCCTCATTTTTACAAACTATTCAAAATAATTGTAGGCCCATGAAAAAATGCTGGTCAGCATGAATGAGGTGCATAAAAGATACAGGTATTTTATTTAGATATATAGTATGCTCTTTTAATTTTGATTTTGCCAGGATTAGTTAACAAAATAAGACTAGCTCGTGCAAACACTCTCGTCTCACCTTCATCATAATGATTTAATCCGAAAATGCAGCCGAGAGCTACACCTTAATCACAAATCGCAGCTAAGTTCTCAAAATATAATCCAGATGTTGTTCTCTTTGGGCACTTCTGTCCTCACCACACATTAGTCTTAAAGGAAGACTCAACATGTGTCCAAATTCAGCCATATGAAAACATTGAAAGCATCAGAGTAAGTCATGTGAATTTCACTAGTAGATACACTTTAGGTGGCAAAATTTGAAGTAGTTTTAGAATTGTCAGAAAACAGCATAGTGAAAATGCAGAATTAAAAATGAACACTTGCATGAACCTTAACACATTGGAGAACAGTGTTTTATTTTTCTTGTGTTACATGGTTTAACACATGTGCCTGGCTTTGTATTCAGCATCTCTTCTTGCCCATGTCCCTAAACCTGAAGTTGAATCTGACACCTTTTTCCACTGAACATAAAAACAAAAAATCACATAAAAATCATTAGTGAGCAATTAGAGATTCTGAGGGAAAACAGAATTTTCACTTTTAAACCTGACACTGCAAGCAACTTAAAAGTTCAATTAGAAATGTGTATTTTCTTCTAAGTCTCTCTCTAGCCACACTTCCAACCTAGGATTCTCCTTGTTCCATTTTGCTCTTTCTGCTGCCTTATAAATACCTATTTCTTGGCTTTATCACATTCCCCATTATGTTCAGATCCCCAGATACAAGAGATTACATCTTTGCAGGTCCAGCAAGTTAGCCAGTCATTTCTAGCAAATGTGAACAAAATACTCTTTCTCATTTATGCATCTCCTACAAAAAATATCTGCATCCACCTCAAAAAAAAAAAAAAGAAATCTCAAGAAGACAACACCAG
This sequence comes from Crocuta crocuta, assembly GCF_008692635.1. NCBI lineage: Eukaryota > Metazoa > Chordata > Mammalia > Carnivora > Hyaenidae > Crocuta > Crocuta crocuta. The sequence goes on along the minus strand of NW_027531285.1, from coordinate 4,061,632 downwards.
AATGTACTTGTGATACTCAGGGCTCCACTGACTACTGCCTGAAACTCCTCTCCCAACTAAGGAATAAAAGGACATTTTCAACATTCTCTTCTGGATAGTGTTTCTGATCCAGTCTGATGACTTAGCTTTCAAGAAAGTCTCTTTTTAATTCTGGGGTTGTCCCTCTCAATGGAATCAGGCAAAGTTATACTTTGGTCATTAGAGGTTAGGTATATCTCAAGTTCAAGGAATATGCAGTTAGTGCTACAAAGGGGGTGGGGTACAGAGGTGAACTCAGAAGTTCAGTCCTCACCTACTATAAACCACATTTCATCCTAAGAGTCAGAGCCCACCTGACAGAAACATCTTTAGATGGGTACTTTCTCCACGATAGCCTCTAATTCTGGTATCTCTGCCTTACTTTCCAACTGTTCTCCTTCTATGAGCTTAATTTCTGTATGACAAGAATATAGTTTCTGTCCTTAAAACAACTAAAATGAGTGTGGTTACGTGTTTCTACTTCCTAGTCTTAGAAAGTCCTTTGTTTTTATTTCCAAATCTGCTTCTTCACATCCCTGTTGGTCATATCAGGTCTATGTAGTACAACCACAGGCCAGAATTAAATTAGCAGACAATTTTAGTGCCCAGGGCAAGTGCTGAAGGCCAATTTCTTCCTGTTATCTCTAGCACATATGACCTTAGGCAGCTGAGCCACATGTTAGTAATCTGCAAATGGCCCACTTTGAACTGACAACTGAAGTTTCAAGTCAGTGATTCCATTTTATCTACTGAGAGCAGGCATTATTATCTCTAATCTTCTTCCTTCTGAATCAGTTTTACTAAGAGTCAGATAGGAAGGGGAAATTTTTCATTTTTAATGAATTCAAGGTCTTTCCACGAAGGCTTATTTATAAATTGCTCTTGAAGTGACTATCTCTGGGTAATTCTAACGTTTTCTCCACATCATCTTATCACAAGTCCTATTACAAAGTCTCTGGAATTCTAAAAATACATGTAGAAGTCTTTTATTACCTGCCTTTTTGACTTATGATCAGAATCTTGTCATCTTAATCCTGGTTATTTTCCACTTTATAACATATTGCCCCCAAACAGAGACATGTCCACCTTATGTAATTCTTACCACTGGTCTTTAAAATGATTTTGTAATATTTTTCATTTCTCTACTTTATACCCCCCACTCCTGAGCATTTTCAGTGGCATACTCTAAACACAAATCAAAATATTTTTCTGATATCACTGGCATTCCATTCCCCACACATTTCTCTCTTTTCTGGTAGCTTTTGACCTCAACAAATCATTTTAATACTTGATTGATGACCAAAATAGAGTACTTTCTCCAAGAAACTCTACATCTGCAGATAACATCTGCCTTGGCCATCTTATTAGAATCCTGGAAATCCTGGAAATTAGAATCCTGGAAAGACTGGTGTAGTTTGATTACATATCCATTACTGGCCTAAGACTCTAGAATATAATTTCTTGGTTCTCTCACTCAATACATGAAATGGCACATGAATTTAGCACTTTATTTTAATCTTCAGTATTAAATTTTGCAAATGTTCACCTCATAATGTTTCTCTCCTATGAAGTCATATGCAAACTATCATTATGGTTTGTGTTATTTGGCAACTACAGTGAGGAAACACTCTTGTTTCACTTTCATCATGATGATTTAATCCAAAACACAGCTGAGAACCACACCTTAATCACAAAGCCCAGTTAAGTTCTCAAAATATAACCCAGATTTTGTCCTCTTTAGGGGACCTCTATGCTCGCCACACATTAGTCTTAAAGAAAGACTCAATATGTGTCCAAATTCAGCCATAAGAAAACACTGAAAGCATCAGAGTGAGTCATGTAGATTTTACTAATGATTTGGTAGGGAGACAGAGGGCAAGGCTAGCACTGAGCACTACACTATAAACAGGTTAGTCTAAGAATTCCATTTATGGATGTCTCGTCCTCCAAGATCCTATATGGTTAAACTCAAATTGTTTCCTTTTATTTTGACTTCTCTACCATTTTTTCATATCACACATCATAGTCTGCCACTTTTTACAAACACCCTCTCCAGATATGTGGACTTGGGTTCTGCCTTTTTTTCATGTAGAACAATACCATCAGACCATCTGGCCTTCTCCAGACCTCTCTGGAATGTTATTGATTCTTCATTATATGATAAAGTTGTTCCAGGGTTTCTTCACATTTCTTGTATTAGTTATCAAATATTCTAACAAGATCTAATTTATAATGGTCCTCTACTCATTCTATAGCATATTGTAAACATAAGCTTTATAGAGTTGGCATAACATGCATTTATTTCAACTACAGTACTTTAGTCACACAAAAAAGACATGCTAAAACTGAAAAAAAAGTGATGCACAGCTTTTGAAATATATGTTTAAATGCATGCTTTTAACAATGTGAAATTTTAAAAATTATTTTATTGTTAAAAACACTTAACATGAGATTATCCTCTTAATAGATTTTAATTAACAATACAGTGTTGCTACCTATGGTCACAAATGTTATACAGCATATCTCTACAACATATTCATCTTGCATAGCCGAAATTTTATTAATTATATTATTCATTTTATTGATTATTGATTTTATTTATACATTGATTAGCAACTATCTATTTCTGGCTTCCTACCTCTGACAACCACAATTCTATTTTTTGCTTCCATGAGTTTAGTTTACATACCTCCTATAAGGGGAATTATGGCATATTTGTCTCTATGTGACTGGTTTATTTTATTTAGCAGAACATCCCCAAGTTTCATCCATGTTGTCACATATTATAGGCATGCAAAAGAATGAAACTGGACCCTTCCCTTACATCATACACAAAAATCAACTCATAATTAATTACATACTTAAATATAAGATATGAAATTATAAAACTCCTAGAAGAAAACAGGTGAAACTCTTTTTTAAAAAATGTTTATTATTTTTGGAGGGAGACAGAGACAGAGTGTAAGCAGAGAAGGGGCAGAGAGAGAAAGAGACACAGAATCAGAAGCAGGCTCCAGGCTCTGAGCTGTCAGGACAGAGCCTGACTCAGGGCTCAAACTCACAGACCACAAGACCACGGCCTGAGCTGAAGTCAGCCCCTTAACCAACTGAGCCATCCAGGTGCCCCTAGGTAAAGCTCTTACATAAGGCTAATTATACAGCACATTTTTGCTGAGAAAGGCTATGAAAGTTTGTATAGTCTACTATAAATCTCTATATTACCAAAAATATTACTATAACTATTAAAATACATAAATAGGTGTAAATATCCTACTGAATTATTTTTAGAGAGTGGATATTCCATTTTAGTAGCAAAGCTACTGAACATTAAAATATAGTAGTTGCTTGCATTCAATTACTATGGATAGTGATATTTATTATATGTTGATCATTTTACTTACATCTTTCAGATGATCAAAAGTTGGTTTAGCTGTATAGAGCATAAGTTGCTTGGTCACTGGGTCTAATTCTAAAGAAAACCAAAGAAAATATTTAGAATATCATCAAAAGTAACAAAAAATCAAAAGTGGAAAAGCTGTTAATCTTTATCAATATTTTGATAATGAAAGTCCAAACTGGATTTCCCCTAATAATAAAATTGACTCATTTGTACTTTTACTTAAATTCATGTTCACAGACACCTTGATCATCACAGAGACTTTTAGCATAAATTAATCTAATTTGTACAATGTCTAACTTCATAATCAGAAATTAGAATTGTTCTGTGCTTAACATGTGGCATACACGTTATTACAGACATGTAATATTAGTGTCTCTTTGTTATTACAATGCCACATGTAATCACATGTCTGTAAGATTATTGGTTGCCTATCCCAAAGCCATTACATAATCCCTTGTCAAAATCTCTTTTTATGAGAAGCTAAAAACAGGAGGTTATTTCTTTTTTCATTCAGAATTTCATGCTCCTAAGGCATAGGCATGTGGACAAACATGATTATAATTTATCATCCAAATGGGAGCACATTTGAGAATAAAGAGGAATTATTTATAGTTCTTCTTGGGCAATTGAGTGAGCACACCAGAAATTAACCAATGGGATTTAACAGGTAGTATACTGGGAGACTTTTGGGGAAATCTAAATTCCAGGATTTAAAAACAGTCTGGACTGGGCAACTGCTCGTTATGTTTAGGACAAAGTTGTATTGGATCACAGAGCCTAAAACAGCATTTTTGATGCATGAAAAGACAAAACTATGGATGACAGCCAATACATTGAGGACAGCACAGTGAAAAGACAGAGCTTCTTTGCTGACATCATTGGATAGTTTGCCTCTTCTTACATAATAGATAACTTTATCCTTTTAATTAGGTCTTTTTAATCTCATGTCAAAAGCATCCTAAATAATATATTCATTAATGTTAATGTGTACTAAAATTTGGGACCATAATCTTTCATGCACAGTCCATTCAATAAATTATTGGACAAGCTTCTTGATCATTTTTCTGCTTTAGTTTTATGTAATCTTTATAATCTCTTTCTTCTTCAATATTGGAATTTAAGATGAATTCACTTACATTTTTAAGGTAAAGAGTTCAGTTTCAAAACACACCATGTAATATCAGCAAACCTATTAACCAAGTTTATAGTTGGCTTAAAATTCAATTACTAATTAAAATAATGATGTTAATATCTTGAAAATACCAAAGTTGCTCTAAGTAACAGAATTTAATAAGCGCTGGAGTAGTTAATAACTCAAACTCATTTGATTGTAATATTAGGACACATTTATATTAGCTGAAGTAAAAGCATATACTTAAAAAGGTCATACAAAATAAAAAGAGCAGACCGACAACATGGCATAAGAAACACTAAATATGGGATAAGAAATATTAGGAAACAAGGGTGCTAGCTTTGGACATTGGAAACTACATAATCCCTTTCATACTATTACATTTGCTTCCCTAAATTATCTGTCCACTTTCTTCACTACCTCATTTTATATAACACCTAATGTGAGCAACCCCCAAATCAAGTTGACATAATCTTATAATTCAGGAAACTACCAGTTGACCCAGTCCTTATGACAGAGTTTATTTGAGAAAATATAATTGGCTTGTCCCGAACTATAAATTTGTTTATATCAATTAAGGATATATCCTTATTTTGATACATCAGTTAAGAGAAACTGATGAAGGAACTCTTTTTTTCTGAGTCTGTGAGTGGGATACAGAAATGAAATTGGTATAAGAAAGAAGCCAAGGAAACTCAAAGTTGATTGAGCATATTAAATGCTAGACACCACCTGAAAAATTTCATGTTATTTTGTGCAATTTGCAAATAATTTCTACAAGATAGATATTCTTGCAACAATTTCACAAATAAGAAATTGAGGACTCAGGAAAATTAAGCAAGTGACAATGCCAAGATTTTAGCCACAGTTTGTCTATATCAAGAACAGGTAGAAAAATAGATAATGAGTTCATTTTAAGTCATACATATGATTTCTGCTTTTGTTTTTCATTAACAGAGGTACTTCACAGAATTATATGGATTTTTCTTCAGTTTTATGGGTATAAATGTATAGGATCATCACTGTCGTAACAGATGGTAGAATTAATATTCATGTTTGCTTAAACACCAACCTTATATTGCCCAGATAACAATGTTGCATTTAATCATTTTGAATATCAAGCAATTTATATCAGAGAAAAGAACACATAGCTAAATTGTAATTAGTAACCAATTTTTGATGTGCCTATAGTATTATCATACTATTTAAACTGTAGTTGTAATAACAAAAAAAGTAGTCTGGAAGTGAGTGGTCATTCAATATCCCGACTTTGGGGATGGAGTTGCCTCTCTTCACCTCCATTAACTACTCATACAAGAATTAAAAGCGGGAAGATGTATTCTGTGAACAGCACTTGATTCTGACACAGAATTTTCACTCCTTTTTTAACAACGTTTTAACAAGGAAAGAAGCACACTTTTGCAAAGGTGTATGCAGAAATGCCATATTATTCCATTTCAGTAATTATTATAGCCATAAAATAATTATTGTTCCTTTTCTTTGAGGCTTCAGAGAGATCTCAGGAGATCTCAGGAGGGACAGCTGAAAAAGTAATGTCAGATTGATCTAGAGGATGTGATTCAAATGGCCCTGCTGTTAGCAGGTTTTCCTGAGGAAGAATGCCTTCAGAAGTCGACATATTTTTTAATATAGTCCTTACATGAAGCTCTGAAACCTCAGGAGTCATTATAGAAATGGTACTGTGCCTGAGTCCAATGAACAAATAATTGAAAGAACTAAGGGTTTCTGAAAAAATGATTATATGAAGTTTTTAATTTATTGTGAAAATATAGTGAAATATATTGATAATTCTTTAATGTTACACTAACTTTACATTACTGGAATAAACCCAATTTTTGTGATAAATAGCCCTTTCTATACACTTCTGGATTCAGTACACTAATATATTATTACCATGCTACATATTGTTTATTTCTTTTACTGTTTTGAGATGTTTTAGTTTAAAGGCTAATTTAAAAAGTTTAAGACTGTTTTTTCTTCTATTTTTTAGAAGAGTTTGTATAAGGTTGTGTAGGATTATGTTTTCCTTAAATATTTGGTAGAATTCATAGATTACCAAACAAAATGGGTCTTTATGGGAAGATTTTAAATTATGTATTCAGTTTCTTTCACAGACACAAAATTATTTACACATCCTATTTCTTTTGTGAAGATTTTCTTTTCTTTTTTGGGGGGATGCTCTATGTCCAACAAGGGCTTAAACTCATTACTCTGAGATCAAGAGTTGAATGCTCTACTGACTAAGCCAGCCAGGGCACTCCATTTTGTGAAGATTTTCTAAGGGTTTGCTTTTCCAGACAGTTGTCCATTTTATCTAAATATTCAAATGTATTGGCATATAGTGATTCATAATAGCTTTTTAGATAGATTGAACTGTTGTCAAAAATATCCCAGCGAAGAAAAATCCAGGACCAGATGGCTGTACTGGTGAATTTGACCAAACATTTAAAGAAGTAAAACCAATCCTTCTCAAACTATTTAAAAGAGAGAGAGAGAGAGAGAGAGAGAGAGAGAGATCACTTCCAAATTCATTTTACAAGGCCCACAGTATCTTGATAACCAAAGCCAGATAATGACACTACCAGAAAAGAGAACTATAGGTCACTATCCTTGATAAATATAGATACAAATATTCTCAATAAAATACTAGCAAACTGAGTTCAGTGGTACAATAAAAAGACCATTCATCATGATTAAGTGGAATTTATCCTTGGGATACAAAGATGTTTCAACATACACAAAACGATGTGATACCTCACATTAATAGAATGAAAGAAAAGAACTATATAATTCTCAAAATAGATGCAGAAAAAAAGTATTTGGCAAAATGTAACCTCTATTCATGATTTAAAAAGACACTTAACAAATTAGGAATAGAAGGAACATATCTCAACATAATAAAAGTCATATGTAAGAAGCCCACAGCTTACATCATACTCAGTGATGAAAAAGGTCAAAAGCTTTTCCTCTAAGGTCAGAAACAAGACAAAAGTGTCCACTCTCACCATTTTGATTCAACATCGTACTAGAAGTTCTAGCTAGAGCAATCAGACAAGAAAAATAAATAAAAGTCATCAGAATTGGACAGAAAGAAGTGAAATCACTATTTGCAGGTGGCATGATTTTATTTTATTATTTTTCCATTTTTTATTTAAATTTTTATTTTAATTCCAACATAATGACATGATTTTATGTATAGAATATCCAAAAAATGAAACCAAAAGTTATTAGAACTAATCAACAAATTCACATATGCAGATAAAAAAACTTATAGAAAAAGATATATTTATAGTAATCAAAAGTGAGGGTTACAGGAGGAGGAACTGGAGGAAGTAACAAAAAGCACAAACTTCTAGCCATAAGATAAATAAGTACTAGGGATATAATATACAGCATGATGTTAACACTGCTGTATGATGTAAAGGAAAATTGTTAAGAGTAAATCCTAAGAATTCTCATTGCAAAGAGAAGGGCTTTTTTTTTCTTTTGTTTATATTTATATGAGATGATTGATGTTAACTGAATGTACTGTGGTAATCATTAACAATATATGTCAATCATACCATCATGCTATACATCTATATGCAATTATTTCTCTATAAAATTAGAAAAAATTGAGGTGCCGGGGTGGCTCAATCGGTTAAGCATCCGACTTTGGCTCAGGTCATGATCTTACAGTTCATGGGTTTGAGTCCCACGTCAGGCTCTGTGCTGACAGCTTGGAGCCTGGAGCCTGCTTTGGATTCTGTGTTTCCCTCTCTCTCTGCCCATCCCTTGCTCATGCTCTGTCTCTCTCCCTCTCAAAAATAAATAAACATCAAAAAATAATAAAATAAAACCAGAAAAAATATTTAAAATATCTACAAATGTTATTTTCCCTATTTGCCTAAAAGGACAAAATAAAGGATAAGAACATTTCAATTTAAGCTAGAAAAACTTCTCAGGTTATTTAAATTTTTCCTAAAGTTTTTGGTAGTCTAAATCTAAGATATTGAAGTCATCTCTGATTAGTAGGAAAGAGTAATCCAGTGGCTTTGTGCCCAAAGCACTAATGAATGTTGAAGTAATCCAGTTGCAATAATGAAAGAAATTTAAAAAAATACTTCAAATCTTTCTCCTATACAATCAACACCATATGTTTTTAAAATTGCATGCTATTTAAACAATATTTTTAGGGCATTATACACTTTGTAGCCACTAATCTTAGTACTTATGGAAAAACATAAGTCATTTATTTTTTTTAATGTTTTTAATGTCATTATTTTTAATGTCATTAAGACAGTATTTATTAAATAATTGCTATTTCTTAATAGAAACTTCATCTAATTTGCAGGGAATATTTCAGTACACAAAACTAGGTAGGAATTCAAAAAACAGTAATTACTATAATACAACTATTATAGAAATGAATAAGAGCTTGGCACCTGCTTCGGATACTGTGTTTCCCTCTCTCACTGCCTATCACCAGCCCATGCTATCTCTCTCTCTCTCTCTCTCAAAAATAAATAAACATTAAAAAAAAGAAATGGATAAAAAACAAAATAAAACCAAAATAAGATGGTTTATGTCAGGAAAAGACTAAATAATTGTCAATATGCCTATGCATAACACTCCAATAAAGTTACTTCTGATAGGTGGCTTATTACTTATAGAGTGTTTATTAACATATTTCTAAAGAACAGCTAATTTGGTTGCCTATGGATCAACAAGTTTTGACAATAGCACAATGTTTGTGAGGATTTTATAAAGTGGGTTTTTAAATATTTGTGTGACTGAAATAAATATATATTTAATAGATAAACCTAAGCTAATCCTCCTTATAAAATATCTGAGCATAGTAGCTACATAAGGGAAAAGACTTTGTATTTTTAGTGAATTGTAAGTTAAAAATGGAATTCTGTTTACTTATTCAGTAAACATGTTAGTTTCAACTGTAAATAGTACATAAAACATACTCTCTGATCTGGGATAGCTCACATTTTAGTGTAAGTAATAAATTTATTTTTACTTATTAATTACTTACTATTCTAGTGTAAATAATTAAAATAAGATGTGAAATTTCCACATATGAGTGAAATCATGTAGTATTTGTCTTTCTCGGACCGACTTCTTTTCTTAGCATAATACTCTCTAGGTCCGTCCATTTCTTTACAACTAGCAAGATTTACATCTTTTTGATGGCTGAGTAATATTCCACTGTAGATATGTATAACACATCTTCTTTATCCATTCATCAGACAATGGACATTTTGGTTCATTCCATAGTTTTGCTATTGTTGATAATGCTGCTGTAAATATCAGGATATGTGTATCCCTTCAAATCAATATTTTTTGTGTCCTTTAGGTAATTATCTAATAGTCCAATTACTGGGTCATGGAGTGGTTCTATTTTTAACTTTTTGAGGCACCTCTATACTGTTTTCCAGAGTGGCTGTAGCAGTTTGCATTTGTATCCAACAGTATAAGAGGGTTCTCCTTTCTCCACATCCTCACCAACACCTATTGTTTTCTGTGTTGTTAATTTTAGACATTCTGACAGGTGTGAGTTGATATCTTATTGAAGATTTGATTTATATTTCCCTGATAATGAATAATGTTTAGAATCTTTTCATATGTCTGTTGGCCATCCATATGTCTTCTTTGGAGAAATGTCTATTCATGTATTCTGCCCATTTTTATTGGATTATTTGTTTTCTGGATGTTGAGTTATATAAGCTCTTTATATATTTTGGATACTACCCCTTTATCATACATGTCATTGCAAATATCTTCTCCCATCTCAAATTTTGACTTTCAGTTTTGTGGATTGTTTCCTTTGCTATGCAGAAGATTTTTAACTTGATGAAGTCCCACTAGTTTATTTTTTCTTTTGTTTCCCTTGCTTCAGGAGACATATTTAATAAGAAGTTGCTATGGCCAATGTCAAAGAAGTTGTTGCCTATCTTCTCCTCAAGGATTTTAATGATTTCCTGTCTCACATTTAGGTCTTTCATTCATTTTGATTTTATTTTTGTGTATTGTGTAAGAAAGTAGTCCAGTTACATTCTTTTGCATGTTGCTGTCCAGTTTTCTCAATACTGTTTGTTCAAAAGACTGTCTTTCTCTTGATGAATATTCTTTCCTGCTTTGTCAAAGTTGACCATATAGTTGTGGGTCCATGTCTGGGTTTTCTATTCTGTTCCATGATCTATGTGTCTGTTTTTGTGCCAGTACCAGACTGCCTTGGTCACTACTTTGTAATATTACTTGATGTTTGGAATTGTGATGCCTCCAGCTTTTCTTTTCTTTTTTTCCTAATGTTTATTTATTTATTTTGGAGAGAGAGAGAGAGAGAGAGAGAGAGGAGGGGCAGAGAGAGAAGGAGAGACAGAATCCCAAGAAGGCTCTACTCTGTCAGTGCACAGCCTCACATGGGGCTCGAACTCATGAACTGTGAGATCATGACCTGGGCATCTTCTGTGGTTCCATACAAAATTTTAGGATTGTTTGTTTTAACTCTGTGAAAAATGCTGGTGGTATTTTGATGGGGATCACATTAAATGTGTGGGTTGCTTTAGGTAGTATCAACATTTTAACAATATTTGTTCCTACAATCCTTGAGCATGGAATGCTTTTCCATTTCTTTATATCACCTTCAATTTCATTCATAAGTGTTTTATTTTTTAAGTGTATTTATTTATTTTGAGAAAGAGAGAGAGAGTGCACAAGCCAGGGGAGGGGAAGGGAGAGAAGGACAGAGAGAATCCCAAGGAAGCTCCATGCTATCATCACTGAGCTCAATGTGGGGCTCATTCCCACAAACCAAGATATTATGACCTGAACCAAAAGCACAGTTGGATGCTTAACTAATTGAATCACCAGGTGCTGCCCCCATCAGTGTTTTATAGTCTTCAGAGTACAGACAGATCTCTTAGCTCATTGCTTAGGTTTATTCCTAGATGTCTTACAGTTTGGGGAGCAATTGTAAATGAGATTGATTCCTTGATTTCTCTTTGTGTTGCTTCATTACCAGTTTATAGAAATGAAACAGATTTCTCTATGTTGATTTTATATTCTAAGACTTTACTCAATTTGTGAATCAGTTCTAGTAATTTTTCAGTGGAGTCTTGGGTTTTCTACATAGATTATTGTGTCATCTATATATAGTGAAAGTTTTACTTTTTCCTTGGTAATTTGGGTGCCTTTATTTCTTTTTGTTATCTGATTGCTAAGGTTAAAACCTCCAGTACTATGTTAAATTACAATGGTGAGAGTAGATACCCCTGTGCCAAGCACTATTCATAAACTATTTCTAATCTTCAAAATGATATTTCATAGTAAGATTTATTAACATATTATTGACAAAAAATACAACGGCTTATATAGGCTAAATACTTGCCTAAAAATATCATACAGTTTCTAAGTGTTTGAGATTGGACTTGCTTTCAAATATCTATCAGCCCAAACCCTGCATTTATTTTATTATATGTATTCCCTCTCCTCTTTGCAACAACCATTGAATATTAAATTCTGCAAGTAGAACTTTAGACAGAATTGTTTGTTTACTTTCTAAATCAATGAAAATGATTTATTTTTCCCTTTACCCAGTGCCGATATGTGTAATAGAAATTTTATGACTCAGAAATTCTTTTCTGCCTTTTCCTAGATATAACTCAGACTGGTTATCATCAAAGCAATTGCCAAAAGTGAACAGGTGGAGCCCTAGAGAAAGGTATGTACAGAAAGGAAGCAAAGATGCCATTTTAAAATTAGCTCAATCACGTTTTAGGAAGTCGTTAGAAAGACATTGAAGCCTACAGAAAAACATTATATAAGAAGGATGACCTGTTTGTAGACAAGGAAAGATCTAGATAGTAAACAAATAACAAGTAGTTGCTACATATTCATTTTTTCTTTAAGTTTATTCATTTATTTTGAGAGTGAGCAAGCAGGGGAGGGGCATAAAGACAGGGAGTGAAAGAGGGAGAGAGAGAATCCCAAGCAAGCTCCATGCTGTCAGTGCAGAGCCCAGAGTGAGGCTTGATCCCACAAATGATGAGGTCACGAATTGAACCAAAATCAAAAGTTTGTGCTTAACATACTGAGCTACCCGGCAATCTCAGTTGCTGCATATTCTTACATTGGAAAGAGTACCTTACAATTTCACCTTTCAACCAAATATAGACAGATGAATACAAACTTAAACACTGAAAGACATACTGTGGATACTACAGACCCGTTTTCCAAACAAGGCATAAATAAAACCAACAAGAAGAACCACACATATAAGCAAGACATTAGGAGATATTTTAAGACCAGCATGAGTTATATTAATTGATTTCAAAGAATTTGCTTCAAGAAAAATAACTAGTTCTTCCCAAGTAATTTCAAAACTATAAATCTCATCTCACCAGGAGGGGGCAAGATGGTGGAGAAGTAAGGAGCTCCGTACTTGCACTCGCACACATACATCACACGGAAAAGATGTGAAGCCATTGGAAGCCTTACAAAACCTGAGAGATTGGGAGACAAAGGACGCAGAATCCACTGAGAGAGCCTTCTAACGTGAGTGCGAACCGGGGAGGATAAAATCGGGCCGGGATCGGAGACTCCAGGGTGGGAGGCGATCCCCCTCTACCCTCTATGGGGAGTGAGGGGAAAAGGAGAGAGTCCGAAACAGAAAAACCTCCGCTCAGGGGGGAAAAACCTCCGCTTGGTGCATAGAAAGACCGTACTTGCCAAATACCTGCACACCAGGTGCCCTCACGCCAACTGGTCCTGGGTTGGTGCTGAGCACACAAACTGCTTCTTTGTGCGGGCTCCTGGCTGCTGGACTTCAGAGCAGCAGCGCGCCTGCCGCCATTGTAGCTTCCGGGTGGCTGGGGCCCTTGAAAGAGCCGCGCAGACACCGGGCGTCCGCGCTCCTGGCTGGCTGGAACTCGAGAGGGAAGGGAAAGAACTAAAAACTGGGAAATTTGCCTGTGAGTTCGTGTTTCGGGTAACGAGCCATAGAGGGACCCGGTTTTCTCACTCCAGCAGGCTCGGGCTCAGAGCACCCGGCAGTCAAGCCCCACGCATGCGCAACAGCCTGACCGAGAGAAGGAAGCAGCGGTTCTGACTCCACCCCCAGAGCTACGCAGGGGGCCTGGAATTGCCCTGAGGGGGTTGCCTGNATTTGACAATAAACTATTTGTAAAAAATAAAAAAAATAAAAAATTTAATCTCCCCAATAAAGATGGAGTAATGTTGGAGGTGGGAGTGGAAATGGGACTCAATATTAAATTTTGTCAAGAATAATACAAGGGATACTGGGTGGCTCAGTTCGTTGAGCATCCAACTCTTGATTTCAGCACACGTCACAATCCCAGGGTCGTCAGGCTCTGAGTTGAGTATGGAGCCTGCTTGAGATTTTCTCTCTTCTCTCTCTCTCTCTCTCTGCCCCTCTCCCCTGCTCATGCTCTCTCTCTTTATAATATTAAAATTTTTTAAATGAAAAATGAACTAGAAAAAAGGGTAGAAATTGGCACTTAATAATAGGTAACAACTTCTTTTTTAAATATCAAGATGATATTTAAAAATAAGAGTCTGAATAGGGGTGCCTGGATGGCTCAGTCAATTGAGTATCTGACTTCAGCTGAGGTTATGTTCGAGTCCCGCAATGGGCTCCCTGCTGTCAGTCTGTCAGCCTGTCAGCATAGAGCCTGCTTCGGATCCTCTGTCCCCCTCTTTCTCTGTCTCTATCCCACTTGCACACTCTCTCCAAAAAACAATAAAAAATATATTATGAAAACATAAATCGCTTGTAGGGCTCCTGACTGGCTCAGTCAGTAGAGAATGCAACTCTTGCCCTTGGGTTGTAAGTTCCAGCCCCATGTTGGGTGTAGAGATTACTTAAAAAAATATTTTTTTAATCTTTAAAAAAATGGAAGAAAAAAAACCCCACACAAATCATTTGTGCTGCAGCATATAAGAAAGAATACCTTAAAATTGTTGAGTGATTCACTGGATTTATTTAAAAAACACACCTGGTCTCTAGCTCTCAGTAGTAGTCGTAGTAGTAGTAGTAGTTGAAGTAGTGTTTTAGAAGGAGTGGTAAAGATAATAATAGTACTGATGGTAATAATCACTTGTCAGTGAGTGTCTACTTTTGTGAGGCACTCTGCTAGGTAATTTACTTATAGTATTTCATTTAATTGTCAGAAGAATAAAAATACAGAATATTGAAGTCACGTTTTATTTCAATATAATTATCTCAAGAACTTCTATGCTTACAATGTATTTGTTACAGGTTTATTTAATTGGCTAGAAACAACACCCAAAGATCACATTTATGCACAGTTTTTGAATGTGAGAACTTCTGTTTCCTCACAGCATGCCTCTGTGCACTAACCACCGTCTGGTTCACAAATTAATGACTTCAAACTGAGATAAATCAAAACCTGGAATATGATTCTGTCTTCCAGGCTACATTCCAGAGACTTCTTCAATGAGAAAGAGTTATTCTTCAAGAATTACCTAGGGAACCTTTTAAAAAACAATGCTCAAACCACTTTCTAAGAAAAATTAAATTGAATAAGAATTTCAATGGTTAGGAATAAAGCATCATTATTTTTTAGAAAGCAATGTACAAAGTTGAAACCACTGATTTAACCAGAGGCATTTGAAAGAGGCTTAAGAGTTCGGATTTATCTTTTACCTAATCTTATCCTCTGAGAATTCTAACTTTCTGCCTCAGTATATCAGTCCTTAAATTTGGATTACAGTATATTTTCATCAGTGCAAAGAATCAAATTATCCATATTTAAGTCAAATTGGATATGAAATGACAGGGAGAAAAAGTATTTATTATAAAACTGCCTTTTCTTTATTTCTTGTGTTTGGAGAGTTTGAAGCTTATCTCTTTCTGAAAAATCTTTTTTTTTTTAAAGAAAGCTTTTCAGTCTTTTTTTTTTAATGTTTTATTTATTTCTAGGAGAGAGAGAGAGCGCATGAGCAGGGGAGGGTCAGAGAGAGAGGGAGACACAGACTCTGAAACAGGCTCCAGGCTCTGAGCTGGCAGTCAGCACAGAGCCCAATGCGGGGCTCGAACCTACGAACTGCGAGATCATGACCTAAGCGAAAGTCGGATGCTTAACCGACTAAGCCACCCAGGCGCCCCTCTTTCTGAAAAATCTTAATGATGGTCATAAGAATCAATCAACATGCTGTGAAATCCTGACATTTTCCAAGCAAGTCCTTGAATATGTTGCTCTTATTCCAAATATACAGCACATCATAATTTAACAAAATATAGCAAAAACAAAAATCAATTTTCTAATGAGGAATGATAGAATTCTTCAGCAAATTAATTCCACATGTTAGGGTATGACAGCAAATCAATGCTACATATTAGGAGGTATTACTGCCGGTAATCTAGTCCTGGTACCAGATCTTTATGAGTATTCTCAGTTATAAACCAGAATTAAATCTGGTTAACTTAAACAAAAAAAAAGATTGTAGTGGAAAGGCAACTGGTAAGTCATTAAATCTCTGGGAATCCTGGAAGGTTAGCCTTAGGTGTAAACAAGGAAAAGTAAGGCATAGTCAGGATCTTGCCTTTGGGACAAGGTGATATTGCTGGTGCTGTGATTATTATGGTATTTGTGTAGTAGGCAACATGTGTTTGGTTCTTGTTTATCCTTCCAAACTGTTAATGTCTTTCTTTTTATCCCTTCCTGATACCTTGGTGTTCTCCTTAGAAAAATGTATTTGGAAAAGATCTGATGTAAATAATTTAGTATCTGTGACAGTCGCTGGGTGGGTCCCATTCCGTTGAACCAAATAAAATAGTTAAGTATTTCCCCACCAGCTGAGTTAAATAATCACTGTCAAAGCACCCTGAGTGTCTTAGCAGCACTTCAGCTGCTCCAGACTCTAGGATCTCCCACTGCTAGGTGTGTGAGGATTGACACATCAAGGATTCTTCAAGTTCCTGCTCTAAGCGGTGTTGTTCTGAGTGGTTCAGAGTTAGGCCCTTCCAAGTGTTAAATATTTTGAATAACATACTTTCTCTCATTTGACTGAATATTTGGCTCAGGGAGCCAAACTAGTTTCAATAATTATCCAAGAGAGCCCATAACATATGTGTGGGTCCAGTATTTGGAACATAACAGGCTCATTCCAGAGCCAAAGCTCATATTACCATCTTCCAAATAAATTCATATCCCATTAAGTAAATTTTCTTCACAAAAGTTCACGGATTGAAGAGGTAAGAGACACTGAGCAGAACATGAAAGGGAATCAGGAAGAGTGTTCAAGTGATCCTAAAATCATATCATGTATATATATATNNNAATTTGGCAGTTGCCTAAAAATACTTGCAGTTAATTTTTATGATTCATGTTTTAATCTATAAATGAAACACCAATAATAACAAAAATAACTATTTTCTATTGAATCATCTCAGGTTAAGCTAGTGAAGTAATTAAAAACAAGACCTGAAAATAAAAAATATTTTTATATACATATACACACATATATATGTATATATATATACGTGTGTGTGTATATATAGTCCACTGTAATGGGAAAATAAGTGGAAATAAACAATTTTATTTTAGTATTTTAACTTCTAGGAAGAAAACTATTTGATATAATTAAAGAATTAATCACTGGAGAATAACAATCTGACACATAGGAAAAATATACTCCTAAGGGAAAATTTTTCTCCTCACAGGAGACTAGGTGGGTCTGAAAGTTATAGTAGTAAAATCTGTAAGTTTGTTTTAGATTTACTGCCTCTCTTTGTCTGAAAAGAATCTTAACAATAGAGTTAAAGCCTGATAAGTCATGGGAGAAACTTTAAAAGAAGCATGTAGAAAGCTTCGGGCAAAATATGTTTACCGCTTAATGTGCTGAGCATGGGTGACATGGTGAATTTAAACTTCCAAGACAGAGGAATTAGACACAACCCTACAGGCCTCCCTGAGACTTACTTGGAGTGATGAAAGGTATGCTTGGAATACAATAAACGGAGAATGGATAGGCTTTAAAGAAAGGTGGATTATGTAAAGACTTCTATAGTTGTATGGAAATGTATGGAACTGAGAGTAAAAATATGCTGAATAGCATTTGGAAAAATTGTGGGGGATCATCAGAACATATATTTAATGTATGGCAGCCATATACAATTCAACCAGGTCTAAAAAGTGTTTTTTGCATTTCAGATACATATTGACAAGATGGTTTACAAACAGGCTCATATAGGACTAAAGAATTTCTATTTTCTCTGGAGGTCTCTTTTTTCTTAAAAAAAAAAAAAATGTGCCCAGCTGTATATGTCAACACACAGAGATAAAATTATTTTTATGATTAAAATGATTTTTCCAGAAATGGAAAAACAGTTTAGTTTTTTAAAAGTTTAACAGAATCCATACATAAGTGTTTAGATGTCTCCAGGAAATAGATATGTAAGAAGGTATAAAAATAATAAAAATTTATTAACATAACAAGGGAATACTTGCAGAAAGGTGTTTGTCTACAACACAAGTACAATCCAGGCTATAATATAAAGACATGAACATGTAAAAACTTAAGAGGATATTGATGGCTATAATTTAATTATCAATTTATGATGATAGCATAATTGAAAGCCATCACCACAATTGCAGCTATGTGGTTATTCTATGTTTCAGTAAAAGGAAGGTAATCTACATGGAATTCTGAGGACTGTGAATAAAAACAAATGTAATTTCATTACATCTCCAACACTAACTAAGAAATAGGTAACTTCTGTCTGTTGTCATGAAGTTCCTGGCAACTGTAAAGGTAAATTCTATTTTGTGGCAGTTAGTTTTCAACTGTATTTCATAGCACTTATGCAAAGCAGTTTTTGAATATCATGTCTTTTGATTTCCCCCTTACAAACAAATAATAACAGGGGTTTATAAAAACAAACAAATAAACAATTTCCTACCTTTTTAGGGGATTAGATCAAGATGACAAGAGAAGCAATATATATACAAGGAAACTGGGTATATGGAATGAGGTATGCAAACATTTCTAGGCATGGAATGCAGTTTATTCTTCTGACTTGAGTAAATATTATTAAAATTAATTGCTCAATTCTAGGGTAAATAAACTTTGCTGTTCTGGAAGAAATAATTCAAAAGGATAAATAAAAATATGTAAGAAATTTTAAAAAATAAGACAGGAGAGTCCTGTCTAAAAACTCAGGGTCTTTTTAAATAAAAAATACTATAAAATTAAACTATATATAATTCAAAACTAGGTTAAAAGAAACAAACTATAGAACATTAGACAGAAAACCAAGAAGCCCTAAAATGGGTGGAGAAGGATAGCTGTATTATATTTTTAAAAACGGGGTGGTTGAAAATACAAGAAAACTGATTGACAATGGATGGACTACAGAAAATATTTCCAATATATCTATCAGGAGATCTTACATTACTATTAATATAAGTTAAACTCATATGAATTGATGAAAAAGGGACAATCTAATGAAAATAGATACGATATATAAATACATAATAGCAGAAAAAGAAATAAAAATGTCAAATGAATATACAAAAGATATTCTACAGCACTGCAAATTAAGGAAATGCAAATTAAAGTGATATACAGTTGATTCTTGATAAATACAATATTTATATTATAAAGTTGCCACCAAAACTGAGCCACTACTCTTCTGTTTAAAGATACCTTATTTAATAAATATTGTTGATGGATTCATTAACATTGAACTCATAGCCTATAGCACTGTAACTCATGCCTGATTGAAGCTTTCTTAAAACATGTATTTTCTCCCTAAGGCATGTCACAACTTTCTTGCACGTACCAAACATTTCAGCCCTAGGGGGCATTTTATTTATTTTTTTTAAGATTTTTTTTTATAGTTTATTTTTGAGACAGAGAGAGACAGAGCATGAGTGGGGAAGGTGCAGAGAGAGACGGAGACACAAAATCCAAAGCAGCCTCCAGGCTCTGAGCGGTCAGCACAAAGCCCGACGCGGGGCTCAAACCCACAAACGGTGAGATCATGACCTGACCCTAAGTCGGACGATCAACCTACTGAGCCACCCAGGCGCCCCCCTAAGGGCCATTTTAAAATAGCATAATCACCAACAACCACAAAAATGAGGAAAACATGGCACTAACTAAATAGCCTGCAGAAATTACACTTACCGTATTAGAACTGAAACAAGAAGGCAGTGTGTATTGGCCACTTAGATTTTTGTTGCTGTGAGCATGTCTGTGAATGGTCCAGGAAGCGCCATGAATATTGATTTTGGGATTAAAAATCAATTTCAGTGAGTAGGCAAGTTCACAAATACAGAATCCAAAGATAATGAGGATCATTTTTAACCATCTAATGAGGAAAGACTGAAAACATTGTACACTCAACATTGGTGTAGAGAAACGGGAATTCATACACTCTGTTAGTGGAGTATAGTTTGGTAGTGCTTTTTTGTATAAAATTTAACAGTAGATACAAAATTTAAAATGTGCCTGCAGTATAGCTAAGTTAGTCCATTTCTAGATGTAGCCTTTGGAAATATAAATGTTCATAAAAATGTAAATATAAGAGTGCTTATATCAAGAACATTTCTCACAGCATTATCTGATAAATAATTCAAACATTCAGCTTTAAAATAGTATTAGGCTGATTTATAGTAAGTCCATACCATGGCATATGCTATAGTAATTTCTAAAAAATATGTTGGACCTATGTACACTCAAAAAGTAAGACATCCTATACATATCAAGTCAAAAAGGCAAGTTGAAGCACAATACATATAACTTATGTTAATAAACCCAATTTATGTTAACATTTAAAAATTTGCACATATGTATAGATTCAGGTAGATACATGTTTAGTCTTGAAAAATAGAAACAAAAATAATTAAGTGTTCTTACTTCTAGGATAGGAATTGAGATTTGAAGCTAAATTTTGTCACACTTAGGTATGCTAGTTATTATTTTTTTACTATTTTTATGTACTATTGTTGATTTTCCCACAATAACAACATTAAAAGTAATATTTGGCTGTTGTTTT
Organism: Crocuta crocuta; assembly: GCF_008692635.1. Lineage (NCBI taxonomy): Eukaryota > Metazoa > Chordata > Mammalia > Carnivora > Hyaenidae > Crocuta > Crocuta crocuta. Next base: position 4,041,028 of record NW_027531285.1, on the reverse strand, counting down.
TTGTTTGTTTCAAGTTTCTGTTAATTAAAAAATATTAAAAAGCAAGAGATATAAGGTACAGAAAACTATCTTTGCTCTTGAAGATTTAATTAGTAAGAACAAAAGAATACATTTTGTTATATAGTTCAAAATTACAAAGTATTATGAAAAACAGTTATCTAGGTATCATGAGCAAGAGCAACTGAGTCTATGTTAAGCATGGACATTACAGTGAACGGAGGTAAAAACTCAGGAGGAGAAGAAGTTTGCTAAATGATTTCAGAAGAATTCTATAGTTCTATAAAGTTAATAATAAGGTATTTGGAGAAAGTTAATTAGTATGGTTGCATAGATTATCATGGCAGATTATAGATGGCAACTCACAAAAGACTGAAGAAGACTGTTGTATTTAATCATTTCCAGGCCCTAAGAAAGGAATGTGATGGAGGACAATACACCTAAGGATTATATTAAAGACTCATCTCAATATTTCTTCTTCCATAAGACTCCCTTGTTAGACAATGGTGTCTTTATCTTCCTTCCATTAACCTCTATGAACTCCTAAAATGTATGGAAAATGATCAGTTTGCATGTCTTTATGACCTCTCTGCCCTGCCACTGGAGGAAATTATCAAGAGCTGTCATGAGATTTACAAGGAGTTAAAATCACACACATACACACACACATACACACACACTCATACCACACACACTACACACACATACATATAAAGGGTTTGTATCACAGTGTTACATAAAACAATTTTTCCTTCTGCTGTGCTCACAACTACCTTGTAAACATGTATCACAGAATTTTTCATATCGTTTGGCATGTATTAGGAAATCAATAAAAGTTTCTTAAATATTCATCTCTCTCTACTTTAGAACTTATGTTTTAAAAATATATAGTTGCNAGGACACTTGTGGGGATGAGCACTGGGTGTTATGTGGAAACTAATTTGACGATAAGCTATTTGTAAATATATATATATATATAGTTGCAGTAAGAAAATTATTTTCATTAAAAAACAATCCGTGCTAATTTCACAAGCATACAAACAACTATGGCTCTGTACAATCTTTAATCTATAAGTATTTATTATTATGTTAAATTTCTATGTTAAATTACTATAGGAAGGGGCCTATAGTAATTTATGTCAACTTCAAAGCATGTATTTAATTTTATATCATTATATTCTCAGTGAGAAAACATTTAGCAAAGTACTTTGAGTTGTTAATCTAGTACTATTTTCCTTTAATTCAATTAATTATTTTGGTGGTTTAATGTCTTTACTTAAAAGGAAATGAACAATGTCTCATATTGATCTGCCTCATCATGGCAGTAATGAAAATAATAGAGTTATTTCTTTGGCTCTAGTAAAAAATTATGTTTTCTTTTTTACGCATTTCTTTTTTTATTAAGTTAGCAGAGAAAAAAATTAAAAAATCAAGATGGCTTAATCAAATGAAAAATGAGTTTAATTATCTGAAACCTATACTAAATGTTTTTTGTTAAAAAATAACTAAGAATTTATGTCTCCTTTTGATATATGAAAAGCCACCCTCTAAAGAGAAAAGTAAAACACAGAGGTTCATAAATGTTAAGCATTCTGAAAATGAAGCTTACACACTATCTATGAAAAAAGGTAAGTTTTTATCATCATAGCCTTGGATATGCAGATAAAAGAACAGAAATAATTATTCTAGCTTTTCTTGTAAGCCATTCTTGACTCTGTGTGTGTGTGTGTGTGTGTGTTGGCATTATGAAGAAGCTGTGAGAAACAGAGAGATACAGACAGAAAGGGAACAAAAGGGAGGATGTAAATGGTTGCAAACAAAATGAAAAGAAATAGTAAATGGCAGGACAAAATGTTTTTTCCTTGGGATTCATTTTCTGAATTGAAACTTAATGATAGGTCTGAATATATATGAACTCTCTTACCATTTTTCATTCCCCAACCCATACCATTTCTTCACCTAACCAGCTATTGTGTTTAGAGCTGGGAATAATTACTTGACATTTATTGGTGCTTTGGGTTGAGAGGGATCTTCTTTTTTTATATCATTAACCTAAATTGTAATTCTTCAAGGCAGTTCTGATTTTAAATATTCCCTAGAATATCTGTTAAAATACTCAATATGGGGCGCCTGGATGGCTCAGTCAATTAAATCTATGACTCTTGATTTCGGCTTAGGTCATGATCTCAGCCCTGAGAACAAGCCCCGTGTTGGAGTCTGAATTGACAGTGCGGAGCCTGCTTGGGATTCTCTCTCTCTCTGCTCCTTCCCCACTCAAGCTCACACTCTCATTCTTCTCTCTCAAAGTAAATAAACATTAAACAAATACTCAATATGACCATGATTATGTTCAATCAACAGATGACAAAATATACCCTTTGATCATGTATACAAAATAAACATGTAGTTGATAATTTGATATTATTATATTACATTTTATATTGTTTTTAATCTAGGAGTAGTTGATTGTGTTCTTTTCTCCATTTCAATGGGTCATTTATTCAACTGACTTTATTACATACTTGACTATAGAGAATCTAAAGGATAATAACTGTTACTCACTGTTACCTGAATAGTCTATGTGCATTACAACCTGCTCACTTGTATTTACAATTGCTTCTCTGAATTTTGATTGTATCTCTCTCTCCCATCAAGGTATGCACATTTGTTGTCTTTGAGACATAGAAAGAGTCACATTTACTTCATAGCTCTGCTCTGTGCCAGTCCACAGGTGGTTTTCTTTTCCTGTTTTAGGGCATACCTCATTTCTGCAATCATCTTGGCGTTTAACCATTCACTGGGCTTTTACATCTCATGCATTAATCCCTTATTACTGTAAAACTTCCTATTTTGGGGGGTATCACTGACTTTTTCTTTGCAATTCAGACTTGTTTTACTATGAATTCCATAATCTCTTTGGGGAAAGAAACAATGGTTAATATTTTTTAACATCCTAAAGCCTAGTTCTGATTACATATTAGATGCTTTCTAAAAAGTTGAAATCATGTGGATAAAACACAATGACTAGTAACAATTTAGTCCATAAGTCTATTTGACATTACCTATCTTTGTTATTTTAGGAAAGAATTGAGACTACTTGCAAACATCTTATCTAATTAACAGCACAGATCTGTTTCTGTAGGTAGAATATTACTGAAAGAGTAAAAAAAGTTGTCTAGTCACAGTGTGAAATATGCTTGAGTCTTGTCAGTAGGAATTATTTCTCCCACTTTGTCCTAAACAATAGTCTGCTATCATTCTGTTTTCTGGAATCTCCTCTTGGTAATCTTCTGTCTCTTTTGAGTTAATATGCCTAAAAATAAGTTGCTTTTATCCTCAGTCCTACTCTACTCCCAATCTTCAAAATTCCTGATCCTTCCAATTACTGCCTAAAAAAGCTTATAGTCATTTCATAGCTCTGGCATCAAAAAAATTCTGTAGGCAGGTGCCTGGGTGGCTCATTTGACTGGGCGTTTGACTTCGGCTTAGGTCATGATCTCACTGTTTGTGAGTTCAAGCCCCACATCAGGCTCGCTGCTGTCAGCCCAGAGCCTGGTTCAGATCCTGTTCCCTTTTCTCTGCTCCTCCCTGACTCATGCTCTCTCTCTCAAAAATAAATACATATTTGAAAAAAAAAAAAACTTCTATAGGTATCGCTTCAGAATATTAACTTGAACTATTTGAAATGATAATTTTTAGGTAAAAAATAGTGAACAATATTTATGGTTTACCCATAATGCATTAAGAACCAGACGACTTCTCATCATCTTCAGTGTTAGTCTTCTAGTCCAAGCCATCATCATCTCTTTAAAATTATTTTCAATATTTTCTCCCATTCTGTGAATTATCACTTTCTTGAGAGCATAATTTGCATTTCAAAAGTCTTTAATTTCTTTGAAGTCCAATTTAATTTTTTTCTTTTCTTGCTTGTGTTTTGGTATCATATCTAACAAGGGATGCCTAACTCAAGGTCAGAAAGATTTACTCCCAAATTTTCTTCTAAGAGTTTACTACATTTAGATCTATGATTCTCTATGCCCCATTTTAATTAATTTTGTGTATAGTTTAAAAAGACCAACTTCATTCTTTTGTGTGTGGATATCCATTTGTCCCGATTCAACAAATGATAAAGAAGAAAAATACTATTCTTTTCCCCATTCCATTGTCTTGGCGCTATGCCAAAATTTAAATGACCATAGTTATATAGGTTTATTTCTAGACTCTCAATCTTATTCAATTGATATATATGTTTATCTTTATGCCACTTCTACACAGCTTTATAGTAAGTTTTATAACTGGGAAGTATAAGTCCTCCATATTTGTTCTTTAAGATAATTTTAGCTATTCTGGATTTCTTGTGTATCCAAATACATTTTAGGGTCAATTTATCCTATTCTTCAAAAAGAATAGCCTGAGAATTTGGTAGGGAATGCCCTGAATCTATAGGTTAATTTTGAGACTATACTATCATCTTTTGCTGGGAGCCGCACCGGCCTCACTGGATGACAGTCACAGCAAGGAAATGGCAGCGTTTGCACAGCTTCTAACATGAGCAACAAAAACTGGTATCTCCTTCTGCTACTACTGGCTCATGTTGGAAATGAGGCTGCTGGTATTGACCAGGCCTCATGATATTCCAGATCAGACCGATATTCCCCACACAGATTGTTCATACAGAAAAGCATATTCTTGCCTCTTCAAAAGAGACTTCAGATGAAAGCACTGTGGATGATTGTTAAAAGGCTCTTCCTATGGGCCTTGCAGATCCAAGAGTTACACAATAAATGGGGCTAAGAGCACGAGTTACAATTGAGTCTGGCCCTGAGACAAAGAGCCTAATTTAGAATTAAGGGCAGATGTCCACCCCCACCCAATTGTTTCTGCTTGGAACACTGGCCCCCCACCCCCAAGGCATTTGTAAACAAGTATTTGGAGTGACTTATTCTGGCCTTGAATATGCTGATTGCTCCCTGTGAAGGAACCTATTGAGGAACTTCTTCTTTTGTGATTATGGGAGCAAAGGTGTTTCCTGAAAGACCTGTTTTTCTTAATACTTCTCCTTAAACAAGCTATTGACCCCTGCTCACAAAGAAGTAACTTCACCCTTTTTATGCTAAAAGCATTGTCTTATATGCTAAAGATACCTTCCTTCCCCATAGAGTAAGCATCTAAATCGCCTACCTCAATCACTATTGATAAAGGTTATGCAGAAGTCTTCTACAAATCTATATTCTGGGACGTTCTTACATATCAAAGAAGCTTGTCATCAGAAATCATTGTCTAAGGCAAATGTCACTTCTGTGCCTTCCCCCAAACACTTAATTATAAAATAAAGTTGAGCCCCAGTCAGAGCAGAGATGCCTGCCTGGTGATCAGAAAGACTCTCAGGACTCTCTCATCGCTGACACTGTCCATCCTTCAGGGACCCGTGGGCCTGGCCGGAGCCGGCCTCCAACAATCTTTTATATAAACTTTTTATTTCCGTGCAACTGATGTTTTCACTTCAATCTTTGCTCCTCAAATCTGTTCTGCAAATGAAATCAATGTGTTTCTTTGAAAACTTAAGTCAGATTATACACTGCCTCTGTTTATAAATATCCATGCCTTTCTGCCTCACCCAGAATAAAATCCAAGGTCCTTTCAATGGTTTAATGGTCCTGCATATACTTTTCTTTGGCTGCCACTTGATTTCATCTTACAATTTCCTCCCTTAGTCACTCATTTTAACTATACTGAATTTATTATTAATTATGCCATGCACAATCCACCTCAGATTCTTTTATTCCCTATTCATTCTGACTATATCCTTCCTCCTTGAGACATTCTTCACTTCCTTCAGATCTCAGGTATAATATTATTAGATGGTCCTTGATCCTTTTAACGAAAATAGCATCTCTCCATCTATCTCTGTCTTCTGATCTGCTTTGTTTTTCTTCAGAGCACTTACTACAGCCTGGAATTTAATATACAGGATACATATATTTTTTCATATTTAGCCCTCAAATTTAATGTAAATTTCGTGAAAACAAAGATTTTTACTTTGTTCACTATTTTGTCTTCAGTGCTTAGAAGAGAGCCTGCCACACAGCAGGCACTCAGTAAATGTTTGTAGAAAAATGAATATATTTTAGAAGTATCTAATTGCTATAGATGAAATAGTCAAATTTAATAGGATTCTGTTAGACAGAATACACAGTTACAGATAATACACAATTAAAACTTCTCTTTCCTCTTACATTCAATATTATTGTATTATTCAAGCAGGTTCACTCTAAAGCACATGTCAAATGATTTAGAAGACCAACATAGTCTTAAATGAATAAGTCTTCTTTGAATTTTATTTTTAGCAAGTCAAAAATACTAAGGTCTCATAATCATTACCAGTCCTGACAAGCAATAAAATTTATATCACCATTTTCTAAAAAAAGTCGCTGGCATATCATAAATAGTATTGTAGACTAGGAAGCCAAGAGCATTTAACTTCTTTGCAATTCTATTTTTAACTCTGCATGATTTGTAATGTATGGCTGGACAAGTCATTTATCTTTTCTAACATTAGGTTGTGTTTCTTTAAAACAAAGCTAATACAACTTGCTGCTATTTATTTTTTGTCATGCATATGGAAATGTTGATAAAGGTGACATAATTCTAAACACAGGCCAATTTTGCACTGGGGAGTTGCCATTCAAAGAATTCCTGTAGTATAAAATTTTCAGTGTGAATAAAGAAGGATATACTGAAACTATAGTACGAAAAATAACAGGACTATAAATGCATGGGAAGCTGTATGGTAAAGAAAAGTATCAGGAGTCAGGGAGACGTTTGTTTAAATGTTGATCTATACTACCAAAGTAGTAGACTGAAAAGGTTTAATTTTATGTAACCTTAGTTCTTTTCTCTAAAAGGAGAGTAACAAACACTTTTATAGCACCTAACATGATGCCTGGCATAAGGTAGGTGCTAAATAAATGTGAAGTTCAATCCCCTTGATTAGGACTATCAAATGGCCATGGCACCAAGTATAAAATCATGAATCTCATGAAAAGGTAAGCTGAAACAACTATGTCTGTATGAGGCATGTGGGGATAACTGGAATGAGTTAAGATTTCCATTATTAGTTTTTTAATTCACTGATATCTCCATAACAGTATCACATCAAAAAATGAATACTTTTGGGGAACCTGGCTGGCTCATTTGGTAGAGCATGTGACTCTTGATTTTGGGGTTTTCAGCTCAAGCCCCACTTTGGGCCTAAGCTTACTTAAAGAAATGAATACTTCTCCCCCCCACCCAAAAAAACTGAATATTAAAACAAAGTGAAAAATTATGAGGACTTCAAAGGTCTCATAAAAATTTGGGACTACGTAAGCTATTAAACTTTTTTCTTTTTGCCATTTAAATATTCTTTACAGTTGCTTTTTCTAATTCCAAAGTCAAATAAATATCCTCCTTACTCCAAATACTGTCAACAGAAGTTGACAGCCTGTTATGTATATGCCATACTTTTTGTATATATTCATAAATATTTACATATGATTTTTTGTTTATATCTATTTTATATTTAACCTGAAATATATTTTAGAAATTACTTAATATAAACAGATAGAAATTTAACTAGAAAGACTAATTCATTATTTAAACCAAGAAAGACTATGCTATTAAAACTAAGCTTAGACACCAGTTCTAAACTGAGACTGTCCTAAGAGAAATGGAGTATGGTCACAGGAGATGTTTTGTCACACCAGTTGGTAATTGCTCAGTGTTTTATAACCCAGTTATTATATAATTGAGTTACTACACTACTAGTGGATATTTATTGAGGTCACTTCTAGTTTTAGGCCACTCCAAAAAACAAGCTAACAAACATAAAGAAGTGATGTAATAAATATACATTTTCTGGTAGTCCTTTTCCTGGAGGAGTGAATCCTAAAATTACATTGCTGAGTCAGGAGGTTTGTACTTTAAAAGAATCACATGAATAATGTCAGATAACATTCTAAAAAGATTTCACACTCCCCCAAATGATATATGAGAGCATTCATTTCTCTACAAGGAAATACCATAGTTAGATGGATTGATTTCTCAGTCTTTCCTGAATCTAATTAACATATATTTTCTTGTTACTTGTGATGTTACTATATCACATTTTTTTGCTTATATTTATTTAAAACTTATTAACTATTTTTCTAAATTTGGGATATTTATTATTATATATGAATGTAAAATCATTTGATCTCATTTACTAGCAATTTGGGTAGTTAGATATTCTCATGGACATGTTGAAATGCTGAACAGATTGTATTTAAATTATATACACATTGTGGAAAAGATGACATTTCATAAATTTAAATTTTGTCATCAAGTCACAAATTTGTTTATTTGCTTTATATTCTTTAATGATATTTTTATGAGTTATTTCATATAGACCCTAGGTTTCTGTTATCGGATCACCATTGTTTTTTAGACTTTTTCTGGTCATCTCTAGTTCTGAGTAGATAATATATGATTAGAAAAAGCTATTAAATTTTGAGTTCACTCTTGATATTTGACATCTTAATATTAAAGTATTAACATTAATTATTAAATTACATTGATCTTTTAGCTAGTAATTAACTGAACACTCTTGTTTATGTGAGTAATCATAATTTTGTTCATTTTTCTATATTTCATCCTAACATTCCATGATCTGAAACTGAATTCTGGGTCTACCACTTACAAACTGGTGTAATTGTGCAAGCGACTTAAGTTATATATGCCCTAGTTTCCTCTTCTATAAAACAAGTTTAATAAACTTAACTACAAGGATTTTCATGAGGATTAAATGAAACTCATGAGGATCAAATAAAACTTAACTCAGTAAACAATCACTAAATGTTAGCTATTATAATTACAAGTATGTAGATTTATATTAAATTACCAAATCTAAAATTCTATGACTATACATGCTAAATGTGTGCCAGACTTTTCTAAGTTCTTTCACTCATGCCAGGATATTTCTATAAAGAATCACATGAATAATGTCAGATAAATATCTGACATAACATATTTTTATCAAGTTTTACTGTAAAAATGTTAGGATCTAAGGGTTAGAATGACTTTTTACAATCACAATTCACAGTAAATGATAGAGCATGAATTAGAGTGCTGAAGTTTTTACTGAAACACTCATGATCTTACTATATCATACTGTCTTCAAGAAAGGAGAAAATTAATGAAGTAATGTATGTGCTTCATAGAAAGGGAGACTTTGATATAGGTCACAGAGAGTAGATATGATTTTGATATGAAGTTTGGACATAAAAAGGCCTTTTATAGTGATGGTTTATAGTGATGAATAAGAATGTCTCCTGAGGGGGAAGAGGCCTTAAGGGCTCAACCTTGTTGGATCAAATGATATATACTGACATGGAGGGCATATATAATGTGGATGAGATGAGATAATAACAAATTGTACCATTCTTTACAGGAAGGTCTAGCCTTTATAGAAACAAATGGGCTCTAAGTGTGAAAGGTCTTAGGTTAAAAAGTTAAAAAGTTTCTTGACTGCAATTCCTAGTACTTATAACTTACTAAATTGAAATAGAGCTCTACAGTATGTGCAGTTTCCTGGCTTAGTGATCACAGTTCCTAAAGAAATCATTCTTAAACACTCTTAAAGCCTTTTTCTCACAACTAGAATGTAACCATACATATTATCATGGCCTGGAAAATCTAGTCTGCAGAGTTACAGGCACTCACCTCTTGAGTTAAGTGCTGATCAGACTCTGTACAGTATGTAGGCAGCAGCTCAGTCACCAAAGATTTTGGCAAACANAGCCCGACGCGGGGCTCCAACCCACGAACCGCGAGATCATGACCTAAGCGAAAGTCGGACGCTTAACCGACTAAGCCACCCAGGCGCCCCTAAACAATTTTATTGATTGATGTTTTTTTAATTTTATTGATCTTTCTCTATTTTGATTTTTCAAGCACTTTGACAAGATCATTACCCATTTTTCCACAAGAATTTTAAACCCATTTCTTGACACTGTGTTGCCCAGATAATCTTCTCTGGAGCCTTAACTCTTATTCTCCAATTATACATTCCCAATCCCTACGCATAACTTCTCTGATTCACCAACTGAGTACATTCCTTTACTCCATTCACTTTCTGACCCAACTTGCTTTATGTTCCAGGTAAAAATCCACATTCCCAAACCTCCTTAGTTCTAATCCCTATAAAGATCATTTGTATGAACATTTGTTATTTATCTTAAATCTGTTATTTTTAATATCTTTCTCATTTTTTCAACTCCAATAAAATACCAACACCTAAACATTGCTTTAAAGACTGAATAAACTTATTGGAAAGATCTAGTACANGTTTGTTTATTTATTTATTTATTTATTTATTTATTTATTTACTTTGGGAGAGAGCAAGAGAACATGCAAGAGGGCTGGAGGGGGAGAAAGAATCCCCAGCAGGCTCTATGCTGTCAGCACGGAGCCCAGTGCAGGGTTCCATGTTCTAAGCTGAGAGATCATGACCTGAACCAAAATCAAGAGTCAGACGCTTAACTAAACGAGCCACCCAGGCATCCCTCAGAAGCCAGTATATATAATTAAATAGTAAACTATTAAATTTTTACAGAGAAAGAAAGTGCAATCCTTCCTCCAAGAGGTCTATGTACCTCTTACCAATAGAGATCAAAATAGATCCAAGGTCTTAAAATAGACATAGAACATGAATGCACTTGGAA
>NW_027531285.1:3977927-4030188 GCF_008692635.1 Crocuta crocuta | reverse complement strand
CATGAATGCATTTCCCAGAGGCAGATCAAGAAAGTATTGAGGACTGGATCCAGTATTGCTGTAGAACAGAGTTTGAAAATTTTAAATCAAATTTAACTTGTAATAAATGTTAACTATAAGCTATTTTGTTGGATTTTATATGAGAAAAGGCATTTAAAAATAAAAGACAAAAATTGTGTCTTACATGTTATAATGTATTCCATTATTTTCTTTGACTTTGGAATGGTTTCTAAACCAAGATTTTAATCTAATAGCCTTAATTAAGTCTCTATAATATAACATCCCGAGAAAAAAGAATCTGTAGAATACTTACACTGAATATAAAGACTTACTTATAATGAATGTCTGCCTTTGGAAAAAATGGCCATTGTAAACTCTCTCAGTAGATTTACTGATAACCTTGTCTGCAAATATTTCTGGGTCATTTTCTATTAAATCTTGGTTGATCTGACATAGTCTATTGAGGCTAATTTTGATTATTGATTTGTCTAACTTTTTGCTTTCTCTCAAAATGTATTAAATTTGACTTCTCTCTATGTTAACTGCCACCACATAGTATCTTCTATAGCACTGGTTATGTTCCAGAAATATATAACTATCTTATAAGATGTTTTTAAATGATTTAATCAGTGGATTTTAAAAATATATTAATTTTTTAAAAGACCTGAATTTATGTTTCCGCTATCTCTTGTCTATGTGATATATTTATCACAACACTATCCAAAAATAATTTTAAAATTTATTCTAAAAATTAGCATATACCTTCTTTGTTCACACATATATTCTTATTCCTAAATGTGTCTTTAAAGTCTTTTTGAGTAGATTTCTAAGTGTTAAGAATACAAGAATAATCATGAAAGGGATATTCATTTAATGCCCTAATTTGAAAATTTTTACTTTTCTAAGAACCCATCAGAAAATTTTGCATTTTTGCCAATTGTATGACTCAAAGTAGCACATGCTAGTTGCTATAACAAACAAACCAAAATTGTGGTTGCTGAATTCAACAAATGTTTATTTGACACTTGCACAATGTCTAATACAGATGTTCCTGGCTGAGCTATTCTTCTGGGAAGTTCCATCCAAGGAAAGGATCCCAGGGTCCATGGTTCCCACCATCATGTGATTCTGCTATCTTGGAGCACTTCATTTCCAGACAGGGAGTGAGATCATGGGAGATTGTATCTTTCATGGCCAGGCTATAATAATTTCCCCTTATTCTATTAGTCAGAGCCAGTTACATGGCTCCAACCTAACTGCAAGAGAGGCTAGGGAACTTAAACTTCCTGTGTTCTCAGGAAGAGAAAAGGGAGATTGCTAAACTTCTAGTCAGTCCTGCCATACAGGTATGCCAGTCTAGAACGTGATAGAAGAAATAAATATTAACAGTAGAACAAAAATCCTGAATAAAAGCTTCTTTTACTAAAATTATTGTTATTAAAATCTTGGTTCAAAAAAATCCTGGTTCAAGGAATCATTTTAAAATGTAATATCTTTATCCTTTGTGCACTGTTCTATAAATAGAAGTGATTTTATCAAGTTACTTATGTGATATATTTTACTCAATTATATTTTCCTAGAAAACTGAGTGATAGTCAATATTCATTCATCATTGCATCACGATGCAATATCAGAAATTCTTGAGGAAAACACTATGCCACAATACAAGATGGATGAGTTGCAGAGTAAATATTCAATTTAATTATTACATTTCAATGGGTATATTACATGGTAGATATAATTGCCATGTGCCTGTTGATGGGATACAATATTGCCCACACTCTGATTTTCTTTTCCGTGAATTGTTTTATAAGGGGATCAGGATTTTTTAAGTGATTAGATTTGCCAAATAATATAACCAAAAGAACATAAAAAAAAATACTACACTATGGAAGTGTGGTTTGAATGATCAGAAGCTGTAACACTGAATTAGTTAGATGCAAACTATTGTAGACTGTAACAATTAAGCAAAGATTTGCAATATAAATACTAAAACTTATTAAAATATAATGTAACTGTAAGCTTATATAATTACATAGGTTATGCATAGATTTGGAGTCTGTAAATATACTGAGGCATAGAATTTACAGAGAAATTTAACCTGAAGTTTTATGTGAACTGATTCTAAAAGCAAGTGTAAGAAATACTGTGTTCTCATCAATCTTTGGGTTGATTTCATATTTGATTAATTTGTACTGTCTGTTAAACCAGGAAGGCACTCTGCATGGTGTGGTAATTTCCAATTAGCCAAAAATTTATAATAATTTCCTTTTATTTATAAGCAATCACAAATTTGAAGTAAACAAAACATTTTTTAAGTAAATATAACACATTAACTATAACTTTTCAAGACCTGTCATTCAAATTCTCTGCTGAAAGTAAATTCAAGATTAAGGCTGTATATAGTTACAAGATTAAAGAATCAAAACCTATGAAGGTTAAGGACTAAAGTTGAACTAATTATTGTTATCAAAATGCTTCATGTCCAGGGAAGCAAGAGATGCATCATTTACTCTGCTTTTGATAAATGACTTAAAACCGAAATTCTGGCTAGCTGAATGTCAGGTTTTGTTATTTGCAGTCAGGGTCAACTATATTTCAATATCACCTGTGTGGATGGTGACTTCACCTAAATCCATTAAGCTGATACTTTTGTAATTTTGGGTCAGTAGAAATATTACTGGTCATTGATCATCATTAGAAAATTCTAGTTTTCAATAGCACTTGTTTTTTTCTTGAGAAAAAAATACAAGCCAATATTTAAACCTGTTAGTTAAAAGAAGTAAATGCTGCCTATATTTATTATTGAAAGATGCCATCCATCTACTTCCATATAAGATAGCTAATTACATATTTTTAAAATTTATAATGTATTAACTAAAAAAGAATTTGTCATAAGGTAAATATATAGTCATAACTAAAAAATTATGAAAGTAACAGAGATGAAAAATAGGGAGGGAAAGAAAGAAATACTAGTGTGAGTTTATGTAGATAAAATAAGTTAACAATTAAAAGCAAAGCTGACATTGTTCTTTCTGGGCATTTAAGAAAAGTGGAAAATATCATTGATTACATGGTTTACAAAAAGGAAGCGCACCATCTAACTTAACACACAAGTTAACACACCATAACAAAAACTTGTTCTGGAAATGTAAGAAAATATATATGTGAATTGATTGAACATATCCTTAAGAATTTTGCTGTATATTCACTCATGTGTGGAATTTAAAAAACAAAACAGACAAGCAAAGGGAGAGGCAAACCAAGAAACAGACTCAACTACAGAGAACAAACTGATGATTAGCAGAATAGAGGCATGTGTGTGGGGGAAGATAGGTTAAATAGATGATGGGGACAAAGGAAGGCACTTGTGATGAGTATCTTCTGTTGTACAGAAGTGTTGAATCACTATATTGTACACCTGAAACTAATATTACACTGTACATTAACTAACTAGAATTTAAATAAAAACTTTAAAAAAAGGTTTTGTTATACAAAAGTTTAGGTATTTTATTTTATTTTTTAAACTGTTTTTTTGAGAGGGGGCACAAGTGAGTGAGGGGTAGAGAAAGAGAGATTGAGAGAGATTGACAGAGATTGAGAAAGAGAGAGAGAGAATTGGGGCTCACCCAAAGGGGGGCTTGTGTTCACCCAAAGAAGGGCTCGTGCCCACCTGATGGGGGGATCGAGCTCACCGAATGCAGGACTGGAAATCACAAACTGTAAGATCATGACCTGAGTTGAAGTCAGATGCTTAACAGCCATGCACTCTAAATGTTTAGGACTTTTAATGAGATAGATTATTGATATGTATGAGTACCAGAGAATGAAGTAGACCGTTTATTTGTGAACAAATAAAGTATCATATAACAAAGAACTATTGTTAAATTTTCAGTGCCATCCATGTTTATTAAATCATTGATTATTTTCTCCCTAACATGATCTTCCAAAAAATGCATCTTGGAGACAATGTCAATAGTAATCCCTAACCAGAAAACTAACACAGACTTTATAGAGATATTTGGAAATAAATAGGTTGTGGAAAATATTAAAAAAGGATTGACTATCCATAAAGAATCTAGGTGCTATGGGATATAAAAATTAACAATGGCATATTCCTTGACCTAATGAAATTTATAATTCAATTAGCAGGATAAGAAATAAATTATGATTGAGCTGCAAATTGTATACTCATAGTCCTAAAAAGGACTATGTAACTACAATAATAGAATTATATTCAGTAAAGCATTCATTGTGTATTTCAAATGAGTGTCAATGTGTCAAAGGGCCACCATAATCTAAAGGCATCAGTACAACTTTACAGAGGAGGAGGACTCTGTAATGTCTTGTCACTTATTGAGCATCTATTGTGAATGTTGTCTTTTGAGTTCAAAGTCTATTAGGAAAAGCAGATGTTTAGACATAAAAAAAACAGTGTAGTATGTGTAGCAAGAAGTATGTTTATAAGGAGAAATTTCCTAGAAACAGATAAATTCTAATACTTGGAATTTAGAAGCATAAATAATGGTTTTCCAGCTTAAAAAAAATAATGGTTTTCCCACTGGTAAAGGAGAGAAAACTCATTTCGGAGAAATGCTTAGAAGCATAAAACAACACAGCATTTTCCAGAAATTATACTTAGTTAAATATTGATGAGCAGTTAGGCAATAAGAATGAAGAGATAAGTGGTTTGGCAGAGCCCATATTGCAATAGATCTTAAGCTTTCTTAAGAACTTTCAACTTTCTATAGAGTTCAGAGTTTCTCAATCAGTGTGTAACTAAAGGCTTAAGGTGCAGTGAGATACAGATGATCTCCTCGGTCCTGGTGGAGCTAAAAGGGATTGAGATGGAGGGAGTCTGATAAGTCATAACTTACATTGAGAACAATGTATCTTTCTTTATTTACCCTAAATGTCTTTAAAATATCACAATTTTTATGTGTTCCATGATGAAGACATTAAGATGCACTGCTATAGATGATGGGAGTCAACAAAAGGCTTTAAGTAGGGAGGAGACTAACAGATTTGCATTGCAGCAAGTTTAATTAGGGACTGTATGAATAATGGCTTAGAAATAATACAGCTAGAGACAGGGAGACTAAGTGGCTACTTGAAATCTAAGTAGAAGATAATTAAATTATGTACTAAGATATGGCATTGGATACAAAGATGAGGAAGGAAATTCAAGGGGTATTTGGGAGGGAGAATTGATAAGACTTGGTAATATTACAACTTTCCTCAACTGCAGGAGTGTACACGCTATATACATAGGATGCAATGCAATCGTGTGTTCCTGTTCAACACAATGACCCAATGGATGTGGGGATTTCTGCAGAGTATTAGAGGAAATATTTATAGCTGACTACTTCAGGAGGCAGGATTGTGAAAAATTTAATGTTCACAGCCTCTTTCTGCCATGTCAATCATTCTTATCCTGGAACAAAGATGGAGATACTGAGTTCTAACACCTCCTCTCCACCTCCCCCTGGGACCCAGCTTGTCTACCATGAAGGATGTTTCTTCCTGCTTCTCCATAATTTCTACTGGGAAACCCTACCCTATCTTCTGTGTCGTCTAGCATTGGCAATGACTCTGTAGGTAATCCAGGTGAGTTTTGGCCTAAAGGATTAGGACTCTAGTCTGAAGATACAAGAACTAATTCTCCAATTTTTGTCAACAATAAAGCTGCTATTTTGATCTCCCATCTACTCTATTCCTTTGTCTTGTTCTCATTTGCTTTAATGTTTTCTTTTTTTTCCTAGAAGAGAGAGAGAGAGAGAAAGAGAGAGGGAGAGAGAGAGAGAGAGACAGCGTGAGCAGGGGAGGGTCAGAGAGAGAGGGAGTCACAGACTGAAACAGGCTCCAGGCTCCGAGCTGGCAGTCAGCACAGAGCCCGACGCGGGGCTTGAACCCACGAACCACGAGATCATGACCTAAGTGAAAGCAGGATGCTTAACTGACTAAGCCACCCAGGCACCCCCCTCATTTGCTTTAGAACTCAGGAAAATAAAAGGCTCTTTTAAATTCCAGTATGGCTTCGAGGACTGAGGAAAATGGAACTCGATCAATCAAAATAAGACACATTATTGTTTCATGCTATTTTCCTAAGGCAAACTAATTTCCTCAAGAACTACCTTTAAATGTCTGCAATATATTCAAAATATTTGGCTGCTTTTATCATTAGCAAAACAGTGCTTCAATATATTTATAACATGCCTAATGAAATAAAATAATATATTGAGAAACAGTTATATGAAATATACTTTTTTCAACCATAACTTTGTCCATAAAAACCCAAAATAAAGCAAAAATTTCATTCAAATTAATTTGCATTTTTCCTTTTAACAACATTCATAATGAGGAAAAAAAGATTCAGAAGAGAAAATATACTTTAAGTGTCATACCTTATTTTTAACTTGGAAATGTATTTTTAAATCAAAATTTTATCATACAGCAAAAACAAAGAACCAAATGAAAGGGAAGCATATTTACTCTGGCAAACTGTGTAACAGTTTTGGCTCTTCTGATTAACATTGTTACCAAGGAGACACCTCGTTATAACTACCCCAGCAAGAAAAAGAAATACTGATGGACTGGGAAGTAGATCTTTTTGATAAGAATGCATTCATTGTTCCTGAAATGTCTAAAAGACCTATCTACAGTAGAAAAAACCTAGTTTCCTAGGCTTTTGATTAAGACAATCATTATCAGAGATAAAGGTCTTTGGACATTCTTTCCATTAAAAACAAACTTTCAGAGTTTGTAGCAATGTCACCTTGAAATTGAAATTTTCCTTTTGGGAAAGACAATTTAAATCTATAGCTATGTCTTATTTTTTCAGTCATGAATAGTTGAATAAGATATAATTAAAAACCGTGGTAATTCATGTTTTATATGAAGAGCAATTCTGTTTCATCACCAAAGTAGTACACTTGTTTTAACGGTAGGATGAGAATTTCTGATATCAGTAAAATAAAAATAGTTGGCATTCATAATTTTAATCTAAATGACTTGAGGTATAAGTTCTGAATCTGGACAAAAAATATATTACCTTCATAAAAATAATATGATAAACTATATTCCCAGCGGCATTATATAAAAAGAGTATACTTATATTTGCTTAAACTTAATAATATTTCTACTCTCATTTTTATTTAGATGTACAAGGTAATGTCTGAGAAGCATGTACATAAATTGCAAAATAAATTATTTCCCATCTTCCAAAAGTAAACATCCTAAATGAACAAAGAAATCACTCTTCAAGTATTTTTAAATATTTCAAAACTAAATTGCATGGCTTCCTTTATGATTATATTTAGATAGTTGTATGTATAATTCTCCAGATAAAGTATTTAACATTTATATAATTTCTCATGTTTCTTAAATTCTATTCTACCTATCCCTAGGTATGATATTGGTAAATGCACTGTTCCCTTTAGGTATTTACTAAATATTGTTGATAAACTGGATCATTTAAGCAATATTGGCCCTGTAACATGATTTATGTGGCAACAAATAGAGCGAGTGACTTGTACACTTGAGAAAAGATATGAACTATAAATTTGTTTTCCAGTAATACATTTACGATTCTAAACAGAAATAGTATGTGTAGGGGCGCCTGGGTGGCTTAGTCGGTTAAGCGTCCTACTTTCGCTTAGGTCATGATCTCACGGTTCGTGGGTTTGAGCCCTGCGTCGGGCTCTGTGCTGACTGCAGCTCGGAGCCTGGAGCCTATTTCAGAGTCTGTATCTCCCTCTCTCTCTGACCCTCCCCTGCTCACGCTCTCTCTCTCTCTCTCTCTTTCCCCCCTAGAAATAAATAAAAATATTTAAAAAGAAAGAAATAGTATGTTTAACAATCTTTGATAGATTAGAAAGCATAGGGAATGTAATGCGCATATGACTGAAGATTCATTCAGAATACATTGGTTTTATTTATTTTTTGTTTATTTGTTTAATGGACCAACTCAAATACAATTATTCCTCACAATTAATATACCAAATAATAACAATGTCATCCTGATTACAAGATGACACATTCTGGGTTTTGCTCATATTTATTATTCTATTTTAATGCTTCCATATCTAAGCAACTTGATACTTTTTAAGGCACATTTTACTTTCTCTTAAGTCCTTCCCTATGCTATTTTACAGAGATGGATTCATATATCAGATAATAAAGAGTGGAATAGATGGAAAAAGAATGAAGTAATATGAAAATTCAAAAAAGGGGAACCTGGGTGGCTCAGTCGGTTAAGTGCCCGACTTTGGTTCAGGTCATGATCTCAGGGTTCATGAGTCAAGCCCAGCAATGGGCTCTGTGCTGTCATAACAGCTTAGGGCCTAGGGCTTGCTTCAGATTCTGTGTCTCCCTGTCTCTCTGCCCCTACTCCACTCACACTCTGTCTCTCTAAAATCCATGAAGGATGCTTGGGTGGCTCAGTCAGTTAGGTATCCGACTTTGGCTCAGGTCATCTCACAGTTGTGGGTTTGAGCCCTGCGTCGAGCTCTGTGCTGTCAGCTCAGAGACTAGAGCCTGCTTTGGATTCTGTGTCTCCTTCTCTCTCTGCCACTACCCTGCTCGTGCTCTGTTTCTGTCTCTAAAAAATAAACGTTAAAAAAATTAAAAAGTAAAATAGAATAAAAGCCATGTAAACGTGGACCCACACCTGTGTTGCTAAAAGACCAACTATAAAATATTTTATTCTAAGTCTTGGTAAAACAAGCAAAATACAGTCCTTAAGAAATTTTCTATTTAGAAAATGTTTAACTAGGCACACAACATGTCAGTAGTTTTAGAACATCAGTTCTAAATGAACAAAACATAGAAGGAAATTTTAAGTATGGACAGCACACATAAAAAATACCACTAAAGCTTATACTAACCCATTTATTTTAATTTTAGATTGCCAGAGAGCAAAATAAGATTCTAATACATGCTTTAAAGAAGTACTTTCATGTGTGAAATGTTGATTTACATAAAGGAGTCCACAGTGTATTTGCCTTGCACTGGTTAACATTATTAATACAGGAAAGGAAAAACCTAACCCACAAGTGAGAATATTGTAATTTTAATTGATGGTTAGTATTTATTTTTAAGTGATATTTACCTTGAGGGGGGTTTATATTTGAATGTCACAGAAACAAATAAAATTAATCGATGCTATTTCAAATTTATAACTTTTAAAAATGGATATATGAGTTTGAAGTTAAAATCACAATTAAGCAAGTAGAGAGTAAATATTCTCTAAAAAAATATAAAAGAAAAACCCTTGAAATTCAGGATAAAGGGATTCAGTCAATCATACATGGATAATCATGAAAGTGTTTCCAATTGAGTTTATTTAAAGCAAACTTCTCACCCATGTTAATTTTTGTTTTCACTTTTTTATTCTTTATCTAATGTTTGATATTTTTAGTTTTATTAGACAAAAATCTTACCTTTCTTCAATATCCTATTATGTCATTACTTATTAACCCCTGTTCATTTATCCTTCATAGTCGAGTGCATATCCTACTTGAGTATAATGTTTGAAGGACCAAACACAGATGGCTGCATGAATCTTAAAATATTATTCTTTTAATATTTCCAGAATGCTAGAATTTCAGATAAAGTTTCAAGCACGACAAGCCATGACCTTCATATACACTTGATCTACATTGTACACTGGAAGATAGTATACCTTGACCTGAATCAGAAACATAGAAGCAATATTTGTAGAGATGACAAACCAAAAGATACTTCATAAAGGAAAGGTATGTTGCTATTAATGATAACTTAGGAATAAGCTGAGATTTTATTAATTTCAAATCAAAGTGTTTTGAAATACTGTTAATACATTCTAAAAGTAGCACAATTAAATCAGACAAAGTAAGAGGTGTTAAGAGAGGCTATCTTGTTTCTGTAAATAAAATATATACACATACACTTACTTGAGTGTCCTAATAATTCTGTGAAATACATTCATGCTTATCAAAAACTCATCAAATAAAATGGTACAAAAGAGATGTATGTATTTACCAAATACATCCTTATCTTCAATGATTGCCATCTCAACCTCTTCTCCAGTAATTATTGTGCATGTGAAAGGAAGTTGAAGAAGAACACTAATCTCACCAAAAGATTCCTTCTCCTTAAGTGTACCCATACAAACAAGTTTTTGAATTTTTTTCTGTAAGAGATATAGATAATTGATGTTCAATAAAACCAGTTTCATACAATGGATAAATACTGTTATCATCAGAAACTCACTGTAAAGTATTTTGGTATGTGGTATTTAACATGCAATTTCATTCAAATCAGAGATAACCGTTATTAACACATGTAGTTAAATTATATAGAACAATAGTTAATTGATAGGCAACTTCAGCATATCGAAGGTAACTGAAAGTAATGTCATTTAGTGATCTACAAAATAATTTTTTAAATATTTTTTATAAAGAGAGCAGAAGTTGGGGAGAAAGGCAAAAGGAGAGAGAAAGAGTTTATTTGATGTGGATCTGGATCCCACAACCCTGGAATCATGACCCCAACTGAAATCAAGAGTTGGAAGCTCAACCAAATGAGCCACCCAGGTACCCCTAAATTTTTAATCTACCGAGATGTTTATGAATTTTTGAGCTCATTCCATTTTTCAAGGTCCTACAGTAGCATTTTGTAAACAGAACTTAGCTTTGAATGTTTTGTGAACTACCATTTGTTACCTCAGCCCCGGTTCATGGCTGGACTAACAAAGAATAAGAAATTAAGCACAGATGCCAGGACCAGAATTGATGGAATTAATAGCCAAAGATGAAATTCCACCCAGACTTTTTTGTTTAAACAAGAAAGAAACATGGAAAGAGAATTTGATTCAGGGAACTAGCAATTAGGTCCAAATTAGAAACAGAAGAAAAGGGCCTGCAGGTTTTCAGTATGCATATCTCTGGAGAAAAAGATGAAACTCCAAATTATTTTTTCAGAGAGACCTCAACACCATGGAAACAGGGATGAGTTGATGAGCAGCAAGTTTTCAAAAGAACGTATCTCTCAGAGTTATGACATGACAGGGACTCAGAAGAGGTGAAAGCCTTTAACAAGTATCCTAGGGTCAAAAGCAATATCTCACTTGGAGAATTGCCATTTATATAAATGGCAAATCCTCACACTAAATATAACTAGTATAGCAGAATTCAACTAAGTTTATATATTAAATTTAATTACAATGAAGACTGCCTGACCGACCAAAAAAAGATTAGTTCTGACTTTTTTATCACTCTGCATTAGTGTTTTGCCTGTTCTAGAACTTCATAAGACTGGAGTTATGCAGCCTGCAGTCTTTTGGCTTTCATGTTTTTACCCAACCTAATGCTTTGAGATTCATCCATATTCTTGTATGCATGATTAGTTCTCTTTATTGAGGTGTAGCATTCCATTGTATTAATATTTCACAATGTTTCTATTCATTCAACTGTCATTGGACATTTGGATTACTTATAGTTTTTGGCTTACGGAGATACATGTGAGTCTTTTGTAGATTTGTCTTTTTCTTTTTTTTTTGTCTTGAGTAAATATCTAGAGTGGAATTTCTGAGTCATTTGTTAAATGTATTTTAGCCAATCTGATATGCTTGAAGTGTTACCTTGTTGTGGTTTTAATTTATATTTCTCTAAGGAATAAAGATGTTAAGTATCTCTTAATGTACTTCTAGTCATTCCTATGACTTACAACTCAATTACAACGTATATTACATTCCTATATATTATAACTCAGTGAAAAGAAACAATAAAAAAGTTAAAAATTGAACAGAAATTTCACAACACAAATAACAAATATGCAATATTAAGCTAGATTCAATTACCATTAAAGAGAATACATAAGTTTAAAACTTACCACTTTTTTGGGTTGTAGTTTTATAAGTCCTACAACATTTCTATAAATATTACAATATCCAGAATTAATATAAGCCACAAAAGAAATTATCTTCCCAGTTTCTACTATCACTGAAAATAAGAGATAATTCATTACTTTAGACTTTTCTCTATAAAAAATTATTTTAGATATGACAATAAAAGATGACATTTCATTCAGTAACAATGGCAAATTTCTTAATGGATGGCAGTTTATAGGAAGTACTCAGAAAATGATTAAAACATTTACATCTTTTACTTATATCTGTAACCTAATATGTAAGTAAATATTGACAAAACTTTGGCAGTAAAGGCAACAATATGCTAGTAAACTATCAGGTGGAGGAGACGAAAGTGTGGGACAAGTCCCAGTTTTTAGCATTTATTGATTTTTATTGTGTTAATATTTCTACCATGGTTAATTTTAAATTGCTAGTGGCTTAACAACCAGCTCACAAAATCCCTGAATATTTAACTTTTGGCTCTTTAGAGCATGTGCCTTGATCCAGGCCCTCACTCTACTAAATATAGAAGTGGTTAAAAGCAACGGCTTTAAGGACATACTGTTTTGGTTTAAAACCCTACTATGCCTCTTTTTAAAAAACTTTTTAATGTTTATGTATTTTTTGAGAGAGACAGACAGAGTGTGAGTGGCGGAGACGCAGAGAGAGAGAGAGGAACAAAGTCCAAAGCAAGCTCCAGGGTCTGAGATGTCATGATAGCACAGAGACAGATGCAGGACTCGCACTCACGGGCTCCAAGATCATGACCTGAGCCCGAGTTGGGTGCTTAAACAACTGAGCTCCTGGGGCACCCTTGCTACTTTTTAAGTGACCTTAGATAAATTATAGAACTTTTCTGAACTTTAAGTTTTTCATCTTTAAGATAGAAAAATTTGGAGTTGCTGTTCTAAACTCAACAGATGGTTATTAAGTGTATATAAAGTACTTAACCCTAAGGTCTGGCATTACTATTACATAACAAATCATGTTGTTATTATCATCAGTATTTTCTCAAATTTGTAAAACCACCCTAAGGCCAAGATACACTTGAAGGTGAACTGGATAATACCTTTATACAACCATTAATGGATTAAAAAGCAATGTAAATAAAAAAATCTGATCTGTATAACATTAAATTATCAACATATTATAATTTAAATAATAAAATCACTTGGATTTATATGTATTAAAATTACTATTTAAAATTGACTTTCAGTTTGTTCATTCTATAACATATCAATATATTTTTCTGAAAATCCCAAACACAAAAGTGATAATATAAATATAAAGATACATGTGTAACTTTCCTGTGATTTTATAAAGTAGACAATTAAAAAGTATTTTCAATTATTCAAAAGCATTCATTTCATAGTGTAAACAAGTATATATCAGGATGAAGAAAAACATTGGTGTTATTGAAAACTAAGCTAGAGAGCAGCATAGCTCTTTAAAAATTATGGTTAAAAAAGAACAAAGTAACAATTGGTAAACAGAATTTACCATAAGCAAAAAATGAATGCCAGTATACAATGGAAAATACTTTAAGATAAATCAGATAGCATTTCAATTATTCTGCTGACATGTTTATGAGAATGTTATCTCTCTTTCCTCATATAATATCCAGGGCTCAAAATTTATAATTAAAAAATTAAAAGGGTATTCTACTGTAACCATTTATTTTATTTAAATAAAAATTTATGATAACACTTCCTCTGTTTTATACTGTGTTTCTTGCAGCCAAACATTGACACTGTAAATTTATCTTAAGATATAAAAGTATGTCTATAGAATTATTTGTAAATTGTATAGACAAGAACAAATTTTCTCATAGATCCTATACTGAAAAGCAAAGAGTCCTTTTTTACCAAAGGTGATATGATAATAGAGAAAAGGTTATATGATACTAGAGACTATCACATAACTGTTTCTTTTCTTTTAGTCAATCAGTAGGATATAAAGGGAGGCATGGAGGGTGCCTGGGTGGCTCAGTTGGTTAAGTATCTGACTTTGGCTCTGAAATGGAATCGTGGCCACAGAGGACACCAATGGAAACTATTTAGGACTGACTTACTTTGTCTTGAGTCAGTTGGCATTTTCCAAAGTAATTTTACCACCCTGTTCTGTTACATCTCTGGATTGTAAATGGATCAAGGGATCCGTATCGCAAACGGAGGAATTAATGACCTTGTTACTCTGGTTTTGTTTTGTTTTGTTTTTTCATTTTCTTTATGTTGACTTTTTAAAACTATATGAAAAGTCTAGTTTGTTTTATTGGCTTTGATAAGATGCTATATGTTTTCTATTATCTTGTCCAGTGCTTGAAAGAGGGAACTATTCATAATTCACACTGTATATTTATAGTGAGAACATACTGTATTTTAAAAGTCCTTTAAATTAAAAATTCTTAACCATGTTCAGTTTATATAAAGCAAAATGACACTAAGATTTTAAAAAAAATTTAAAGTCAATTTATTTTGAGAGAGAGAGAGACAAGGCATGAGCTGGGGAGGGCAGAGAGAGAGGGAGACACAGAATCTGAAGAAGGTTCCAGGTTCAAAGCTGTCAGCACAGAGCCTGACCATGGGGCTCAAACTCAAAAACTGCAAGATCAAAGTTGGATGTTTAACCAACTGAGCCACTCAGGCGCCCTGAAAATGAAACTAAAAATTTTAATCTAGAAAAACTTTCTGGAGCCTGCTTCAGAATCTGCGTCTCCCTCTCTCTCTGCCCCTCCCTCACTCTCTGTCTCTCTCTCTCTCTCACTCAAAAATACATAAACCTCAAAAAATAAATAAAAAGAAATAAAGGGAGGCATGTAGCCTCATGGCAATTGTTATATGAAAAGGATACACTTAAAAAGACACTAAAGAAGCCCATTATTTTAAATTTCCAGAACTGCACTACTGCAAATCTTTTCTTGAAAGTCAAGTTCTATATAGATCATAAAGAGACATACATAATATCAAAAAGGATAAAGACAATGAAAATTTTTCATCAGTGAAGGGAAGACAATAATGGAAAAGCTGAACCACTACAGCAAAATCTATGAGGCAGTCTCATTCCATACAGGGGGATATTTGCTCTCTGAGTAATTGTCTACGGTCTTTATAATAATCATAACAAGTGTTTATCTTAATAAAGACAATCTAGAAAAACCGTTTCCATCTAGGTAATAGTCTGAATTTAATAACATTACAAAAAATGTGTATCACCACCAAGTAGGAAATTTTAAATATTACTATTTTGACTAGAAAAAGAATCATACAAATTACCTGTAAAAACTTAACACACACCCCCCATTATGTTTCCTAATTTTACTTATTTGGCCTTGGATCCTGCTTCCCATTACAAAGAACTTATATCAATGAGGTCAAGATTAGTGTTCTCATCTCTATACCCCTTCCTCTTGAGTTACATAGAAAATGAAAAACAACATAGAAATTTTAAAGGATTATAACACAATATTAAGTGAATAGACCTAGTCATGAATTAAGTAGATGAAATGTTATTATTATATTAAGGTTATATTCATTGATGTTCAAGAATTAAAGCTGATTTCTATTTAAAAATTAGGTTTTGAAGCCCCTCATCAAAAACTCAGGTACATATTCTAAAACTGGAAATCATTAGACCATTATGAAAAATCAAACTTGATAGTATCTTAAGGCAAATAAGATGGAAAAAAAAATCAGAAGGATTCATGGAAACTAAGTATCAGGCATTGTTCTTTTTATTTCTGTAGTTTATTATATGCTAGGGTCTAGCCACAAGTCCAGTGAAACTATTATATTCCAATTTTCAGATCAGAAGTCATAAGAAGGATAATTCTTTACTGGCTATTGGTATCAGCACTGGGACAGTTAAAGTCTCAGTTTAAATGGAAACTATGATTAGAAAGATTGTAAAAAGATATCTTCTTAATTAAGATAAACCCCAGATTAGCCTAATAGACCAAAACATGGTTTTGGAACAGAAGTGTATCAGAGGATCTATAAGACTGATACAGCTTCAAGCAGGACATGCATTAGTGGAATGGATGCCAGTTTTCCTTTTAAAACTAGGTTACTAGAAAAAGAATGATATACAAGAATAGTACTATTGACTGCTATTTTTTATTGAAGTATAAGTAACATACAACATTATATTAGTTTTAAGTATACAACATAATAATTCAACATTTGCATACATTGGAAAATGATCACCACAATAACTTTAGTTATTATCTGTCAGTATACAAACTTACAGATATATTTCCTTGTGATAAGAACTTTTAAGTTTTACTTCCTTAGCAATTTACAGATTTATAATACATTATTGACTATAGTTGTACCCATCTGTATGTATGGGTTTTGTTTTGTTTGTTCATTTGTTCTTTAGATTCCACATATAAATAAACACAGAAATACAGTATTCCTGTCCTCTAATTTGCTTAGCATAACATCCTTGGGGTACACTCATGTTATTGCAAATGGCAGCACTTCATTCTTTTTTAATGACTTCATTCCTTTTAAATTTTGTATGAAAATAAAACACACCTTCTTTATCCAGTCATCTATTGATGAACTCTTGAGTTTTTCCATATCTTGGCCATTGTAAAATGGTCCAGTGAACACAGGGGTGCATATATCTTTTTGAATTAGTGTTTTCATTTTCTTTGGATATACCCAGAAGTGGAATTGCTTGATTATATAACAGTTCTGTTTTTAATTTTTCGAAGAACCTCCATACTGTTTTCCATAGTGGATGTACCAATTTATATTCCCACCAACTCCAACTATGAATTCTCTATACTTTTCCATTCTTTCTCAGTAGATAGATAGATAGATAGATAGATAGATAGATAGATAATAGATTAGATGGATAGATAGATGATAGAGTACATCTATATATGAAGTTATATACTCAAAACCATCATTTTATATATCTATATAGTTACATGGGAAGCGTATGTATATGATATTTCATGGATTCCACATTCCTTTCTCACATATACCCTGTCTTTTCACGATAACTTTAAAAGGACTGATGTTCAAGGACCTACCTGTTTTATTGTGCTTTGGTTAATATTGCTGCTTTTGTTACTAAGGCTTTTGGGGGCTTAGTGTTTTCAGAATTACACATTTGTTTTTTTATTTTCATTTGAATTTGGGGCACTGTTTTGTAATATTAGATCTGATTCCTCTCATGCTTAAGGATTACTTTAGTATATATATAACATACATTTACCTGTGTCTACCACAAAGTAAATGCTACAAATGAATTTCCTATTATTATACTAAATTTTGATCCTCCAGTTTTCTAGATACTTCAACCACATCTGAGTTTTAACTAAAAATCACTGAACGAAAGAAAGTACCATGAGCAAGAGTCAGCATAAACTCAAAATGATAGATAAAGACTTCTGAATTCCTCAAACTCTGGAATTACCAGGTCCAGAATGTAAAATGATTATACAGGAAATAGTAAATAATACAAAGGTGATTTCTGGAAGGGCTGGTATAAGATAGAAACTTTTCTTATAAGTTTGGTAGAATTGCTTTGATCAATTGATTGTGGGTTTTCTTGATCATTAAAAAATCCCTTTTAAAATGACTTTTGGCTTTTTCAAGTTTTCTAACTCATGCCTCTCTTTCTTTCAATATTTTATTTTTTACAGAAGTGTATTTTTCCACCTAGTTTTTCAAATCATTAGAATAGACTTGTTTTTATCACTTTTTATTACCCTTAAATTTTTATTGTCTTTATTACATTTCATTTGCTTGCAATAAGGTTTGTTTTTTCATTTTGTTTCAAAGCATGGAATAAACCGACACCTTAAAATGAATCAACAAATAAATTATGCCTAAGGATGAGCCCTGCATTCAAAGGTTTTTGCCCAAATAATGTGACATTTGCGGTCATGAAATATTGAAGATAGCATAGCACCTGGGGCAGTGAGCATAAATAATTAAGAACGAATAAACTATTTGAAATTTGTTGGGAGGTTTGCAATGTAGCCTAATACCAGTCAGGTCAAGGAAAACAATCATTATTTAGCTATTTACATTTTTTTAATGTGTGGGACCATGAAGCTGTTGAGAGGTAGAAGGTAGAAGCAGAAAGAGGAGTTTTTGGAGGCAACTGGGTGGCTCAGTCGGTTGGGCATCCAGCCTCAGCTCAGGTCATGATCTCACGGCCGTGGGTTCGAGCCCCGCGTCAAGCTCTGTGCTGTCAGCTCAGAGCCTGGAGCCTGCTTCAGNGGCCACCCAGGCGCCCCTAAAAATTTGTTTTTAAAAAAATAAATAAGCCTTATTTTTTTTGTAAGAAACCTTTTTCTGAACAGCATTTTATTTCAAAAACAAATAGTTTCTGTGCAGTTACTGTTTCATTGTTCATTGTTCTCTCTCCTTAATTATTTTTAAAAATGTTATTTATTTGGGCTTGCTTTCTTTTTTCCAAACCTTTGGCATCAAATGCCTAGGTCACTTGCTTTTCTTTCTTCTTGATTTTTGATGCATTCAACACCACACATTTCTTTTATCTTCTGTTTTAATTACATTTCACATATTTTAAAGTAAAGTGAGTTTGTTATTATATGGTTGAAAGTTTTTATTAATAGCCTTTAATCAGTGGGGTTCAATAATCTATAACTTTCCAAACACTTAGGACTGTACTTTTGTTGTCCTTTTAAAATCAATTCTAAGGTTTGTTTATTTTGCTCTTGTCTCTATGTGAACACTATATAGAGTGTATTTCTGTAATTAGTTCTTACGTCTTCTATGTGGTGGGGACACAGCTCTTGGATATGGAGTTTTACATATATCTAATAGCTTGAATTCTTTATTTGTAATGTTCGGTTTCTAGTTGTCCCTAATTTTAATCTATTTGGTCTATCAGTTCCTGAGAAGGCTGTATATAAATAGTAAACTGCAATGATTATGGTACTTGTTTCTTGCTATGAGCATATCAGTTATTTCTTTATATACGTTGAGGCTCTTTGAAGTGTACATGTTCCTAAGGATCACACTTCTCATTCTCATTTCTATTATCAATGTATTACGCCCTACTCACCACAATATTTTCATTGAATTCTCATTGTGTATTAAGATTGTTCTATTAGCTTCACACACATAGTTTAAAATAAATGCATCATGTCATTTACATTATTCTGTGGTATGATTTCCTTTTTAAATTATTTCTTCTTATACATTTTCAATATTTTCTAGTGAACTTTCCACTTCAGTATGTGTGGATAAACATCATTATTTTTAGGACCCCACAGTGTAGAGGTACCATAATTTAAAGAAATGTAATCATTTTTTTTCTAAAGTTAAGCTTTTAAATGGTTCCAAGTTTTGATAATTAAAAATATGCTACAATAAATGTCCTTTATCAACATTTACAAGTAGGTGCAAATTTTTCTATAAATTAAATATTTTAGCTAACAGACACATGAAAAGATGAGTGTTCAACATCACTCATCATTGGGGAAATATAAATTAAAACTACAATGAGATATCACCTCACATCAGTCAGAATGGCTAAAATTAACAACACATTAACAAGTGTTGGTGAGGATGTGGAGAAAGGGGACCTCTCTTACACTGCTGATGGAAATGCAAACTGCTGTAGCTACTCTGGAAAACAGTATGGAGATTCCTTAAAAAGTTAATAGAACTACTCTATAACCCAGCAATTGCACTAATAGGTATTTACCCAAAGGGTTAAAAAAAATGCTGATTCAAAGGGCACACGCATCCCGATGGTTATAGCAGCATTATCCATAATAGCCAAGTTATGGGAAAAGCCCAAATGTCAATCCATTCATGAATGGATAAGGAAGTTATCTATATGATGGACTACTATTAAGACATAAAAAAGAATGAAATCTTGTCAAGGCAACGTTGTGGATGGAGCTAGAGTGTATTATGCTAGGTGAAACAAGTCAGCCAGAAAGATAAAAATACCACATGATTTCAGCCATACATGTAATTTAAGAAACAAAGCAGGTGAACATAGGGGGAAAAAAGAGAGAGGCAAAGCATAAAACAGACTCAACTATAGAGAATAAACTGAGGGTTACTGAAGGGAGGTGGGTGGGGATATGGTTTAAATGAGTGATGGATATTAAGGAGGACACTTGTGATTGAGCAGTGGGTATTATACACAAGTGNGAGAGGCAAAGCATAAAACAGACTCAACTATAGAGAATAAACTGAGGGTTACTGAAGGGAGGTGGGTGGGGATATGGTTAAATGAGTGATGGATATTAAGGAGGACACTTGTGATTGAGCACTGGGTATTATACACAAGTAATGAATCACTGAATTCTACTCCTTAAACTAATATTATACTGTATGTTAACTAACTGCAATTTAAATAAAACTTTATAACTTAAAAAATCAATTAATTAACATTTTCACATAGCATGTAATCATAAATTCTGATAGATTTTTGATAAATTGTAAATGAAGTCTCATTATTTTAATTGTTAATTCCTTGATATTTACTGAAGGCTAAAATCTTTTTTAGTATTTACTATTTTTATTTTATGAATTTTTGGTTATATATACTGTCCACTTTTAATGCAGTGCTTATTATCTTTTCTTACTTATTTGTAGTAATTATTCACAGATTATGTTATTTAATCTTTACTGTATACACTGCAAATATTTATTTCTAGTTTCCTAAGAACAACTTCACTTATTTATAATTTTACCACATAAATTTTACTCTTTTCCATGGGATCAAACCTGTTAAAATTCCCTTCTAAACTCAAAATTGAGACCATTATTACTAATACATTAATTCCATATTTTGTTTCAATAAATTTGTAAGATTTTTTTAATTTAAATGCTTCATATTATTTATAAGTTGAATAATGTCTGAGGTAAGGATTTTCATCTCCAATGGACATCTCAACAAGGCAGTTGTTGAAAATTCCATCCTATCCCAATTGATTAGAAATGTCCCTGATACCATGTATAAATTGATATAAAGTTATGAAAGTTTTTCGGTGATTATTGTGATCCTGTGCCCTAACACTCTTTTAATTATTTTAACATTAGACTCTGTTTTCATTATTATAAGATGTTTTCCTATTGAAATTTTACAAAAATTTTCTTGGTACATGTTTTGTTTGCTCTTCCAGATAAAATTGTGATGCTGAATATTTTGTTTGTCCCTGCATACTCACTCTCTAACTTTATCTCTACTCTGCTGTTTGTCTTAAAATGCCAATCTTCATGTAATTCATCCACCAGCTTCCCTCATCCTTTGGGCTTTTTTGAATTTGACCAATGGGTGGCAAAGGAAGAGGACTATAGAATATAGTTATTTGAGATACTTATTCTCCCATCTACTTCCCTCATGGACTACCATGTAATAGAGGCTAAACACTTGTACCAAAGACACCTACTGCTACAGCAAAGGGTCTATGCCTAAAAATGTGGTTAGATACTGATAATTCCTCTCTAGTCTTTCCACTTCAGATCTAAACATGGTGGTGGTTTTCTATTATAAGTCTCTGGATACTTTACCATCTTCTGGTACTTTTCCTTAACCTTACCTCCACCTTTGTAAGTAGTCCCTTCCTTAAGCTCTCTTCCTTCACTCCCATGGAATATGCAGTCTATTTACTGACAGAAGTCTTACTGATACCTATGGAAGTCAAGTCCCATAAGATAATCTGTCAAGACTTTACTTGGCATTCTATTCTATCCATATACTACTTTAGGGGGAATTAAATGTTTAAATATTTTAATCTAATTTCTATTCCCCAAGTCTTACTTATTCCATTCCAAAAAATTGTATAGTTGGCTCAAAGAGCTTTTCACTTTTCTCACTTAGTTTGTCTCTGTATACTTAAATTTTTTGTGATATTTTAAGTGGTGTTTCCCATTATTTAGCAAAATTAGTTACTGTTTCTTGTACAAACTATGATATATTGATTTAAGAAAAAGAAACTGATGCTTGTTGATATAATAAAAGAGAAATTTTGAGGAAAAGACTGATATTTGACCCAAAGTCAATTACAATTATAGTGTCATGGTCAGAATAACTAAAGCATAATAATTGTTATACTCAAGATTTTTATTCCACAGGAAAAAGTAGTATTGAGCAAATTTAGATCAGATGGAAGATCTACCAAGGACTTCCTTCTGTGCAAGAGGTATTGATCACCAAAGAATTTTCAGTGGCATTACCAATGATGGACTTGATACTAAGCAAATAGAAACATTTAAAAGGAAATATTTCAAATAGCAAGAATTGTATGATTACCATCTTCCAAAAATTTGTCTGATTTCACTGATATCCTTTCTTTTTTCTAGCACTATGATTAATCTTGATATGTATCTAGATAGATAAAGATAGAGAGAAAGGGATGGTTAGCTAAATATATAAATAGGTGTATATATTTCACTTCAGTAGGATATTTTCTGTTTGGAAAGTAAACCATTGTATTTAGCCTGACATTTACAATCAAAATCCCACTTGTAATGACAAATTAAGCTTATCTCACAAAGTTCCTTAAAGGATTAAAGAGATAATCTAACCTAATCTGAAAGACACAGAGCTTTATAAATAGCACTAATTTAATAGAAGAAAATTATTTTCATATTTGTGTAGGAATATAAGTTTCTAAGTTTTCACATGACAATCATATACTTTAATCATAAATTCTATTTAATCATGGTAATTGTCCATTTAACAATGATACACTGACTAGTTACTTCATTTTGACGCTACCTAACCATCCTATATTGATTTCATTTCAATTACTTAAGTAGCATTATTTGAGAGATGAATAATCACATGCTAAATGGACTGGCCCAAGGCAGTATATGGATTGTATGACAAATTCATCATTTGTATCTAGTCTACTTGATAATTAAATTTATTCATTATTGAGATAATGATTTACTTCATTAATTTCACAATAATTAATTTTGATTCAGGAGATATTCTATTTGGCATATGTTAATGTAATCTGGACCAGTGCAGGTAAACTGTTAAAGTAAAGGGATTTATTTTATTATATGCTTTTAGAACAGTGGTTATTTACACCCCAATTAGTTTAATCAATCTCTATGATATTTATGTAAAAGTATACTTTAATACACCTATTAATTATCCAGCCTTCAACTTTAATACACCTATTAATTATCCAGCCTTCATTTTTGTGCACAATATTCTGACTTGAAAAACATGTAAAAAGTATTATTTTTAAAATTTTAATATTTTTCAAANATGCTCATAATTTTCCTTCTGTTATCTCTTTCTCTTTTTCTATTTATTTATTTTTTAAATCTTTAAAAAAATTTTTTTTAATTTGTGAGAGAGAGAGAGAGAGAGCGTGAGCAGGGGAAGGTCAGAGAAATAGGGAGACACAGAATCTGAAGCAGGCTCCAGGCTCTGAGCTAGCTGTCAGCACAGAGCCCAACGCGGGGCTTGAACCCACGAACTGAATGGGGAGATCATAACCTGAGCCGAAGTTGGACGCCTAACTGACTGAGCCACCTGGGCACCCTTTTATTTATTTATTTATTATTAAAAAAAAATTTAATGTTTATTATTGAGACAGAAAGAAACACAGCACTAGTGGGGGAGGGGCAGAGAGAGAGGGAGACACAGAAACCTAAGCAGGCCTCTGGTTCTGAGCTGTCAGCAAAGAGCACAACGTGGGGCTCAAACCCACAAACCTGAGTTCACTACCTGAGGCAACGTCTGATGGTCAACCGACTGGGCCACCCACACACCCCTGTTACCTCTTTTTCTAACGTAATGATTGATCCCTTTTAAATTATTTATGGCACATGATATCTAGTTAAATATCTAACACATTCCCATGTGTACAAATTATTTTGTAACACTCTTTAGTTCAAAAAAATAGTAGCCTTTCCCCACTGTGCATGGCACTTCTTTTTATATAGTACACACTATTCTGCACATTTGTGTCTTGTATAAGCTAACATCCTAATAAAAACCTTAGCTAAAAGTATGAAAAAGTTGTTAGAACTTTTATAAGAAGTAAACTTACAGCATGTGTTAAGAATGATGTAATTGTACACATTGATGTAATAATTTCTAATTCAATAATTTTTCCTAAGGAAATATCAGTTAAATAGTTAGGTGCACTAAATATTCAAAACTGAGAATGTAATATTTTATACAACTTAAATGATAATAAAAAGAGAAATAATGAAATAAATTATAATAAATCATAGAATATGTTATGTTTCCAACAAAACTCAGAACTCTTAAAACTGTTATTGACATGAAATATTCTTATTTTTAAGGGCCAAAGCAAAAAAAATTGCATTAACTCTGTAGCATTCAACTTTGACAAAATATATGAATATTATTTACTTCTGAATTAAAACCCTGGGTAATATAGGAAAAGCTTAATAATTAATTCTATTAGAGTATAATTATATGCTACTTATGCTTTATAATCATCTGTTTTCCCAAAATGTACACATTGAATAAATGTATTATTTTCAAAACTAGATGGCTGGAGGCCTCTGAGAACAAATAGCTGTTCAGCATGTGGCTTCTCCAGAAAACTCATGCTACAGCAGATAGAGGACAATATAGCTTGGTAGCCTCTCCCTCACAAGGAAGGAGAATTGTAGTTCATTGTCATTCAGTGTTCTGGTTGCTGTTTTGGTGGGCCACCTGACAGATTGGTTTCTTCCTCATTTGTTTTGGACCATAGGTAGGACCTGGCATCCTCTACATGCATGGAAGCTACTAAAAACAAAGAAGAACTGAGTGGCATGTTTCTGTTTCAGAGGACCCATGGGACAGCAGACAATACAGCAGATAGTGCAAGATTAGGAATTCCTGATAAAAAGTAACCCAAAAATTCATCTAATTAGGAATCTACACACACAAATCCAGAGAAGACACATCCACAGAAAAGGTATGAGAGGCCCCCAGATTCTCTATCTAGACTGTATTTTCCTATATAATTATCATTTATAAAGACTAGAAGAGGTGAATGTTTTTTCAAATATATACATATGGAAACGTAGCCTAAGCAAAGACACAAAATAAATCTTCAGGAACCAACCCTTAAAAATGTAAATATATGAATTATCTGACAAAGAATATAAAATGACCTGCCTAAATGTGTTCAGAAAGTAAAAGCTAGCAAGATGGTACACTAGAAAGTCTCAGACCCATTTTCCCCTCTGAGAAGTGGAATTAACATTACACAACTAATTGCCTTTATGAGAAATCCAGAAACCAAATAAGAAGTTCTACATTGTAGGCAAACACAAAACCAACCACAAAAAAACTGGTAGGAAAATTCATGACACTTTGTCACCAGACCCCCTCCCAGCCATGGCATGACTGGGAAGAAATCACTAACACTCACTTCTCTCTGGGTAGGGAAAAGAGAGATACAATGTTCTGAATTTTCAGAAGCTGCCCAGGAGACTGATTTCTCTCTTGCCTGAATGAAGTACTGACAGGAAAGGCATGCCAGGTTGGGGTCCACTGGGAACAAAAAGGTTCAGCATGTACCAGAATTTACATTATCACAGACAGATACTGGGTAGGGATCATTAGCAGAACTTGGTAAACCTCTTTAATAAGGAGATTATGCGTATAAACCCAGAAGAGAATACATCCCCAGTAAAGGCTTGAAAGAGTCCTAGAATATTCATCCACATGGGCTGATTGAAGGAAAACTTGCCTTTGGAAAAACCATGATGCAAAGACTAAAGAAGTGATTATTAT
This sequence comes from Crocuta crocuta, assembly GCF_008692635.1. Taxonomy (NCBI): domain Eukaryota; kingdom Metazoa; phylum Chordata; class Mammalia; order Carnivora; family Hyaenidae; genus Crocuta; species Crocuta crocuta. Next base: position 4,004,570 of record NW_027531285.1, on the reverse strand, counting down.
TTTTTTAATTCCAAAGTCCCAACAGAAAATAATAAAATATACAAAGAAGCAGGGGTGTGTGGACCATTCAGAGGAACACATTAAATTATAAGAAACTGACCCTAAAGAAATGAAGATGTATGAATTATCAGACATAGAATTTAAAAAAAAACACAAAACACATATTATAGACATGTTCAATGAATTAAAAACAGCACAGATAGGCAATTAAGTGAAATCAGGAAAATGATATATGAACAAAATAAGAATATCATCAGAGATAGAAACAATGAAGAAGAACTAAACTGAAATTCTAGAACTAAGTCATAAAATAAGTGAATTGAAAATTTCATTAGATGATCTTTACATCTTTACATACTGTTGTCTCTTGACCAGACAACAGAAAGAATCAGCAAACGAAGACAGCACTTGTGAAATTACCGAGGAACAGGAGTTAAATAGAAAATAATAAAAAAGAATGAAGGGAGTCTAAAGGACTTGTAGGACACCATCAAATAGAACAGCATGCATATTATAGGAATTCCAAAAAGAGGTGAAAAGAGAAAGGGGCAGAGACTCCATGTGAACTAATAATGGCTAAAATCTTCTCAATTTTGAGAGAAAAATGAACATATAAATTCAAGAAATCAATTAACTCCAAGGAAGATAAAAAAATATGAAAAAGCATACACTCAGGCAAATCATAATAAAATTGTCAAAAGTCACAAAAAAAGAACTTTGAAAGCAGCAAATAAAAGCAAATTGTCACAAACAAGGCAGCTCAGAGATCTGCTGTTCAGCACTGTGTGCAGAGTTGACAAAACTGTACCCCCAAAAGTCATGTAAGTCTCATGTTTTACGTTTTTTACCACAGCAACAGAAAAAAAAATGGTATTAAGATTTAACTTGAGTTACTAATGTTTTTCTCATTTTTTCTCCATTGAAACATATCCTGAGTAACAGACACACACACACACACACAATTTTCTATCAACAAAAATTCCTTCAGTTTTTGAAATAGTGCTAATCAATCATTGACCTAAGAGAGATGGCACATAATTTTAACTTTGACAAAGTAATTTTTCTCTATTTAAACTCCAGAATTATAATCACACCAGATGTGTTTACAGAGATAAATGAGAAAAATCCCAGAAATGTTTTTAGTTAGTTTTAGAGATGTTGAAAATATGTTATTTTCCAAGTTGAAGACTTGATCTTATTGCCCTTCTTATGTAAAAATGCAACCATAGAAACAAAAGTAACCAGTTTAATTATTTAATTTAATTAAACTATTAGCATGTACCTCTTTTCATGAACATAACAATATTTATCATGTTTTTAAAAAGCTTGAAATATAGTTATCTAGATCAGTCAAATAATGAAAAGTTAAGCAGGTATAGGAAAGTTAGATGATACTAGATTACAAATAAATTTTTGGTTTCTTTTCTTTTTTGGAGTTACAGGAACATCTAACCAATGTCATACAATGCAAAAAGCAAGCAGACACTCAGTATTTTTTGTTCATATGGTGTGAAATCTGGACCTGATTCTGGAATGTGTTACTATTCTAAGAAACTTTCAAGCTGGAGGACATAAATATTTTTTTTTACTTTGTTCAAATCATTTTAAAATGGTGTAATTATTCAAAAAGAAAAAATACATAATTCACTGAATGGTCATCAAAATGGGTTATGCAGACCCATGCATATTACCTTTATCAAAATAAAAGAATTTAATATATATNGAAATTGTTTCCTGATTGGTTAATCTTGTCTCTATTATTTTCAAACTCTACAATTTTCACTATTAATTTCTTACAGAACAATGTTATTGTGTAATTAATCAACATTTGTTAATAAAGCATTAGAATACATTTAGACAAAATTATGTTAACTTTCTGTATCAGATAGATAGATGATAGATACAGACAGATAAATATCTTGTTTCCTTTTGAGAGAAAGTGCATTTTTCCTGTGGCTACAAAAAATCTAAATCTAATTTCTAGAGACGAGAACTAAAATGTCTGATATGAAAAATTCAATGGACATGATTTGTAGTAGATTAGACAGTGCAGAAAAAATATTAATAAAATGAAGACATAGTAATAGAAAGAAATCAAAATAGAACAGAGGGGGAAAGAAGAATATCACACACACACACACACACACACACACACACACACGACAGTGCAATAGTGAAATAGTGGACAAGTTCAATGGATCTAACTTACATGCAACTTGGTTACCCCAAAAAAGAGTGGCTATTTGAAAAAATTAGTGGTCAAATATAGTCCAGGTTTGATAGAAGCAAATTTTCCAACCAGTTGGAATACAGGTTGTTTACAAGTGCACATGAAACACTACCCCATAGACCATATTATGGACCACAAAACAAGTCCCAACAAACTTAAAGGAAATTACATCATATAAAATATGTTCTTTGATCAAAATAGAATTAAATTAAAATCATTAACTGGAAAAAATATTTGGAAGCTTAATAACATATTTCCAAAAAAACTATGGGTCAAGAAGAAATCAAAAGGAAAATTACAAAGCATTTTGAGTGGGATGAAAAAAAAGATCAAGAACCAACAATTTTGCAGTACATCTAAACAGTACATAGTGGAAATACCATTAAATGACTATATTTACAAAAGAAAAAGGTCTTAGATCAACGATGTCACTTTCTACCTTAAGACACCCTAAGAGAATATTAAACTCAACATAAGAAGAAAAAAGGAAATAATAAATATAGGAGTAGAAATCAATGAAACAGAATATAGCAAAATATAGAAAATCAATAAAAACTCAAAGCTGGTTATTTGAGAAGATCAATAAAATTAATATACCTCAAGCCAGACTGATCACAAGAGAAAATTTTTATAACATCCCTCAGAGATAAGTACTATTATTATGCCTATTTACAAAGGAGAAAAATAAGGCACAGAGAAGTTACATGATTTGTCCATTACCTTACAAATAGTAGTATAGCCAGAATTCGAACCCAAGTGGTAACCCTCCTCCAGTGATGCTCTGAAGTGTATACTATACTACATAACGTATATGTATATAATTACAAATTAATATCAATTAATATTTCTATAGTTATATAATTGTGTATGGATATGATTTAGTCAATAATTATACACCACTAAAAGCACTCTCTATACACATTCTGGCACTTTTTTCACTTTTCAGTATTTCTTGGACATCTATATTCTTCTGCATATAGGATTTGCTTCAGTCTTTATATTGGTGGTAGCTTCCCATGAATGAATGTTCCATAATTTATTTAACTAGACCCTTCTTGATGGACATTAATTTGTTTCCCATTGCAAAACAAAAGTGCAATAAAAATTATTGTATATGTATCTCTGGATAAACAAGTGCATGTTTATTGGTAGTATAAATATTAGAAATAGAATTTTGAATATAAAGATTTTTATTTTTTGTATACTGACAAATTAGTCTTGAAATATGTTACATCAGTGGACATGCCCACCTAAAATGCATATGGTTCTTGCTTTCTAACTTCCTAGAAAATCTGTGTATTCAAATTATTTTCAATGTTTGTCAATGTGATAGGTAGAAAATTCTGTTTCTTAATTATTTATTTTGAGAGAGAGAGAGATGGAGAGAGTGTGAGTGAGGGAGGGGCAGATAGAGAGGGAGAGAGAGAATCCCAAACAGGCTCTGTGCTGTCATGGGGGATCCCAATACAGGGGTGGATCTCACAAAATGGAGATCATGAACTGAGCCGACATCAAGAGTCCAATGCCCAAGTGACTGAGCCATCTAGGTGCCCCAAAGGTAGAACATTCTAATTAAAATCAAATTTTCAAAATTATGAGTTGGGGCACATGGGTGGCTCACTGTACTAAGCATCCCACTTTGGTTCAGACCATGATCTCCTGGTTTGTGAGTTTGAGCTCCGCATTGGGCTTTCTGCTGTCAGCACAGAGCCTGCTTCAGATCTTCTGTCCTCTCTTTGCCCCTCTCTCTGTTTGCATCATGCACATTCTCTTTCAAATCAATACACATTTTTAAAAGTCTTTTAAAAAAATAAAATTATGAATGAAGTTGACTTATGCAAGCTTTTTATTCCTTCATTGAGAATTTTCTTTTTTTGTTTTTCATTTAAGACAGGGAATACTTTATTCAAACTGATCAGAGAAATGGACAGCTTGGGTCTGTAACAAAGCACTGTATTTTAAGGCATAGGTCAGTGATTGTATACAAAAGTACACTGTTACATACAAATGAACTGATCTAGCACAATGTTTCAATGTTTAAAGTAGAATAAGCTTCCCTGTAAAATCAGCACCTCAGTGACATTTTTAACTTTAGTATTCCTCTCCTTCTTCTCTACCTTCTCCTTCAACAGAATCGACACCAACCTCCTCATCATCTTTCCCAGGAGCAACCAAATCCTCATAGGCTTCAGAAAACTCTCCCTCCTCCATGCCCTCATTCACATACCAGTGAACAAAGGCACATTTGGCATAGGTTGGGTCAACTTGTGGTCCAGGTGAGCACTGACCTCAGTAGTGGCTGTGATGTTGCTCAGCATGCACACAGCTCAAACTTTGACCAGGTCTCCACCAGGTACCACAGTGGGAGGCTGGTAATTAAAGCCAACTTTGAAGCCAGTGGGGCACTAGTCCACAAACTGTATGGTATGCTTGGTCTTGATGGTGGCAATGGCAGTGACATCTTCAGGAACTACTTCACCACACTACAACAGGCAGCAAGTCATTTGTTTACCATGGCAATGGTAACATTTCACCATCTCAATGGCTGGGTCAAAGCATTCACTGGTGATCTCTCCTGCAGAAAGCTGTTCATGGTAGGCTTTCTCAGCAGAGATGACAGGAGCATATGTGGCCGGAGGGAAGTAGATGTGGGGACAAGGCACCAGGTTTGTTTAGAATTCTGTCAGATGAACATTCAGGGCCATCAAATCTGAAGAAGCAGTGATGGAGGACACATTCAACCTATCAACCTATCAGGTTAGTGTACTTTGGAAGTTCAATAACAAGGTTTCTACCACAGATGTCATAGAGCTCCCTGCAGGCATTACCAATCCAGACACCAGCCTGGCCAACATGGATGGAGATGCATTCACGCATGGTGTTGCTTTGCAGCTGCCAAGTAGATGGGGAGAAGAGGAAAGGTTGTTGCTTCTTATAGCATGACTCTTAGGTGGTCATTGTAAGAAAACCTGTCAAAAACTTTTTATTCTCTTTTTTTTTGTTCTCTTTTTCCACTCTCTTTCTCTCTCTCTCTCTGTCTCTTTCAATCTCCCCATCCCCTTTGAGATTTTACAACTATCAGTAACAGCCTCTTGTATATTAAAATGATTTATTTCTCATGTGTACAGAAAATTTATTAGCCTGCTATTTGTATACTAATACTGGATGGAACATTTTGCTATTTAGAATACTAAATTCTTATTACTCTGAGATTAATATTTTAATTTATGTCTATTACCTTTCTATTTCATCATATTCTAAAGGACTTCTTTCAGCAAAGGTTAGAAAATGAATTTGCCATTGTTTTCTTATAGCAATTTTATGATATCATCATATACATAAAGGTTTTAAATTCACCCAAAAAGTATTTACTTTTGTTCACTATCTAACAATCAGATGTTTAATATACTATCTTTTATCTTTTACCTATTTTTTAAAATAACACCTCCATATTATACTAAATTGTCATGTTTTCTGCCTTAGTCTTTCAATTAGTCTGCCTACCAAATAAAATATTTGATTTATATTACATTCTCTCAGTATTTTAAAAGTATTTTTAAAGTTTTCTAATTTAATTTTGTGTATTGATATCAGTGTTAACATAACAAACTTAAAAAAATCTTCCTGCTGTTTTTTTTTATTAAGTTTATATTAAGGTAACAAATTTAGTGAAAAAAGACATTTTTGCAGTAATGTATTTTCCTATTCAAGAATAAGCCTTATTTCATTTATTTTCTTATTTTATGTAGCTGAGTTGATGTTTACATATATTTCTTAAGTGTATTTCTAGATATTTAATATTTTTGGTTGCTATTATGTATGTAACTTTTCTTTATTTAAATTTTATAAATAGCTTTGTAAAATAAATTTAAATATTAACCTTGCCAGCAGTAGTTTCACTAAATTCCATAATTCCTAATAATTTTCTTATTGACCACAAATATTCAAGTATTCAATAATATAATAAGTAAATAGTCATGATTTAACCTCCCCCTTTTAGAAGTTCATGCTATTTATTTATTTTATTTAAAAATGTTACATTTAAAAATGTTGTATGGAAGGACTGAATCACTAAATTGTGATTACCTGAAACTAATATTGCAGTGTGTGTTAACTAACTGGAATTTCAATACAAACTTAAAAAACAAATATGTTAGTAAGTTCATCACTTTAATAAGTGAGGTAATAAATGAGGTAACTCATTTTTTAAGATCCAGATCATTTTACCATGTTATAGAACTACCATGTTATAGAACTTTTCATCTATTTTCATTTTATAAGGAAAATGTGTCAGAATTTCCTCAAAAGCTTTTTAGCTGCCATGAACACAGATATGGTTTATACTGATATTCACATTTGAGATTCCTAGTCTTTTTAAAAATGTTTATATTTTTATATATTATCTTTGTCAGTTTTAAATTCCATGTTAAACTAAATTTGAAAGACAGCATTGATATCATCTGCTCCTTAAAAATTTAATCAAATTAATTAATTTTAGGCACATTAAAATATTTATACTATTATTATAGTGTTCTTCTGGTACTCAGTAAGGATTTTTCCAATATTATAGAAAAGGATGCTATGCTATCTCAGTCTTCTGAGACAAATAGACAAAACAAAAAAACAATAGTTTACACTAGAAAACACGAGATAGAATATGGGGAGTAGGACAAATCTTTTCTTGATGTACCATTATTCAAATTATTTCTGTTGCTGACATGTTTTACCTACTGCCATTGTATAAGAAAAGTAACTAAAATGTTAGAAATGTGAATTTATATAACTATGTTATCAATTTTTCCATATTTTTCTTTTTTTTAGGCCCTTGGGCTTTAAAAAAAAATATGTTTTTATTTTATTTTTGAGAAAGAGAGAGAGAGAGAGCTGGAGAGGAGCATAGAAAGAGGGAGACACAGAATCTGAAAGAGTTTCCAGGCTCTGACGTGAGGCTTGAACTCACAGACCATGAGATAGTGACCTGAACCAAAGTCAATGCTTAATCAACTAAAGTACCCAGGCTCCCCTATATTTTTCTATGTTTTTAACAAGTAATGTAAAAAATCTTCAGGCAACTTTAAATCTAATAAAGAGAGAATAAGGACAAAGTCTAAGGAATCAGATCTCCATGTGAGAAACAAAAACATCACTTAGGCAATTTATGCAGGCCACTGAATGGGTGGTTGAGGTGGTTTGTTAAGTGATAATTGTGTTCACATGCATTAGAAACTATTGACAGTTCTGTCATGATTGAAATATTTGCTCAAGTAATGTATATTATATTTCTTCTCTTTAAAACTATGACTTAAATATTTGACAAGTAAGATGAATAAATAAGGGGCCAAAGTGCTTCTTGAGAATAACTACTTAAGCACATAAACAAAATCATTCTGTGTAAAATGCTAAATAATTATTATCACATTTTTCAGAAACATGTCATTTATTCTTGGATAGAAACTAAAATTTGATTTAAATTTGATATTCTATGGCAAACATTATCTCAACATAAGTTCCAGCAATAGTTTCTAAAATAATATTTGTCAAACAAACATAGTGGATTAATATTAATATAGCATGTGCAAAAAAGAAGCAAACCTCTGAAGTTCAATATCACTTTGTCCTCTCTGAAAGGAATTTAAGTTTGTAATATTTTAATATAAAGCCTTGCCCAGCTTTATGGGTGAAGAATTGACTTGATGTTAAAATAAACATCAGAAACTAGGACCACCACTGCAAAAATGATTTAAAAAAATTAGATAATAAAAATAATTTTTAAAAAAGTATGCCATTTAAGATGTTTAAGTAGAACCACCATAACACTTAAGCCTAAATTTATGTCAATGCCCATATTCTTCTCAGAGCTATAACTATCTCCTAAACACTCCTATAAGGTATAGGTTTCTACGGAGACCAAAAGGGAAATATAGGACTTTGACAGGGGGGCTCTCTCCTAATCCAAGATTTGTCCTGGTTCAATAATAGATTTTTATGCAGTAAAAGTCTTGCCTAAAGCTTTTAAGTTTTCTAAAATGCTAGATTTAATAAAAACATGCAGATAACACTATTTTTATTAAAGTTTAAAGTCAACACATAACCTTATGAATAATTAATGACTCACATGGCTGTCATTTGCATGTAGAAATTCACATAATTAAAATAGTAAGTAAGAATGCTATAGATGGGAATAGACTGCACATAGCAGAGTTTTATTTTTCTCTTCTTTTTAAGAGCAATGTAAATCTCCACTATATTTCACAGGAACTAAGCTCTGCTTCTTTTATTAACTAGGAGCTTGGAAAACCTTGAATAAACATTTAGTTGAGATCCAAAATGTATAGCAATGCCACTGACAAAAGTTCAGTAGTGACAATATCTAAAGAGATAAAATTAACAATGTGGCTCTTGACTTAAGAGGATATAGAATTTTGTTCATATCTAACACACATACCTGTGAGAAATGCTTAAAACAAAAGCACTGGCACCTTGGAGCAAGGTATCAATTTTTAAAAATAGATTATTATCTCAAAGCACTGATATGGTGCTTTAAGGAAACAGTGTACAAGTGAGTAATTTGCTTTTAAAAGTGGGAACATCTTCCAGGTGTCACTCAGTCCAGGAGATAATGGACATGACAGATGATGGATAGACAGATAGATAGATAGATAGATAGATAGATAGATAGATAGATAGATAGATAGATATTGGTATAGATACATTGATTTTTGCTTTGTTCAAAATGGAACATGAAAAGTCTTCTTATAATAATCCTGAGCAAGGGTCATTCTAGGGATTCCAGAACATTCATGCAAGGGATTGTATTTCATGAACTCATATAAAGGCAGTTGCAAATATAAATACATGACACAATATCATTAGAAACATTGCCTCTGAGGGACACCTTGGACGGTTCAGTTGGTTAAGCCTCCAACTCCTGATTTCGGCTGAGGTCATGATCTCAGGCCTATGAGATCGAGCTCTATGTCTGGCTTTGTGCTGACAACATGGAGTCTGCTTGGGATTCTCTCTCTCCCTCTCTCATATGTCCCCATGCATGTATGTTCTCTCTCTCAAAATAAACAAACATACAAAAAGAAGAAGAAACATTGCCTCTGAGAAATTTAGAGGAAGATCTGCAATTTAAAGACCAAAGTTAACAGTAGCTAGGTCTATTTAGGTACCAGGAAATGGCAGGTCTGATGCAAGTTATAGTGTGATACAGCAGCAGAGATGATTTAGGGTCATGAAGAAATAAAATCACAAGGAAGACAAAGCATATCTGCGTCTAAAAGGAGGCAGTCCTCTGGCTAATTCTGCCCTTGTGCTACACAAATAACTTCAAAGAAGGTTAGGTAATGCCACACTTCCTTGGATAAACTGTGCATTTTTGTTGTCCGAGCATCTCTCTAAAGACACATCCCCTTTGGAGTCCAAGTTGTTCAAGGAGAGCTCTACCATTTTCCAGGGGCAGGGTGTGATTGCGCTCCAGCTGAACAATAAAATCCCTCTCCTAGCCAGAGTGAGTTGTTAAGAGTGTATATGTGTCTCCAGCCCAGCCAGCGAGTCTTACTAAATTTTTCCTGGAACAATCAGAAACAGACTTTTTCACAGGGATTGTCTGTTGTGAAAAAAATATATCCCCTAGATATTTTTGGCCATAACATGGGGAAAGTTGCTGGAGAAGAGAATTAACACAAAGCAAAACAGGGCCAAGGACTGGAACAAATAATCATAGGCAATTAGTTTATAATTTGGATAGAGGCTGTCTGAAAGTAAGTTCTGGAACTTCCCAGTTATATATACACCAATAAATTACTTTACGTTCATTAGTATTTTTTCTCTTGATTCTTTGAGTTTGATTTCTGTCATTTAAGATGTAAATATGCCTAATAAAATATATTAAAGTAATAATTCATGAAGCCTTCCTGCAATATCCTTGCTAGGCTCTGAACCTTCAAGATTTTAGCGAAAGTTCTCTTAAAGACTCCATTTAACAGATGTACCAAACTAAAAGACTGTAAAATACGAACCATGCCCATGTCTCATTGAATATCTGCAGCTAGTAAGTTACACTTTAACATGTTCAGGTACTTCAGTTACCATCAAATAAACTATTCTGGACAATAGTTTATTGTGTTTGCTTCAACACACAAAAATGCTGTTCGTTTCATTTGCATTTCTCATTGTAATTATAAGTTTTAATCAAATATTAAGCCAATAAATATTTTACATTAAAAAGAGTTTGTTTCTATGATACCTAAACATGAATGCATCAGAAAGATCTAACAGTTGTGAGTTGCACAAGAAAATCTCCTAATTAGATAGAGGTAAGAACTTGGGAAAAACAAACCAAAAAAACTAATCTTCACAAAATATTTTATTTCTTGTTCCTCTTTAAATGAATTAATATTTGAATTCACAGGTGTATTAAAAAATAAATGTAGATCTATATTCAAAGAGGTCTTCACTCTCCATTGAAACATGGAAATAGGGAATATGTGGAACATTTTAAATTAAAATAAAATTCTTAAGCTACCTATATGTTATTTTACACAATTATTTAATTTTTTTCAATTATGTTACCAGTTACTGGTTGTAACATACCAGCACATCTGTACATTTTTAGCCTTTTAGAAGTAAATTGCCTTGCTTTCAGATTAACAACGTATACCTTTACAGTTCTTTTTCAGTTCTTTAATATAGATTTTAAACTCACTAAGGATAGGTACTGTTTCTAGCGACTCTATGAGTTCTGGGTCTTACATATTGCAAATGCTTACTGATAGAGATACAATTCCTTTTTATTATAACATTCTTTGCTTATGTCTAGTGTCTTGTGTATATATACATGCACACAGAAATGAACATTTTATAAAAAGTTTACATTGTTGAGAATATCAATAAAATATTTTTAAATATTTCATAACAAAAAGTATTCTACTGACATTTTCGATATATATATATATATATTTTTTTTAACTGCAAGTAGTACTGAGTCATGGATGGCTGATTTACATAGTTCTCCATATATTAATAATCACTTATATAAATGAAGGCAAGGTGTATGGTACTAGGATGTTATATGTAGAAGAAAGGGAGAGAGGAATGGAAGGCCACCACATATGGTTCCACAGGTTATTCACTGTGTAAGGCATTTGGCTACAGGTGTTAGTGTGACTGAAACACAGCTCAAGACCCAATGACCAGGCTGTGCATACTGGCACAGATCCACACCTGATGAGAGAAATCTGTGCCTTTTTCCCATTTACACAAAGGTGACATACAGTCTGGAACAATTTCCTTAGCTACTCCTCACTCTGTTCCATATTTGGGGAACTATTTTGTTTTGTATTTAATCCTCATTCTGTTTTTCACCAAGAAGCCTAAGTCCCAATAATCTTTACCAACTTTATAGCCCAAACTTCTTTCAATCTATGACTTTCTGGGTAATATATTTGAATACAATTCAGGACTCTGTATACTCAAAAACTTATAATTTCATCTACGCTGTTCTCTGTAAGGCATAACTGAAAACAAAAACAAAAACAAACCAAAAAAAAAACAAAAAACAAACAAGGGGATAGATTGTTATGAGCAGCTTTTTAACCATCTATCTATTTCTCACTGTTTGTTATAGAAATAGAAGTTTCTTGAAACATCAGTTGGGTGTATTCTTTGGAAAAAGAGTAGGGGAAATTCTATAAACTGCATGTGATCTAACAAGAGCATGGGGACTACAGAGGTCTGGTCAGCAGCAGCAGCAGAGTACTAAACATGGACATTGATGAAAGAAGGCTAGTCTTAAGAGCTCACAAAAGCAAATATGTCAAATGATAGTGACCTGACTGGAGTTAAAAAAAAAAAAATTAAACTCCAGATTTTTGTTCTGCCTGGAGTCGAATATGCCTACGTCTGCTAATATATAGGCAGATTTGATTTTTCCAAATACCAAAAAAACAAACAAACAAACAAAAACCTCTTGGAGAGATAATATAGTGGAAGGAAGATTTTCCATTATATTTTGTAATGAAAATATGATATAATGGAAACCACATAATGAAAAGATTCATTTTCTCCTTAGTCAGTCCTGGATTTCAAATATGACATTTACCAAAAGCCTAACCTTTGAAAAATAAATTGTTGAGTTTTAGTTTCCCTTAATAAAGTTTCTGTTTATTTTTTTAAGTTTATTTCTGAAAGAGAGAGAGAGAGAGAGAGAACAAGCAGGGGAGGGGCGGAGAGAGATAGAGAGAGAGAATCTAAAGCAGGCTCCACACTGTCAGTATGGAACCCAATGTGGGTCTCCATCTCATGAAGTGTGAGATCATGACCTGACCCAAAATCAAGAGTTAGATGCTTAACTTACTGAGCCACCCAGGCACCCCAAGATTCTCTTTGTTAATATCAAGTATACTTACCTGATAGAAGTTTTTGAGAATTAAATGAGAAAATATGTGTGAAAGTAGTTGACATAAAGTAGATATTTAATAAATGTTCATTTTCCCCTTAACCAATCAGATTCCTTGTCTTAGCAGCATGAACATATATTTAAAGCGAGGAGAATAACCATTTATGTTGTTCAATGGCTCAAGATGGAATTATGGGTTGGGTGAACTGGTAACTTTATTTTCAGAAACAGAGAAGGATATTTTTCAAGGTCTCTATCATACCTAGGGATAAGATGATGTAACAAGTTTTTGTGCAATGTGCTAGGAACCTAGGCAACTAATACCATTTTCTTGGGGGGGAGGGTGTAGTGAGGGAGGGGATGGGGAGATATTGCAGTTTCCAAATATATTCTATAAAGAATAGGGGCAACCTGGATGGCTCAGTCAGTTAAGTGACTGATGCTTGATCTCAGTTCAGATTATGATCTCACGGTTCATGAGTTTGAGTCTCACATTGGACTCACCACCATCAGCACAGAGCCTGCTTTGACTCCTCTGTGCCCCTCTCTCTTAGCCCCTACCCAGCTGGTTCTTTCTCTCTTTCTCTCAAAATAAATAAATAAACTTTAAAAAATATGAATATATGTATATTTGTAAATAGGGCCCAGTTGTGTGGAATATCAAATTACCTTTGTGACAAAAAAGTATAGCAATATAGTTATAATATTAACATTAAAAATCAGATTTATAAAGTGATTTGAAGATTCTTTTATCAAATACATTTTTAAAGGATGCCTTTAAATGTCAACCTCTTTGGTAATAATTATAGAATACAGCTTAGTTTGTATAATTCTATATTAATAAATTTAGAAATATAAATATCACTTTGTGAAATTCATTAACATCTATGGAGATAAAGATTTATGGTATCCCACAGATTTACTACTCTGATATAGTCAATATAGTCTGCTGAAATAATGAAAATACAAATATTACATGTAAATATGTTTTCATTTTCTGAGATTTTCTTAGCCCTTCCACACCTGACACATAATCTTTCTTATCTGTATATGTGTAATTCTAGGCAGATTTAGTACATTCAAATATCACAGCAAAGAAAACAAGACTATAATGACATAGTTTATTTTCTAAGCTATGGTCACTGTTTAGAAAGTAGTCCCTAAAATGATAAATGAGATCTTTTAAAGAGTAGCCATATAATTAATCTTTACTCCTCAGTAGTTTTTTAAAAAATCCAGTTCTGCAAATCTATTACACCATTATTTTTGTCCTTTTTTGGCTTGCAATATCAGAAAAAGTATTTCATGATCTAAGTCTCAGCTATCTAATACAGAGTCACCAATGACATGTACATGTTAAGCATTTGACATGTGACTAGACCAAACAGATATGTGCCGTAAGTACACTGGAATTAATATGAAACATAAATAAAATAATATAAAGTATCTAGTTAATAATTTTATATTGACTGCCTATTGAAATTAGATATATTGAGTTAAAATATATTACATTTAGTTTTATCAGTTTCTTGTTACTTTTTTAAATGTAGCTACTACAATATTTAAATTACATATGTATAACTTGTATTATATTTCTATTAGACATTACTGTAAGATTTATACTTCCTCAAAGTCAAATATTATTACACTATAGTCCTTTATAAATTATAGGCTCAGTTTTATGTTTTTAAATCTTATTTCTATTTTATAGCCATATTAAGAGCAATGAAAAAGAACTGACTCATCATTGGTCAACACAGTCTTAACAAACTAATATAGTCACTGCTTCTACTTACTATTCCTTTTTTCCCCAAGTTTTTATTGAAATTCTAGCTAATTAATATACAGTGCAATATTAGTTTCAGGTGTAGAATTTAGTGATTCATCACTTACATACAGCAGCCAGGCTCATCATAGTCTTCTCCTTAATACCAATCATCCTTTAACCCATTCCCCTGCCCATCTCCCTTACAGTAACCCTCAGTTTGTTCTCTGAAATTAAGAATTTTCTGGTTTGCCTTTCCTTTTTTTCTTCTCTATGTTCATCTGTGTTTTTTTTTATTCCACCTATGAGTGAAATCATATGGTATTTGTCTTTAAATCCTTATTTCACTTAACGAAGTACTCTCTAGCTCTACCCACATCATTGCAAATGTCAAGATTTTACTCTTTTTCATGACTGAGTAATATTCCATTGTGTGTATATACCACATCTTGTTTATCCATTCATCAGTTGATGGACATTTGGGCTTTTCCCATAATTTGGCCCTTGTTAATAATGGTACTATAAACATTAGGGTGCATGTGTCCCTTTGAATAAATGTTTTTGTATCCTTTGGGTAAATACCTAGAAGTGAAATTGCTATATCATTGGGTAGCTCTATTTTTAATGTTTTGAGGAACATCAGTGACTGCACTAACAGTGTAAGAACATTCCCCTTTCTCTGCACCCTTGCCAACACTTACTTCCAGTGTTAATTTAGTTAATGTTAGCCATTCTGAGTGGTGTGAGGTGATCTATCATTGTAGTTTTGATTTGTATTTACCTGATGACGAATGGCGTAAAGCATCTTTTCATGTGTCTGTTACCCATTTGAATATCTTCTTTGGAAAAGTGTCTGCTCATGTCTCCTGCCCATTTTTCAACTGGATTATTTCTTTTTTGGGTGTTGAGTTTGATAAGTTCTTTATAGATTTTGGATACTAACCCTTTATCAAATATGTTATTTGCAAATATTTTCTCCCATTCCAAAGGTTTTCTTTTAGTTTTGGTGATTGCTTCCTTCGATGTGCAGAAGATGTTTTTATCTTGATGAAATCCACTAGTTTATTTTTTCTTTTGTTTCCACTGCCTCAGGAGACATAAAGTAATAAGTTGCTATGGCTGAAGTCAAAGATGGGGCTGCCTATGTTCTCCTCTAGGATTTTGACGTTTCCCTGTCTCACGTTTGCATCTTTGATCCATTTAGAATTTATTTTTATGTATGTTTAAGAAAGTGATCCAGTTTTATTCTTCTTCATGTTGTAGTCTAATTTTCCCAACACCATTTGTTGAAGAGACAGTCTTTTTTCCATTGGATTTTCTTTCCTGCTTTGTTGAACATTAGTTAACTATATAGTTGTGGGTCAATTTCTGGGGTTTCTATTCTATTCCATTGATCTATGTGTCTGTTTTTGTGCAAGTACCATACTGTCATGATCACTACAGTTTTGTAATATAACTTGAAATCCAGAATTGTGATGCCTCCAGCTTTTCTTTTCTTTTTCAAGATTGTTTTGGCTATTTAGGATCTTATTTAGCTCCATACAAATTTTAGGACTGTTTTTTCTAACTCTGTGAAAAATGCTGGTGGTGTTTTGATAGGGAATGCATTAAATGTATAGATTGTTTTAGGTAGCATAGACATTTGAACAATATTTGTTATTCCAATCCATGAGCATGGAATATTCTTCCATTTCTTTGTGTTCTCTTCAATTTCTTTCATTAGTGTTCTATAGTTTTAAGAGTATTGGTCTTTTACCTCTTTGATTAGGTTTATTCCTAGGTATCTGATAGTTTTTGGTGTAGCTGTAAAAGGGGTTGATTCCTCGATTTCTCTTTCTTCTTCATTATTGGTGTATAGAAATCCTACAATTTCTGTACATTGATTTAGTATCCTATGGCTTTACTCAATTTGTGTATAGGTTCTAGCAATATTTTGGTGGAGTCTTTGAATTTCCTATATAGAGTACCATGTCATCTACAAATAATGAATGAAATTTTGACTTCTTCCTTGCTGATTTGGATGCCTTTCTTATCTTTTCATTTTTTTCCTTGTTTTTTTTTTTTTTGGCTAATTGCTTACTCTAGGACTTCCAGTACTATGTTAAATAACAGTGTGAAAGTGAACATCTTTGTCTTATTCCTGACCATAGAGGAAAAGCTCTCAGTTGAGGATGATATTAGCTGTGAGTTTATGGTATATAGCCTAAATCATGTTCAGGTATGTTCCCTCTATCCCTACTTTATTGAGGGTTTTTATAATAAATGCATGTTGTATTTTGTCAAATGATTTTTCTGCATCTTTTGACAGGCCTATATGGTTCTTATTCTTTCTTTTATTAGTGTGGTACATCACATTGATTAATTTATAAATATTGAATCAATCTTGCAGCCAAGGAATAAATCCCACTTGATCATGGTGAATGATTTTTTTAATGTACTCTCAGATTCAACTTGCTAGTATGTTGTTGAGAATTTCTGTTTCCATGTTCATTAGGGATATTGGCCTGCAGTACTCTTTTTTAGTGGAGTCTTTGTCTGGTTTTGGAATCAGAGTAATGCTGGTATCACAGAATGTGTTTGAAAGTTTTCTTTAATTTCTATTATTTGGAATAGGATGAGAAGAATAGGCATTGACTCTTTTTTAAATGTTTGGTAGAATTCCCCTGGGAGGCCAGCCATCTGACCCTGGACTTCTGTTCATTGGGAGACTTTTGATGATTAATTCAATTTCTTTGCTGAGTATCAGTCTCTTCAAGTTCTCTATTTCTTCCTGCTTCAGTTGTTAGTTTATATGTTTCTAGGAATTTATCCATTTCTTCCAGATTGCCCAATTTGTTGACATATAACCTTTCATAATATCTTCTTATAACTATTTGTAATTTTTGTGGGGTTGGTTGTGATTTCTCCTCTCTCCTTTGTAATTTTATTTATTTGGGTCCATTTTCTTTTCTTTTAATAAGTCTGGCTAGCAGCTTATCCATTTTATTATTTTTTTCCAAAGAACCAGATCCTGGCTTCATTGATCTATTCTACTGTATTTTGTTTCATTTCTATATCATTAATTTCAGCTCTAATTTTTACTATTTCTCTTCTCCTGGATTTAGGCTTTGTTTGTTATTCTTTTTGTAGTTCCTTCAGATATAAGGTTAGGTTGTTTATTTGAGAATTTTCTTGCTTCTTAGCCTATACTGCTATATACTTCCCTCTTATGACTGCATTTGCTGCATCCCAAAGGCTCTGGACCATTGTGTTTGCATCTTCAGTTGTTTCCATGCAATTTTTATTTCTTCTTTAATTTCTTGGTTGACCCGTTCATT
Organism: Crocuta crocuta; assembly: GCF_008692635.1. NCBI lineage: Eukaryota > Metazoa > Chordata > Mammalia > Carnivora > Hyaenidae > Crocuta > Crocuta crocuta. The sequence continues at coordinate 3,986,856 of NW_027531285.1, read as the reverse complement.
CTTTAGTCACATGTTCTTTAATCTCCATGTATTTGTGGTCTTTCCACATTTTTTTCCTTGTGGTTGAATTTAAGTTTCATGGTTATGTGGTCAGAAAAGATAAATGGCATGATCTCAATCCTTTTGTATTTGTTGAGATTAGTATGTGACTTAGTATGTGATATATTCTGGACAAAGATCGCATGTATACTAGAAAAGAATGTGTATTCTGCTGCTGCTGTAAAATGAAATGTTCTGAATATTCTGTTAAATCCATCTAGTCCAGTGTGTCATTCAAAGCCATTGTTTCCCAGTTGATAGTCTGTGATATTCTTCTAAGATGATCTGTCCATTGATGTAAAAGAAGTGCTAAAGTCCCTTACTATTATTGTATTATTAACAACGAGTTCCTTTATGTTTGTTATTGTTTTATAATATTTGGGTATTACTAAGTTGGGGCATAAATATTTACAATTGTTAGATCTTACTGGGTAGACCCCTTTATTATGATATAGTGCCCTTCTTCATCTTTTGTTACAGTCTTTGGCTTAAATGTAGTTTGTATGATATAAATATTACTACACCAGCTTTCTTTTTTTTTTTTAATATTTTTATTTATTTCTAGGAGAGAGAGAGAGACAGCGTGAGAAGGGGAGGGTCAGAGAGAGAGGGAGACACAGACTCGGAAACAGGCTCCAGGCTCTGAGCTGGCAGTCAGCACAGAGCCCGACGTGGGGCTCGAACCCACAAACCGCGAGATCATGACCTAAGCGAAAGTCGGACGCTTAACCGACTAAGCCACCCAGGCGCCCCTACACCAGCTTTCTTTTGATGTCCATATGCGTGATAAATGTTTCTCTAATCCTCACTTCTAATTTGCAGGTGTCTCTAGGTCTGAAAGGAATCTCTTGTAGGCAACATATAGATAGGTATTTTTTTTTTTTTATCCATTCTGACACCCTATGTTTAGTTCTTTTGATTGGAGTGTTTAGTTCTTTTACATTCAGAGTAATTATTGATAGATATGTATTTATTGCCATTTTATTGTTTGTTTTGTTGTTTCTGGAGATTTTTCTCTGTTCCTTTCTAGTGTTTATCACTCTTGTCCTTTCCTCCCACTCAAAGAGCCCCTTTAATATTTCTTGCAGAGATATTTTAGTGGTCAAGAACTTCTTTAAGTTTTGTTTGTCTGGGGAATTCTTTATATCTCCTTCTATTCTGAATGATAACCTACTGGATAGAATATTCTTGACTGCAAATTTTTACCATTTGGCACATTGACTATATCATGTCACTCCTTTCTGGCTTGACAATTTTTTTTAATGTTTTCTTTACTTCTGAGAGAGAGAGAGAGAGAGAGAGAGAAAGCATGAGCAGGGGAGGGTCAGAGAGAAAGGGAGATACAGAATCGGAAAAAGGCTCCAGCCTCTGAGCTAGCTGTCAGCACAGAGCCCAACGTGGGGCTCAGACCCACAAACTGTGAGATCATGACCTGGGCTGAAGTCAGACGCTTACCCAACTGAGTCACCCAAGTGCCCCTGTCTTGACAAATTTCTGTGGAGAGCTGTGCTGCTAGCTTTATGGGCCTTCTCTTATAAGTTAGGGACTTATTTTGTCTTGTTGCTTTTTAAAAAATTCTTTTTATTATTTATTTACTATTTTGAAAGAGAGAAAAAGAGAAAGAGAGAGCAAGTGAGGTTGGGGCAGAGAGAGAAGCAGACACAGAAACTGAAGCCGGCTCCAGGCTCTGAGCTGTCAGCACAGAGACCGACATGGGGCTTGAACTCATGGACTGTGAGATCATGACCTGTCCTGAAGTTAGATGATTAACCAACTGAGCCACACAGGTGCCCCTTTTGTCTTGCTGCTTTTAGGACTTTTTCTTTATCACTATATTTTGCAAATTCAATTATAATATGTCTTGATGTTGACCTGCTTTTGTTCATTTTTATAGAGCTCTCTTTGCTTCCTGGATTTGGAGGTCTGTTTCCTTCCCTAAATTGGGAAAGTTTTCAGCTATAATTTCCTGAAATAAACCCTCTGTCCCCTTTGTCTCACTTCATCTGGAATTTCTATGATGCAAATATTAGTATGTTTGATAGAGTCACTGAGTTCCCTAAGTGTATTCTTGTGATCCGTAATTTTTCTTTCTCTCTTTTGTTTGGCTTCATTATTTTTCGTTATTCTATTTTCTATAACACTTATTCTTTCATCTGCTTCCATTCTTGTGATCATTACATCCAATCTGCTCCAAATCTCAGTTATTACATTTTTCACTTCTCTGTGTTTCTCTGTAGTAACGGTCTCCCTGGTGTCTTCCATGCTTTTCTCAAGCCCAGCTAGTATCCTTATCATTGTTGCTTTAAATTCTGGATCAGGCATATGACTTATATTTGTCTTGGTTAGATCTCTAGCTATGACCTTTTCTTGTTCTTTAAGTTGTAATGAATTCCTCTATCCTGGCATCTTGCCTAGGTCTCTGTTTTCTTCTGTTTGGTAGAAAAGCCCTTTGTTTCCTGCTCCTGAGAGTAATGGCTTTTTGAAGAAGAGGTCATGTAGTGTCCAGGGCCTGGTGCTTCAGGAACTGTCTCTGCTGTATACTGCATACACTTTGCTGCCTTGTTTTAGCTTCTCTTTGACTTGGGTCAGTTATCCGCAGAGGTTCTTCTTGCCTTCAAGGGGCAGTGTGTGGACCTTGGCCAGAGTAAGGCATGTTTTAACTAGATGTGCTCTGGTCTTCTTGTTAAAAGAGACCTGATGCCATCCACTAGAAATGAAGCTTTGCAGAATGCTATGGTCAGTAGATGTGGTGCATGCATTTGTGCTGTTTTTCTGGGGAAGGGGCCACCTGCCAGAGAAAAGCAGTACCCTGAAGTTGGTGTAAGCAGGTTATGTCGACAGTGTTGGCATTGTGCTATTTGCTGAAGTTAGTTTAGGTTGAGGGACAGAGGAAAGAAATGGCACTAGCTAGTTCCTTTACTTCTGGAGAGGGAAATATATGCTTGTTCTCAAGGAAGCACTTTCAGAAGAGTGAATAATTTTCTCTTATGCATCCTAGGCATTTTTTGGATTGCTGTTTTCACACTGTATGCTTCTGGGTTGTTTGCCAGCCAGGAGAAGCTCAGTGCACCTTATGCTCTATCTCAGCCAAGCCTGCTGACCTTTAAAACTCCAAATTTCAGGGACCTGGTATGGTGGGAACCTGCTCTATTCCTCTGGGAAAGGGTCTCACTGCACTGGGACTGATGCAGGCTTAACCCAGAAAGGCAGTCATGCCAGAGCACAGGGGCATGGGATTTGAAGTAAAGTAATCCAATGCCACATTTCATAGATGTGCTCCAAGAAGTACAAACAATCTCTCTCTGTGTATCTTGGTGATCCTCAGATCACACAAGTCTGCCTCAGCCTTGCTTGCATGCCTTCTCTTCAGTAGGGCAGTGCTCTCAGGTCTCTATCCCAGCCAATCCCAACAATATCTAAAACTCCAGATTTTGAGCTCCACTGGTTACAAAACCTTATGAAAACCAACTCCTCTCAGTTTCCCAGACAATGGCTTGTGGAAGTATTCTCCTGTGTGTATCTCTATGCACTCCACTCTTGGCTTACTCTGTGACCGAGGCTGCCTCTCCTCTGCAGCACCTTCAATCCATTTCTCCTCCAAATTGCATCTCCATACTTCCACCTTCCTTAGCGTGACCCCTTCTCTCTCTCTCTAGTTATGCAGTTTGCTCTATCAGTCCTCAGGTCAACTTCTTGGGTATTCAGAATGATTTGATGGTTATCTTAAAGTCATGTTTGAGGGACAAGGTAAGCCTAGTGTCCTCCTACTACACAGCCATCTTAGTACCCTCCTCTAATTAATATTTCAACGGAGAGTCATTCCTGCTTCTTTATTTCATCTTGTTAGACATACTCAAGATCTCACCATACACAAAAGGAGCCCTTTGCTCTAGTGCATGCTCTTTACCTGGACAGATCTCTAGCAGAGCTTTCATTTGCTTTCATACACTAATGAACTGGGCCTTAAAATTTAGAAGCAAGTAAAATAATCTCTTTTCTGTTTTCACTCTCTTAGTCCTCCTCCCCTAAAATCTCTAATATATCAAATATTAATTACCTAACTACTTGCATTATTCTGGTGTCTGCCTTTGTCAACTTGTCTCTCCAAATATGAAAGAACATTCCAAAAATCATATTATCTTCAAAGATGAGGAAAGCTGTCAAACCCAAGATGGCAAGGACTTCTATCAATGCATCTGCCAGTGGGAGAATGTTTGGGGGCATCACAGCATCCAAATAAATAGCTTCTTTATTCAGAAGATTGCTTTGGGATTTTATAAAGCAAACTATAATTAGTATTTATTAATATAATTATAAAAATAAATATATTATCAACATTATCAAAATAAAGAAAAGTAGAAAAAAGCAATCAATACTATTAAGCAATAAAAACTATTGAAAACTTATAAATAATAGTTTTAGTACAGTACAATAGTTAGCATTTAAAGTTCTGCACTGAAAGTTTTAGATACTACTTTAAGGTGAATGGTATTTATAATTAGCATTTCTATAGATTTAAATATCCATATATTTGGTGTCCTTAGAAAAAAATTATGTCATATATTTGGTTTGTAAAATGTGAGAAAATGGATTGTGCCATTTTATTTCTTTGGTGGATGAAAATGCAACTTCACTTCTAAATGTCAGGAGACAGAATGCCAAAATTCAATTGCCTTAATAAGAGACATTATAATTTTTATAATCATAAAAATAAGTGACAATGGTCATACATGGGAAGTAGAAAGCTATACAAAAAGCTTCAGCATTTGCTGGGTTGCTCATGAAAAGTTCTATTTATTCATTAGAAAGTTGTATATATGAGTGTTCTATTATTAAAAGATATTTAATTGTATCCTATCTATTTCCAAGGTATTTGAATTAATTAAATAAATGCTTAATTTATTTTAATTTAATTTCTATCTAGCAGCAGAATAATTATTTAAATCAACAATTTTTTATTTTACATAATTGTTTAAAATATTGTTCACTTTTATCATATCATTATTACATTTTTCTCAAATGTTTATTATTTATTTCTGAGAGAGAGAGAGAGAAAGCATGAGCAGGGGAGGGTCAGAGAGAGAGGGAGATATAGTATCCGAAGCAGGCTCCAGGCTCTGAGCCAGCTGTCATCACAGAGCCCAACGCGGGGCTCGAACCCATGAACCATGAGATCACGACCTGGTCCAAAGTTGGTCACTTAACTGACTGAGCCACCCAGGCACCTCTATCATATCGTTATTACAGTTAGAGTGGTAAATTTGAAGTGAAAAGTGAAAATACGTACCTCCTACAAAGCATATTTGGATGTACTCTATGGATATCAGTCTATCTTTCTCAAATTGCAAAATCAATTGAGAACAAAATCAATGGTTTTATGGTGCATAGTTGTATTAGTTTCCTGCAGTTACTGTAACAAATTGTCACAAACTAGGTGGCTTAAACCTGTGAAGTTTATCTGGGTGGCTCTGTCAGCTAAGTGTCTGACTCTTGATTTGCCCAGGTTATAATCTCACAGTCATGGGTTCCTGTCCAGCATCAGGCTCTGCGCTGAGTGTGGAGCCTACTTGGGAGTCTCTCTCTCCCTCTCTCTCTGCCCCTCTTGCCCTCTCTCTCCCAAAAGAAACATTAAAAAAAAAAAGAAACTTAAAAAAAAAACTGTGAAGTTTATTTATTGGTAGTTCTAGAGGACAGATTTCTGAAATCAATGTGTCAGCAGGGTCCTTCTCCTTCCAAAGAATCACTAAGTGGGGGATGGTGGGGGTGTCTATTCCCTTTGTTAGCCTCTTATGGTTACTGGCCTTAGTGTTCTGGCCTGTTAGCTTGTCATTCCAATCTATTCATATCACCTTCTCTTCTGCATCTGTCTCAACGAAATTCCCCTTGCATTCTTCTTTTAAAGATGAATGGCAGATAGGACCCACCTGGATAATTCATAATAAGGTCGTCTTAACAGCCTTGACATATCTTTTGCCATATAAAGTAATAGTCACAGGTTCTAGGATTAGGAAGTGAATATATCTTTGGGGAGTCATTTTTTCTGCCTATTACAATAAGAAAAGTAAAGTTAACTATAATATTTAAATTTGTATGTATCAAACTGTTCAAATGCTTGCAATTTTTCATATGTATCATTTCTACCAAATAAGAACTTCCTCAAACTGATATTTTCAAACAAGAAATATGACTAAGTCTTAATAGCAATGCATTTTATTTTCTATTGGCAAAATTTTCAGAATTTTGCATTTAGATTCTAATACTTAAGACATAATGAGGGTTTTTAAAGTTTATTTATTTTGTGGGAGAGAGAGGTGGGGAGGGACAGAGAAAGAGGGAGAGAGAATCTTAAGCAGTCTCTGCACTGTCAGCACAGAGCATGACAGGGCTTGACCTTACCACCGTGAGATCATGGCCTGAGCTGAAATCAAGAGTCGGAAGCTTGACTGCCTGAGCCACTCAGGCACCCTAAAACTTAGTTTTAAAGATCTCATATACATGCATCCAAATCCACATGTTTTTTTATATGTGGGCAAATAATTATTGAAAAAACTAAATTTCAAAATGAAAATTAATAGAAACATTATATACAGTGATATTTATTTAATCTTTTATTTAATTTTTTGAGAGGCAGAGCACGAGTAGGATAGGGGGAGATAGAGTGGAAGACACAGAATACAAAGCAGGCTCCAGGCTCTGATCTATCAGTACAGAGCCTGATGCAGGGCTCAAACCCACAAACTGAGAGATCATGACCTGAGCTGAAGTCAGACATCAACTGACTGAGCCACCCAGGTGCCCCTTTAATGATATTTCTACCCACAATATTTCTGAAGTAAATTTTGAAAGCTCTTATGATAATATTAGAAGCTGTTTTCACAGAATATTAAAATTACTAAATATTACCTAGTAGTTACACATTTCCATCATGAATTATTACTCTAGCAAAAAATGTACTATCAACTCATGAGGAAACAGTTTTTTTTTTTAAAGAAGCAGCAGCTGTTTCATGGGAGAAAGTTAAAATTTCTTGAGTCACAAAAGAAATTGTAATATAGAAAGATTCAAGTAGAAATATTGGAACATACTTAAATGATCTTCACAAATATGTTTAGAAAATAAAGTAATAAAAACACACATAATTTGAATTTGTACCTAAAGATAATCAATAGCATCATAAATCCTTTAATATAAATAAAAATTAAAGATGAAGCTGAAAAATCAAGCTGTAATCAGTCTTGGTAACATTTGCAGATGGAAACAACAAGAGGGCTTGGGTTTTAATGGCCAAAATGAAAGGGGATCAAAAAAANAAGCTGTAATCAGTCTTGGTAACATTTGCAGATGGAAACAGCCAGAGGGCTTGGGTTTTAATGGCCAAAATGAAAGGGGATCAAAAAAATTTGCTCTCTTACCAGTTAGGGAACAAGAACAAACATGCTACATAATAAAAACATAAATTACAAATATCTATCCATACCCAAATAAGTCACTGAGAAAGTTATGTTTAGCTGGGGCTCTAGGTAGGACAAAAAGCAAGCCTCTCATGAACATTTGTAAATAATGGCTTGTANGTTGGAACATACTTAAATGATCTTCACAAATATGTTTAGAAAATAAAGTAATAAAAATATAAATTTAGGCTGACATACACAGATACACATGCATCAGTGCAGCAACGAACTACTCTGGTTCAAATTAAAAACAAAAGAAAGCATCCCATACAAGCACAGACTGCCAAGGGTTCTAAAGAATAGGGAAAATGTGTTTGAAAAGGTCTATTCCATCCAATACCCTGAATAATCAAAATGTCCCCACATTAACTTCTTCCCATTATTAGTATTACTGTTGCCTTTTATCTCTTTGCTTCTGCACTAGCAAAATAGACTCAATTGTTTTCCACTGCATCTCTCCTTTCAACAATCATTCATATAGCTCAGCCTGATTCATTCTTCTAAAACTTCTGCTTCCTTAGGTATATTTTACTATTCAAAGATCTTTAATGACACCAAGTTAGCTATAAAATAAAACACAAGACATGAATATGGCATTTAAAATGCATAAGACTATCTATAGTTGTTACTGACATCACAATAATCACAAATAAGCACTTGAACTCAGTTGGGCTCTTTGATCCATTCTTCTAAATCATCTGCAAGGCATATATTATTGGCTCATGTTAATTTTCCTTTCTTTCCTAGAATTATCACTCTTACCCACTGTCCAATCATAAACAAAAAATCCTTTCTTCCATTTAACTTCTACTATATCTGTTGCAACAGAGTCATTTAACAATTATCACAGTAAATAATTTATATGTCCATGAGATATTGAAAATTATTTTAATGCAAGATACTTGTGATACATTTCATTACCTTAAAACTAAAGTCTTTTATATTTTTTCTAATTATTAAATCTCTTGAAATCAAATCTAAAGTCAAACTACCCTACATAGTTATAAATGCATTGTAGCTACTCAAATATTTAATTTTATGTAATTTTAGAATGCATTTCTTTTCAATTAGACAAAAGCAACTAATACAGTGATTTGTATATAGTACACATTCAATAAAAACATGAATTGACTAAATCAAAATGAATGATTTCTAAAAAAGCACTTATTTACAAAAGAGATCAACTTTGATGGAATGGATGACTAGAGGACTATATTTGGTTCCTAAGTACGGAACACAGACTCTTTATATCTGTGGGTTAAATAAAAAAGTTTAATAAAAAAGGGTTTATTAGAAGGTGTTAAATAAAATAAATAAATAAGTTTAAATAAAAAAATAATAAAAATATTTAAATATTTTACATAAATAAAGTTTAAATAAAAAAGGGTTTATTAGAAGGTGTTAAGAAGCTCTAGAAGGACTATGAAGCCAAGTTTCTA
>NW_027531285.1:3960959-3977897 GCF_008692635.1 Crocuta crocuta | reverse complement strand
ATCCAAAAGTCCACCCACAATACATAGCTCTTCTAAAGGAAACCTCTGTCCCATGCATCACTTGGAATGCTAGAGGCAAGATCAAAACCACTACCCTCTTCACCATGCATATAAAAAGACCTGCTTCTGACTTCTTCCAGTTATTATACAACTGTATTTGTTAGACATAATTCAGGCCACAGTCAAAATTAAATATTTTTTAAAAGATTCTAGGAGATGTAGTCTTTAGCTTTTCTGACTTTCCAGTAGAGATAGGCAGGTTAAAAGTGCTTGAAAGTGGCACTAATCAATATAATATGCAGTACTTATTATACTAAGAAAACGTTTCTTATAGCAATATTTATAAAAACAGTGTATACAATGACAAATATGGAAAGCATTTACTAAAACCTATTTATAGCAGTTCTATTTACCAAGGACATCATGCCTAGTTATCAAGAAACATGTCAAGAGAATGAGAAGACAAGCCACAGATTGGGAGAAAATATTTGCAAAAGACATTTATGGAAATGCACTGTTATCCAAAATATACAAAGAACTCTGAACAATAACAAAAAAAATCTGGTAAAAAAACGGCAAAGACATTCACAGATATCTCATAAAAGATGATGTCTAGATTAGAAATAAGCACATGAAGATATGCTTCACTCATATATTATCTAGGAAATTCACATGAAAACAACAATGAAATACCACTACGAATTTAATTGAATGGCCAAAATCTAAACACTGACAATATCAAATGCTTATGTGGATGTGGAATAACTGAAACTCTCATTGCTGATGGAAATTCACAAGACTGCAGCCACTTTAGAAGATAGTTTGGCAATTTCTTACAAAACTAAACATATTCTTCTTAATACACTATCCAGAAATTGTACTCCTTGACATTTATCCAAAGGAGTTGAAAATTTATATCCATACAAAAACCTGCATACCAATGTTTATAATACCTTCATTTAAATGCCAAAACTTGGAAGCAAGAAAGATGTCTTTCAGTAGGTGGATGGGTAAATACATTGTGGTATATCCAGGCAATAGAATATTATTGAGTATTAAAAAGAAATGATCTATCAAATCATGAAAAAATATGTAGAAACATTAAATATATATTATTGAGTGAAGGAGGCCATCTAAAAAGGCTACATACTATACGATTCCAATTTTCAGAGGCATTGGAAATGGCAAAACGATTAAAAAAAAAACACAGGCAAAAAATGTAGTCGCCAGTGGTTAGGGAGCATGGAAGAATGGATGTGTGGAGTGCAGGTAATTTTGGGGGTAAGGAAACTACTTGTATGATACTATGTTGGTCGACAAATGTCTTTTCACATTCATCCAACCCAGTGAATGTCCAACACCAGGAGTGAGACCCAAAGTAAACTATGGGCTTTGGTTGATGATGTTTCAATGATAATGATGGTTTACTATAGGTTCATTAATTGTAACAAAGTTAACAGCTTCATGATGCATGCTAAGACTGGGGAATGCTGGAGGAGGAGTAAACATGGTGGGGAAGTGGGGGACCCAAAATGCCCTCGTCCTTCAAACACTGCAGCGTTGAGGCCAGGAAGCTTGGGATTCCAGGAATCTAGGCTACAGAGTGACAGAAACTGGGATGACTTGATGGGCCATAGGTGTATGATTGTGAATCGGGAGAGATAAAATGGGTGACATAGGCACAGAGGTGGGGGTTCTCCTTCTGTGGAGAGACAAAAGGAACAGAAAGAGAGGCTGTGGAAGTATACGATTGTATTTGGATGAGAGAAAAACCATGGACAAGGAAAGGGGGAAAAAATAGAGAAAGAACCAATTTCTAACTTGATCCAGGGTTGCAGGGTTTTCTCCAGACTGGCACCTGGGGGGAAGGGAAGCCTGTCCTGGGCTCGGTAGCAAGTTCAGAGGTGCAGTCAGAGAGAGTGGTCCCATCCCTTGAGTGCAGTGGGAAGAAGGTATATATCTGCTCCAAACAAAAAATACCCTGCAGGCTCCTGCCAGCCAGATGCCCTTTGGTGGCTGGCTGGGTGGAGTGGTACTACCCCGGAATCAGGGTGCACAGAGCAGGATCCTTTAAGACAGTCCAGCACTAGAGACGTGCAAGAGACTATGGAGAAGGAAAAACCAGCTGCTCATGCCCTTGTGGCACTGTGAGCACAACCTGAACAGAGTGGTCTGGGACACCTGGTCTGGGGAGGAGAGACAGGGTGTCACCATTATTCTCCCCATCACCAACAAGATGGAGCTTCAGGGAACAGACAGTGGGCCCATAGTGGAGGCAGGACCCGCCTACACCCAAGCACACCCCTCTATGCCGGGTAACTGTGGATATACAGGAACAAGATTGACACTGACCAGACTAGACAGCCCCTCCTCCAGACAAGTGCAGCAACCAGTTCCATGGCACCATCAGATAGCAGTCCTGTGGTTTTGTATTTTCTGATTTGATTCTTGGGCAAGTATATATTTGTTTTTCTTCCATTTCTTCTTATTATTTCTTTCCTTCTCTATTCTGGCTTTTGATTTGTTTAAGCAGACATTTTTTAATCTATTCTTTTTACACCTCTGCTTTATCTCCTTCTTCTTTATTTTCCTCTCTCTCACTCTGGTTTAAGCCGTATGGTTTCTCTGATTCTTTGCCAGTTCAATTGTTTTTCTTTTATTTTTCCCAACCCCTGTCATTTCTTTCTTTGTATGGGATAAGGCTTTTTCCACAATCCCCCCATTTTAATTTTTTTCCACAATTACCTCAACAAACAAATCAAAGCACACTTGATGGAAGGCCCAAACCTCCACTACGAGTAGGGATATAAAGCAACCAGAGTCACAACAACAGAGACCATGCAACATACTCCAAAAACACTTCCTGAAAGTCTAGGCCGTAGACAGTGACCTCTTTTAATATAGTAGTGCTCACAGGTGCAGGACACATGACAAGCTATTAAAACATGTAAAGGACAGAGAACTAGCCAAAATGATGAAATGGAAAAATTCTCAAAAGAAATGAAGAAATGACAGCTAGAGAATTGTTCAAAACAGATATAAACAATATATCTGATCAAGAATTTAGAATATGAGTCATAAGATTAATAGCTTGGCTTGAAAATAGCATAGAAGACAGAGGGAATCTATTGCTGCAGAGATCAAGGACTTAAGAAATAGTCATTACAAATTAAGAAATGCTGTAAATGAGGTGCAAAATAAACTAGTTGTAGTAATATAAAGAAGAGGAAGCAGAGAGGAGAGTAAGTGAAATAGAAGATAAAATAAAATAGAAGGAAAATGTTGAAGCTGAGAAAAAGATACAAGAAAATATTAGATCATGGGGGGGAATTAGAGAACTAAGTGATTCAATGAAAGATAATAATATCCATATCAAAGGAGTTCTAGAAGAAGAAAAGTGAGAGAAAGGGGCAGAAAGTTTACTTGAACACGTTATAGCTGAGAACTTCTCTAATGTTGGGAAGGAGGCAGACATCCAAATCCATGACACAGAGAACTCCCTTCATATTTAACGAGAATAGGTCTTCTCCAAGGCATATCACAAGAAAACTAGCAAAATATAAAGATAGAGAAAGAAGTCAGAAAGCAGCTAGGAACAAACAGGCATTAACCTACAAGGGTAGGCACATAAAAGTAGTAGCGGACCTGTCCACTGAAAGTCGGCAGGCCAGAAGGGAGTGCAGGAAATATTCAATGTGCTGAATAGGAAAAATATGCAGGCAAGAATCCATTATCCAGCAAGGCTGTCGTTCAGAATAGAAGGAGAAATAAAGGATTTCTCAGACAAACAAAAGCTAAAGTAGTTCATGATCATTAAACCAGCTATGCAAAAGATCCTAAGGGGGACTCTGGAATGTTTCAAAGACTACAAAAGACCAGACATCATCACAAGCATGAAACCTACAGATAACACAATGACACTAAATCCACCTCTTTCAATAATAACTCTGAGTGAAAATGGACTAAATGCCCCAATCAAAACGCATAGGGTCTCAGAATGGATTTAAAAAAATAAGATTCATCTATATGCTGTCTATAAGAAACTCAGTTTAGATGTGAGGATACCTTCAGATTGAAAGTGAGGGGATGGAGAACCATCATATCATGCTATTGGAAGTCAAAATAAAGCTGGAGCAGTCATACTTGTATTAGACAAACTAGATTTCAAACTAAAGGCTGTAACAAGAGATGAAGAAGGGCATTACATCATAATTATGGGGTCTATCCATCAAGAAGAGCTAACAATTATAAATGTTTATGCCCCCAACATGAATATCCAAATGTATAAATCAATTAATCAAAAACATAACCAATCTTATTGATAAGAATACAGTAATTGCAGGAGACTTTAATACTCCCTTATAACAATGGACAGATTATCTAGGCAGAAAATCAATAAAGGAACAATGGCCTTAAATGATACACTGTACCAGAAGGACTTGACAGATATATTCAGAACTTTTCATCCAAAAGCAGCAGAATACACATTCTTCTCCAGTGTACATGGGACAGTCTCCATGATAGATCACATACTGTGTCACAAAACAGCCCTCATAAATATAAAATAATTGAGGTCATACCATGCATATTTTCAGACCACGACGCTATGAAACTTGAAATCAACTACAAGAAAAATTTGGAAAGCCTCCAAATTCTTGGAGGTTAAAGAACATACTACTAAAGAATGAATGGGTCAACCAGGCAATTAAAAATTAGTTAAAAATATATGGAAGCAAATGAAAATGAAAACACAACAGCCCAAACCCTTTGGGATGCAACAAAGGCAGTCGTAAGAGGAAAATACATTGCAATTCAGGGCTAACTCAAGAAACAAGAAAAATCCCAAATGCAAAACCTAACCACACACTTAAGGAACTAGAAGCAGAACAGAAAAGAAACCAAACAAAAAACAGTAGAACACATCAACGAATCTAAGAGCTGGAGTGTTTTAATCAATGTGATACATCACATTAATAGAAGAAAGGATGAGAAGCACATGATCCAATCAATATGCAGAAAAAGCATTTGACAAAATATAGCATCATTTCTTAATAAAAACTCTCAAGAAATTCAGGATAGAAGGAACATACCTTAACATCATAAAAGCCATATAAGAAAAGCCCACAGCTAATATCATCCTCAATGGGGAGTGCTGATTCATAGGGGCACATGGACTCAATGTTTATAGCAGCACTATCAATAATAGCCAAATTATGGAAAGAGCCCAAATGTCCATCAATTAATGAATGGATAAAGAAGATGGGGCTTATATATACAATGGAATACAATTTAGCAATGGGAAAGAATGAAATCTTTCCATTTACAATAATATGGATGGAACTGGACGGTATTATGCTAAGTGAAATAAGTCAGTCCGAGAAAGACAGTTACATATGTTTTCACTCATATGTGATCTTGAGAAACTTAACAGAAGACCATGGGCGAAAGGAAGGGGAAAAATCAGTTTCAAGCAGAGAGGGAGGCAAACCATAAGATACTTTTAAATACAGAGAACAAACTGAGGGTTGATGAGGGTGGTGGAGAAGAGGGGGAAATGGGTGATGGGCATTAAGGAGGGCACTTGTTGGGATAAGCAGTGGGTATTATATGAAAGCAATGAAACATGGGAATCTACTCCTTAAGCCAAGAGCACACTGTATACACTGTATGCTAGCTAACTTGACAATAAGTTATATTTAAAAAATAATGAAAAAAAAGTGGGTAATGCTATGTAGACTGGGGATAGGAGGTATATGTGAAATATCTGTACTTTTGGCTCACTTTTGCTGTGTGAAGTCTATTAATAAATTATTAAATGAATTAATATATTACACTAGAAAATATCTACTTAATGCAAAAAATACCCATAAAAAAGAAATAGAAGAAGAAAAAAATCAGGATCAATAGCACTTCTGAGCATCAACTTGTTTCTGGGATGCTTAAAAGTGTGCACTGGGGCTAAGAATTTGAAACCTTACAGAATTATCTGATCTGTAAAAGACAGAAGCCAAAAACTTACTGGAACTCAGAGCCCAGAACTTCACACTTCTATTAGGTAGAATTTTCAAGTACATATCCTGTGTCTGAAACTCTCCACTTTTGGCTTGCAAAGAATATCTTTTTTACTATTAGTATAATGGCATATTTTATCTTTCCGAACTAAGTTGATTACCACTTTTTTAAAAAGTATCTCTAGTTATTGTTTGCTATATCAAATTTTACCAAGAAAAGACAGAGCATGCTGATATAGGTTGGATAACAATAAAGTATACATAAATAGTTCATTGATGCCAACTTAATTTATTATTTTTTTCCTTATACACAATAACCTCAGAAACTGGATGATTAGTGAAATAAGCTGGTTGTAATTTTCCAGCCAGTCATATTTTGAAGTCATATTTCATACCTGTGAAAACTTTAATTGCTGTGATAAGAACCAGATATGACCAAATTATAAGCAACATTGTACACATCTATTACAGTCAGGATCCGTAGGCATGTGAAGCTTAAATAAGAAGACTCAGGAAATTAACAAAGGAAGTAGAGCCAGAAATAAGCTGTACTTATTTCATAGATTGCCAAAGATTAATCCTAAATTCTATCAAGCTTTTGAATAATTAACTAAATCCCTCTGAAATTTCATCCAATATACATTCTTAAAAGACCAAAACACACATAATTATGCTTTGGAAATCATACTGGTGTTAATGTTAAACCTAGATAATAAAAGTATAATTTGAGCAAGAGTCTCTACATATTCTGATAAAAACTCAAAATAAATTTTGAGTAAAGTTGAGAAGTATTACATTTAATGCTTCTTTTTGATATATCAAGTTTGTCACTACCATAAAAGAAAATTTGATTAGGTTGACAGAACTTATTCTTCACCTAGGTATGTTTATTTAAGAGAACCACAGTATTTTATGGCTGAAAGGGACTTTGAAGATCATTTATTGTAATTGTCATTCTTCTCTAAGGAGAACAAATGATTTTTAAGACTGTATAAATGTAAGCACAACATATTTATATTTGGAAATCAGTGGCAAAATAATGCTACTTTTGACTTATTCAATATAATCACAGACTGTCCAATGCAATAATTCCACCATTATTCTTATTTGTTTCTCTTATTTAAAAAATTTTTTTTAAATATTGATTTTTGAGAGAGACAGAGAGACAGAGCATGAGTGGGGAAGGGGCAGAGAGAGAGGGAGACACAGAATCCAAAGCAGGCTCCAGGCTCTGAGCTGTCACCACTGAGCCCAATGCGGGGCTCAAAATCGTGAGCCGTGAGATCATGACCTGAGCTGAAGTTGGATGCTTAACCAACTGAGACACCCACATGCCCCTCCACCATTATTTTTAAAGACTTTTACTAAAAGGAACTCGAAACCAGCATTAGTCTAAAAAATTGCATCAAGTCAGTACTTTCTTAACATTCTGATGCTTAATATAAATATCTTAGGTTGATATTTTAGACCGGGATACATATTAGTCATTATTAGTAACCAAATACATTAAAAGCTCATAATTATTCCCCTCATATACACCTAACAATATTAATGTTCTGACATTTGGGCAAGACTGAAGTATTATTTTTTACACAAAATAGTCTTAGAATTGAGGCATGGACTAAAATGTGGTATTTCTAATACAAAAAGAGGAACTCATGATAAATCAAAACATACATATTAAAAAATATATATTTCTATTCAATAAAATATGCTGAATTTAGAAATGTTCAATTCCTAATTTTTCCCAAGTCAGTTTACTACTTGCTTTCTTATATATACTGTTGGTCAAAAATGGCATTAATAACGCATTAGAAAAAAAAATGTGTCATGATACCTCTAAAATTCAATTTTTATAAGCATGAAAAAATATGTATTTGGCTAAATATGGGTTAAACACTGTATTTCAAAAATGTATAAATAAAATATAAAAATAAACACTGGAAAGAAATTTGGAGCAAATATAGTAAAGGGTTAAAATCTCACCAAATTATTCTTTTAATGTTTGTTTTTGAAAGAGAGAGAAAGAGAGAGAGCACACGATCAGGAGAGGGGCAGAGAGAAAGACAGAAAGAGAATCCCAAACAGCTCCATGGTGTCAGCCCAGAGCCTGACACAGGGCTTGAACCCATGAACTGTCAGATCATGACCTGAGTTGAAACCAAGAATCAGACACTTAACTGACAAAGCCACCTAGGTGCCCCTCACCAAATTTACCAAGTTTATAAGAGAATCTCAGGTTTTGAAGCATAACCTTGCCGGTAGTCATATTTACTTTTTTTCTTATAAAACAACCCTCTTTATTGGTGTTATGCTGTACTTACTTTTCTATTATATCTTGACTCCTTCAAAGGACATCTTAGCCAGTTTTTTCTTAACTTCACCATGTTTTTATCATTAACAGACACATTATGGAATTTGCAACTCAGACCCATTCTTTTTAGAATTTTAAGTTTAATTCAGAAATATTCTCCTCCTCCTAATGTCGTATCCTTCACTAGACTTACAGCTGCAAGCTTGAAATGGAAGTATTTCTTTCAAACACTATCTCTTCCATTATAATCATAGGTATTAGATACTCCACTGTTTGACTAAGAGAAAAGCCAGGGAAGGCTGCAAACCTCTCTCTCTATCTCTTATTGGGAAGTAGGATTCCTTACTGGACGAGATCTAAGTCTGCTCTGACCTATCTACCACAGTTCCTCTTGTATCAGTGTCTTAAATCAGTTTGGGGTGCTATAACAAAATACTATAGACTGTGTGACTTGAATAATAAACATTTATTTCTCACAGTTTTGGATACTGTGAAGTCCAAGGTATAGATACCAGTAGATTCAGTGTTCGATAAGATCCCTCTTTCTTATTTACTGACAGCTGCCTTCTTTTATCCCCATATGGCTGAGTTATGGCCAAGTGAGAGAGATCATCTCTCTCATGTCGCTTCTTATAAAGGCACTAATACCATACATGAGGGCTCCACTCAGGTGACTTGATCAATTATCAAAGGCCTCACCTCTAAATAGCATCATATTGGGGATTAGGGCTTCAAAATATTAATTTTGGGAAACATAAACATTCAGTCCACAGCAGGTGACATCTCTTACTAATGAGCTCTCATAGACAGAAACAATTGTACAAAATGACTTAATGCCACCTACACATTTTTTGTACATGTAACCAGGAAATCCACACATCCCTGTTGTGCTGAATATTGGACATGATGGTAGCTTCACTGCTGCTACTCCTTATCTCAGCCTCACCTCCTCTCTGTATTGTCCACTGATAATGTGTAGCACAGGTACAGATCAGGAAACTTGATGCTTAAGTAGGTGTTCAATCAGAACAGGAAAAATGGATATAATTTCTCCTGCATTTCTCCTTCTTTGGTCTTTACATTGACGGTAAGGAAAATGGAACAAGAAGGGTAGGGCCATGAGGAAATAGAGGGGTGTGGAAATAAGGCCAGTCCTGAGAACTTCAAGCCAATACAGAATGATTTTTTAATAAAAAATCAGGTAGTAATCTAAATGTCTAATTAAAAGGTCACATTAAGTAACTTAATGTGCTTAAGTACACTAAGTAAAATAATATGAAGAAATGTTGTATCAAACATTAAAACTAAAAAAAATTATAAATTCCAATAATATGTTATATAAAGAAAATGATTCAAAATTGCATTAAACTCACCATGACCTGGAGGAAATTTTTTCCATTTAATGAGTGCAACTAGCTCACATATGGATAAAGTAGGCCACTCCTCATAATATGGACAATTATGAATTAATTTCATCTTTTCTTTATTTTCAAGTTTTATTTTTTCCTGAAAAAGTCATTTAAAAAGGAGAAATGTATAGCAGAGAGATAAATGGCATAACAGAAAAATAAAGGTTGTATAGCATAAAATACATTTATATTTTATAGGAGCATCATTCTATGACCACATAACCATATTGAAATTTTAGTCTTCTGGTGTGCTGCTAAAATTATATTTTCCCACCTTTCACAATATTTTTAGACTTCCATAAGTATTTTAGTATTAAAAAAAAACCTGTCACAATCCAGACTAAACCCAAATGTTGTATGTGATAATATCAAATAATTGATGCTTATATTTTGAAAATAAAACATACAAAATATTGTTAGAAGTTAGCCACTCTGAATCCAGGGATTTGGAAGGAAGTTGAATTCTGAGATAGTCATCTGTACCACTGACACTGAGATTACTGTATCAAAAGAAATAGTGACTATTTTTAGAGACCTAAATCAAGAAGATGTATGACTCCTCATCTCCCTCCAACCAGAGCACCCAAAAGTAGCTGATGCCATGTCCTGTTGCACTGGCAACAGATTTAGATTCTTTCAAGAAAAGCTGGCAGAGCAGGACAATGGGGGCCTTTTGATGCAGCCATTTATACAAACTTTCTTTGTCATCAGGTGAGGAGAAATTAAAAATTAAAAAGGGGAAATTCTGTATTTGGAGGAGAATAAGTTAGTAAACTTGAAGTAAATAAATTATCTTAATGTAGCAGAATTAGGGGATCAGAATTAAGTTGTGATCACCTATTCATGCAGCTCTGGGTTTTTAATGTCTATTAAAACAATGAAATAGCATGCCAATTATTCCCAACTGGTTTTTTTTTTTTTTTTCAGGTGGACTGTACAGATTTAGAGATCTGTCTCTGATTGTCTGGTATCCCTAACACATGACATGCTGTTGACACC
The DNA here is from genome assembly GCF_008692635.1 of Crocuta crocuta. Classification (NCBI taxonomy): domain Eukaryota; kingdom Metazoa; phylum Chordata; class Mammalia; order Carnivora; family Hyaenidae; genus Crocuta; species Crocuta crocuta. The sequence continues at coordinate 3,967,164 of NW_027531285.1, read as the reverse complement.
CAAAACATATTTGTTGAATGAATACATGAATAAATGAATGCATAAATGAATGGATTTGAAATTCATGAGAAACTAAAATACACATAAAATATATTCATAGAGACTTTTCTTTCTATTTCAACTACCCATCATCTTCAGAAGCTTAAGTAATGTTCATCAAATAAACTACATTTTTATTGTCTCCAAGTAAACTTATATTAAAAAATACAAAAAATATGGCATCTTCTGTCTAGAGGCAAAACTTGGCTTGAATTTATACATCTACTGTGTTAATAAAAGACTAGATATGATCATACCGATTTTAACCTTGCAAAATCCTTTGCTGGGATTTTAAGAATTTCACAATCTTCTTCTGTGATCACTGAATACTCCTCTGTTTCTAATTCAGTCTGAGCTGTAACTTCCAGGGTTCCAAAAGTACTCCATTGTCGAAGCTATAAAAATATGGAGGTAACTTAAACTTCATTATCATTCATCAACACAAAAGTACCAGTGATTGTGACAGGAGTAGTCTAGGAGTCTGCAAAAGCATTGACTGCAGGTCAAACCCCGAGTCTATGAAAAAAGGGGATCTAAACAGTCTTGCATGGGTGTCATACTTCTGCCCAATGTTACCTTCCCAGAGCAAGAAAAAATTTCCATATTCTCAATAGCATGAAGAAAATAACTTATAAGAATAGATCTTCTGTTTTATCCACTGATTCATTTGAAGTGCATAGAATAATGCCTGAAACAGGGTAGCCATTCAATAAATATTTGTGAAAGAGTGAAGAAAATAGTACTTACATATTGGTCTGCTACTTATTTTACTATCATCATTTATTGGTAGTAATAATGAAAATGAACACAGTGTTATGCAGTACATAAATCACTGGCATATATATATATACCTATGTGTAGGGTGTTGTAGCTTATTACGTAAAAGATAAGTAATTAGTGTGCCAAATGTTACACTAGAATACTTATTGTAAATTATTAGGATATAATGAGAACATATAGATATTATATATCTATCATAGATAATATATATTTATGAAATTGAGAAGCTTCTTAAGGGAAACATCAGGTCTATAAGGTTAAGGTGATATGCAAGGATGTCTGCTCCTGCATTTCAAATCCATAGAAAGGCTGAATAGTTATCTTTTTGGTTGAATGGATATCTGAGATTGAATTTTAAAGTCCAGAAATAAAGAGGGATTTTAAATGGTCACTGCTGAAGCCAAAGTGATTCACAGTGATAACAAACTAGGATAAAGGCCTAAGGGGTTGAATTCCAGGGTTTGTCATACATGTGGGAAAAGGAGATGAGACGTAAGACCATTCAAGATGAGGAACTGGAATTGAGCCTTCTTGTATAAAGCCTAGGAACTTGGAGGATCACCTATACGTGAAATGGAGGCAACAAAAACTTTACCCACTAATCTAGCTGTGGAACTGGATACAGACTAGGTCTATAAATTGTGTGAGTACAGAGTATACATTTATAAACTGTACAGAACCCAAAGGTAAAAGATTATTGTAAAGTCTGATACACAGCTAGAAAAACAGCTAGGATCCAGGAAAGTATAAACTTATTTATTTATTTTTTAATGTTTTTTATTTATTTCTGAGACAGGGAAACAGCATGAGCAGGGGAGGGCCAGAGAGAGAGGGAAACACAGAACCTGAAGCAGGCTCCAGGCTCTGAGCCAGCTGTCAGCACAGAGCCCGACAAGGGGCTCGAACCCACGAACTGTGAGAACCGTAAGATATGACCTGAGCTGAAGTCGGATGCTGAACCGACTGAGCTACCCAGGTGCCCCAGAAAGTAGAAATTTAAAACCTTATGTATGAATTGAGGGAAAAAGGAATTCAAATTGGAAGCAAATCCTCCTAATAACAAAATCACAGTAAAAAAATAAACCTCACAAGTGAAAAAAACCCTGCGATGGTAAGTCAACAAAGAACTTTTAAAAAATCAACAACATAGAAGAAACTATTACAATTCATATATTAGATCGTAAAACCAGAGAATGGCATTGTGTAAGCAAAAAGGCATTTTGTAAAAGAACAAAATTAAACTTTTTAAGATAAAAAAACAGTTATTAAAATGTTCATTGTACACATTAACTACAACTGAAGAAAAATTCATGAAATGGATAAAACATGAGGAAAATCATTCAGAATAAAACATATGAAATATAGGAAATATAGGAATTTGAAAAAAGATTTTAAGAGATATGGAAGATAGATTGAGACCATTCTATCCCAGCATACTAGGATTCCCAGGAGAATCACTTACGATGTAAATGAAAATGGCACTAAATTTTCCAGAATAGGGAAGAGGTGAGTCTTAGAAATGAAGTAATACACAAAATCTCGATGTCTCTTTGTATTCTGCATTCCTGCTCAGGTTTTGGTATACTCCATTAATCTTTCTCTTCCAAGTCTCCCTTCATCATCTTGTTGGCAATCAGTAAATTCAAGTAGATGTTTTTCCAGATTTTCAAACTGATTTTAGGATAAAACTTAGTTTGAATTACCTAATAAACCATTAAGGAAGCAGAAGTCCCTCATGACCTTGAATAATATTCTTAAGGCTTTCTTTCTTGATGCATCAACCAATATCATCAAACTCCCTAATACTGTTACAGAATCTGGTCTGGATAACCCAGCAGAAGAACCAAGTGACACTTGGAGATCTTAGAAGGCAAAGATTTATTTTACACTGGTGGGCTCAGGAGAGATCTTTCTCCAGATGTCTGAGTCCCGAGCATAAGCAGAGGGAATAAGTTATAGTCTGTTACTCCCACATTCCTCATTAATAGTAATTTGGCGCTGAACAAGCAGGGTGGGAAGAACTCGGAAGGAGAGTCTTCTGTCAGGGACAGGTATTTCCCTATCAGTTCTGTCAGCAGTCTTATAACAGATTTTTCCCTATCAAAATTATTAGGAAAATGTTACATTTCTAATACCCTTTACATACTATATGTATGAATTATTGTATAATTCATGTGCTTTATTATGTGCTTTATTGTTTTGTTCTATAACATGCAATGGTCTCGTAAGGACACTCAAAATATTAATAATGTTATGTCACTATCTTAAAACCTTGAAGATAAATAAATGTATTTCCTTCTCTCTAATATAGGAAGATTTTCAGCAGCAAAGGAGAGGGTTGAATATAATCATTATCTGATGCCACTTTGAGACCAGTACAATTCTACCCAAATATCCTTAACTTCTAAAAATTCAGCTGTAGGGGTGCCTTTGGTAGCTCAGTTGGTTAAGCTTCCAAATCTTGATTTCAGCTCAGATCACGATCTCACAACCAGTTGTGGGTTCAAGCCCTGCATTGGACTGTGCACTGACAGTCCTATTAAAATCACCCAGTATAGTGGTGGATTTGCCTTTCTTTCTTTCCTTTCTTTCTTTCTTTCTTTCTTTCTTTCTTTCTTTCTTTCTTTCTTTCTTTCTTTCTTTCTTTCTTTCTCTCTCTCTCTCTCTTTCTCTCTCTCTTTCTTTCCCTCTCCTCTCCTCTCCTCTCCCCTCCCTCCCTCTTTCTTTTTCTTCTTTCTTTCTTTCTTTCTCACCAATGTTTACTTTATATGTTTTAAAGTAATGTTTCAGTGCCTATTATTTTATAATAATTATGAAATATTTCTCTGTACTTTTAATAATGTTCTTGCAATGAAGTCTATTTTCTAACTATTAGAAGAGCAACATCAGCTTTCTTTGGGTTAGTGTAATCTGGTTTATCATTTTCCATTATTTTACTTTGCAACTTCTGGTATATTTGTAATAAGGTGTGTCTGCATATAGGGAGTTATTTCATGTACTGTGACAATCTTTACTCATTAATTAAAATACTTAGGCTGTTTACATATAGAGTAATAACAGGCATATTTAGGTTTACATTTGCCATTTAATATTTGCTTTCTATTTGTCTATTTTTGTGTGTCATTTCTTCCTTTTTATTTAGTGCCGAACACTGAGTATGAAAATCTGTTATTGCTGTAGATGATATCTTTCTCTGAAATGCTTTACTTTTCAACTGACAGGTAGTGAGTGTAGAAGCATTTTAACATGATCCAATCAGAAACTGAGGTGTCCGAGGCTAGATTTATTTAGTTCTGGGTTTCGTGGACTAACATGTTTATCAGAACTTCTTATCCTTAATAAACACAGAACTCTCTTTTTTTTTAATTTTACGTATTTATTTTGAGAGAGAAAGAGACAGTGTGAGTGGGGAGGGGCAGAGGGAGAGGGAGCCAGAGAACCCCAAGCAGTCTCCATGCTGCCAGTGCAGAAACCGATGCGGAGCTTAAACTCATGAAACCATGAGATCATGACCTGAGCTGAAACCAAGAGTTGGACATTTAACTGACTAAACCACCCACATGCCCCTAGACACGGAATTCTTAATTTCTCCCTGTCAAATGCTATGAGACTGATGACAGTTCTTCTTGTTAGACTTATAGCTACATATTTTAACTTGGGTTCTGTAATGATGAATTTTATGTCAACTTGGCTGGGTTATGCAGTACTCAAATAAATTGGTCAAATATTATTCTGGGTGTTTTAGGAGGAGTTGAACATTTAGATTAGTACACATAGTAAAACAGATTGCCTTTTATGCTGTGGCAGGCTTTACCCAATCAGCTGAAGGCCTGAATAAAACAAAACACTGATCCATAATCAAAGTAAGAGAGAATTTAGGAAAATTCTTCATTCAGAGGCCTTTAATCTGATCTCCCTAGACATCAGTGATCCTAGTTTTCCAGCATTTTCCAGCATTCAGACTCAAACTAGATATTGATTTGACAGATTTTGGCCTTCCAGTCTCCATAACTGACTGAGCCAATTCCTTATTAGCTTATCTATCTATCATGTATCCATCCATCCATCATCTATCCATCCATCCATCCATTCATCCATCCACCTATCCTACTGGTACTGACATTCAGATTTTTAGCCTCCTGTTCTATAAATCTTGGGAATAAGCAAATTCCTAAAAGAAAAGAAAGGCATATCAAGCTACCTTTCCTCTGATTTTCTTTTCCCAGTATCTTGCCCCCTCAAGTCCTGATTGATTAGGTAGACTGAACTCAAAATTCTATCACTCTGGTATTCTAAGATTCCTGAAAGTTCTGATCCACTGTTTTCTGTTTATTCATCCCTATGATAATTACGAATTGGCAGTTGCCTCAAAGGAAAGCAACAGGAAATGTCTGACTCAAAACAATGTTATTTCCTTTCTTTTTTGAATTATGGCACTTCAAATCCTGATTCCCCTGGTTGCTCTCAAATATCTTCAGACAGTTGTTTGGTTGGTTGCTTTTATCCAGCTTTAATAGTGTTCTCAGCAAGGAGATTGTTTTGATGCAAACTACTCATCCTGGCCAAAAAAGGCTGAGTTTTACCAAACTAAATGACTGTCTCTTTAAAATAAGATCTACTTCTCTTTGTATCGTTTGGACTTTGTTGGCTTACCCTTATCATCCCATATCACTCAAAATAATCAACTGAACAACGACATCCAAACCTTTCTCATAGAAGATAAAGGAAGGGTAGAGATTTTGGCAAGGTGTTCCACAAGTTTTTACATAAATTAGTATCTATAATAAGAAAAATATTCTGAAGAGCCTGTTCCTGGCTTTTACTGTTTTTTTCCCCACTAAATGGAGAAAAATTAGATGGCAGCAGCCTATTAACACAAGGAAGAAATTAGTAACATCCAAGGGAGGATAGATAGATAGATAGATAGATAGATAGGTAGATCTTTTTTCTTTCTCTGTAGATGGATATGATAAGCAAGTCAATGAATATTAATTCATTAATAACAGAATTTATTAATACCTGAACTATTCATTCATATCAGGTATTAGTAAGAATAATGTAAGTACTTAGCATTCATTGCTATTTGCAAGTTATATATGCCATATGTCCTTGTATGTCCTGTTTAGTTTTCTTTGTCAATTAAACTTTTTAAAAATCTTTTAAAAACTTCACAATTTCTAGTTCATATAAAAGATATATTTAGGAGTGTAGGGAAGGAATGTATTGACAAATAAAAATAGTACCTAAAAAAATCATAGGAAACATATTCCTGTATAAGTGTCACAGTGCCTACAATGTAAAGTCTCCTGAACAGCCCAGACTGCATATTATTAGCACATGAGCACAGTTTAGCTGATAACCATGAACTTAATCTTAGGTATACCCC
>NW_027531285.1:3803221-3960947 GCF_008692635.1 Crocuta crocuta | reverse complement strand
TCTTCCCCAAGTATTCCCTTCTGCATTAAATTTTTTTTTTTTTTTTTTTTATGTTTGAGAGAGACCAACTCATACAACACATTCCTCATTGATTGGAACAACAATTTCCTTTTCCTGTTCTGTTACATTTGGACTGCTGACTTTTTGCTAAAGAGATATAACCTTTTGTTTTATGTCTTCAGAAGGTGCCAAATGGCTACATTGAATTCTGAAGGAGTCACCCAATACAATTCAGCACTTTCATCAATCTAATTTGGAAATATTTAAGACATAATTCAATCAGAAGTATAATTCAAAATTTAAACCAATTAATTAAAAAATAATATTCGGACAAATAATATATGTTTCATAATTTTCTAAAATTGTTGGGGCTCAATAAGTATTGCTGACTAGTTAGAGGTGAGAAAAATCACTTTTTGTATCATTATTATTATTATTTGACTGCTTTTTATTTTCTTATTACAAGGGAGAAATAAATCTATCTGATATGTAGGAGTGTACCATTACCACTAGAAATAACCATTCCAGCATGCCATTTGGTGAAATTGACATTATACTGCAGAAAATATTGATATTATACTGCAGAATTGATTTATATTGTGGAAAATTTAACAATGAATGGCATCTTCCCAATCATTTAAGACTAAGCACTAAGGACTAAAAGTACTTCTATATTATAAAATACAATATCAATTAAAGAAAAAGCTAGTATCTATTTTAAATAATCATACACTTTAAAATATTAGCATGTAAAGTTTATTAAAAACTTAATGGCGCATATGCTGAAATGCGTACTTTATAGGTATTTATGCTCAAGTGTTCATCACATGTTCATTAGCTATTGCGGTTATAAAATCTAAAGTTCCTTAATGGATTGATGTTATTCATGCATTATATGGTTTACTTATTTATAAATTAATTGGTTTGGTGTGATTTGGATTTTATATGAAAAATGATATATTTTTGGTCAGACTACTTAATAAACTAAAAACATTGTTTTCAACTTTATATTCAAAATAGAACATTTTATCCATATAACACTGAATTCAATGGCTCATATATCCATTATTCTGAGTTTAATATGTTCTTATAAATAAGATTCAGTTAAATAAGCTAAGATATAAAGTGAAATAACTGTGTCAGTCTAATCTCAATGTGAAAATGATTTAATATTTACATTTTTGCTTATAGTTAAAATAAGTATTTTGAACTGCATTTTGGGATTTTTCCTTATTCACTATTAAAGAATATAATTTTCTTAACTATACTCTCTACTATTATAATTGTGAAGCCTACTTTTTAACCTTTTCAATCAATAGTAAATGTATAAAAATAATGGGATGCATGTGTCTCTTCAAATCAATATTTTTATATCTTTTGGGTACATACTTAATAGTTCAATTGCTGGATCTAGGGTAGTTCTATTTTCAACTTTTTTATGGAAGCTCTACGTTGTTTTTCAGGGTGGCTGCACCAGTTTGCATTCCCACCAGCAGTGTAAGAGAGTTCCCTTTTTCCGCATCCTCACCAACATCTGTGGTTTTCTATGTTGTTAATTTTAGCCATTCTGACAGATATGAGGTGGTATCTCATCGTGGCTTTGATTTGTATGTCCTTGATGATGAGTGATGTTGAGCATCTTCTCCTGTGTCTGACAGACATCTGTATGTATTCTTTGGGAAATGTTTCTTAATGTCTTCTACTGGTTTCTTAACTAGATTATTTGTTTTGGGGGTTTGAGTTTGATAAATTCTTTATAGATTTTGGATACTAATCCTATATCAAATATACTATTTGCAAATATTCTCTCCCATTTCACAGGTTGCCTTTTAGTTTTGTTGATTCTTTCTTTTGTTGTACAGAAGTTTTTATCTAGATGAAGTCCCAATAATTCATTTTTGCTTTGGCTTCCCTTGCTTCAGGAAACATATTTAGTAAGAAGTTGCTAGGCCAACATTAAAGAAATTGCTGCCTATATTCCCCTCTAGGATTTTCATGGTTTCCTGTCTCACGTTTAGGTTTTTCATCCATTTGAATTTATTTTTGTGTTTGGTGTAAGAAAGTGGTCCAGTTAAAACCTTCTTGATTTTATTTTTTAAGTCTATTTAGTGTGTGTGTATGTGCGTGTGTGTGTGTGTGTGTGTGTGTGTGTGAGAGAGAGAGAGAGAATGAACAAATGGGCGAGGGGCAGAGAGAGAAGGGGATGAGGGTCCTAAGTGGGCTCTGCTCTGACAGCAGAGAACTTGATGTGGGGCTCGAACTTACAAACCATGAGATTATTAATTGAGCTGAATTCGGTGCTTAACTGACTAAGCCATCCAGGCCCCCTTTTTTATTTTAAACAAATATCCTTATAGTATACTTCTATAAGTATATTTAGAATCTATTGCTGTCATGACATCATGAAGAAATTCTACCACATGCTTTTTAAAAATATTTCAGCAAATTCCTTTTATAATTAAGTTTGTGATCCCAAATTGATTCTTATGTAGGATGTGAAGTAAACATGTAGCTTGATCTATTCTATTCACATAGATAACTGATTGCCTTAGTTCATACTAATGAATCATCCCACCACCCTCCCCACTGTTTTTCATGACACAGTTTTACCATCATAGTGATTACATATGTGGATCTAATTCTTGGACTCTGGCTGCTCATATGTTCATCTCTGACCCACTATTAATCATTATAAAAGCACTACAGCAATTATATAGTTTTATTTTAAGTCTTGATATATGTACCCCTTCTGCAAGTGTCTTCTTCAGGAAGATCTAGCTATTCATTTTTTTTAATGTTTATTTATTTGGGGGAGAAAGAGAGAGAGAGAATTCCAAGTAGGCTCCACACTGTCAGCACAGAGCCCCATGTGGGCTCAATCCCACAAACTGTCAGATCATGACCTGAGCTGAAATCAAGAGTCAGATGCTAAACCAACTGACCCATCCAGGGACCCCATGTATCTCGCTACTCTTAGCCTTTTGCTCTTTAGTATCATTTTTAGAACCACCCTGTAAAGTTCCGCAAGGAAATTACTTGAACTTTTTCACTGACATTGCATAAAACCCATGAGTCACTTTGAGAGACTTGTATCCTTAAAATATTGAGTATCTCTGTCCACTAAATATAACTACATTTAAGCCTTCTCTAATATCTTTGTAAAAATGTTCAAATTTTTTAAATGTTTATTTTTGAGCGAGAGACAGAGTGTGAGTGGGGGAGGTTCAGAGAATCAGAGAGAGAGGGAGACACAGAATCCAAAACAGGTTGGAGGCTCTGAGCTAATAATAATTGAATATTATTCTATCATCATTATTATTATTATCATTCTGTGGTAGAATTTCTTCATGATTCATGACAGCAATAGAGTAATATACTTATAGAAGTATACTATATTCTATCTGATAATAATACAAGAAATTGATAGATGCCTTCTTAGATGAAATATTGCTGTAAAAAAAGAAAATCCTTTGAGAAAACAATTAAACACATAAGTTTATCTGAAAACAATTGTGTATACATTTGTGTGTATGTGTTTCTTTACATATTGGTTGAGTGAAGTCACCTCTTTAAGGAATTATCATCATCTAGAATGTATTACAATGAAGGTTTACTAAAACTTTCAATAAACACTTTCTGATTTTCAATAATATAGTTAGCTGTATATTTTGTTCAGTTTGATTTATGCAAATATATTTCTGAAGATGGGTAAAAACAGTTTCTTAAACAATTGTTTGGGGGGAAAATGAGCTAGTTGCCTAAGCCAGTTAAAAATAAGTAAGAACTGATTTCCAGTACTGTTACACACATACACACACATACACAAAGTTTCCACACAAATGACAAGCTCATAAAAGAGAGAAATAAATTATGGTCATCATAATTGACAAGGACACTAAGTAAATGTAAACATTATTTTTAGTTAATGAAAAATAGAGTTACAAGGAGTTCTACTTAAACCAAGGAATTTCAATCCCCATTCTCAAAGTAGGGCCTGATGATCTGACCTTTTGTTCTCACAGTGGACTGTGCTTGTTTAATCACCCTAATCACACCATCAAACTGAAACTATCAGCTACACTTCCAGCCGTCCCCCCACATCATCGTCTTCTCCAAGGCCAAGAAAATTTCTCATTTATCTCAGTACCAAACACATAGTATGTGTTAAAAAACATCTGTTGAACTAAAATGACCATAAGAAAAATGCTAAAATACAACCTTTTATCAAAACAGATAAGGACCTCTTAAGTGGCAAATTTCATGATTATCTCAACTGGCAGAACTAAGTTAAAAGCTTATATTCCTGCCATTGACCAGGGAATATGGTTAAGAGATTCTTAAAAGGAGGGAAAGGAAATAAAGTAATCGAATCTATATTTGAAAGTAATGCTATTAAAGGGGAGGAGCCCAGCCCGAGACTCAATCAGAATTTGTTTGCTGTTCTAATTTCATTTTTTTATCTACTAATAACCTAATAAAAACATAATGTTCAGCCATCCTCTGTATTGTGTTCAATAAAGAATTTATTAGGGGCAAGCATAGTTCTTGAATTATGTCTAAATGTACTTGGATTTTTTGCCATCAACAAGTCAAAGAGAAACATAATCTTTAGATCTGTGATACTCTAAGTGCTCTCCTCTCACCTACAGCTCTCACTAATTTATGAGAAATACACCCACCAGTCATAGAAGGAACACTTTTCATGGTCAAGTGTAGTCCTTTAGGGGGAAAAATGGTCCTTTGTCTTCAGAATATAACTATGATCAGATACACCTCAAATAACTGGAAGTTTAAATTCACATGCTTCCAGAAAAGAAATAGTAGATAGTAAGAAAGCACTATTACAAAGAACTTGGAATGAACTGAAAGGTCAAACACATTGAATAAAACATTGAGGTTGTTTGTTGCTTGAACAAGTGGGAAGAATCAAATAATTATCAAGGAAAACAGCACACTAAGGAAGGCAATCTGATGGAGAAACTTTGAGCAGCACATACAGCCAACTTCAAAGAATTTATTTCTATGTGTTTTCACAAGCTGTCAAGATATATCAAAAGAACACTTTAAAGACTTATGGTGCTAAGGGAGAAAACATTTGTGAGCCAGAACAACATAAGATCATTTTGTTATTTATGTTTTTTCGTTTAATTACTGATCTTTAGGCATGGGAAGGAAGAATATTGGTTCCCAAATCTGTTGACTCAAAGAGAGCAAGAAGGGATGGATTTGTTGAAGAGGAAGTAAACTGTTGGCAATGTGGAACACCTGCAATGCTGAGACACCTCACCTGTATCCATCAGAACAGCAGTCTGGGACTGAGTAAATCCAGTCACCTGAACAAGTTTCCATAGCTGGCCAATGGAAGCAATGGAATTTAAAACATTTGAATTATGCAGTTGTTCAAGTGTTTATTTTTTTCACATGCATATGAGTATAATCTTCTTTGAAACTGTGGATTTATAGTTATTGACCATAGTATAAGAAAACATATTTTATATACACATGGATCTTGCAGCATCAGTCTATCTTGTCTTATTCTGCTTAATAGAGACATAAAATGTTTTCTGATGCTAGGAACCACACTCAAGGCTCTACAAATATTACCTCACTGAATACCCTTAGCAACATTATGACATTATTAAAAAATGTTTAAATGTTTATTTATTTTTGAGAAAGAGAGAGAGTGTGAGCAGGAGGGGCAGAGAGAGAGGGAGACACAGAATCTAAAGTAGGCTCCAGGCTCTGAGCTGTCAACACAGAGCCTAACACGGGGCCAAACTCATGGACTGGGATATCATGACCTGAGCCAAAGTGGGACCCTCAACTGATTGAGCCACCCAGGCACCCCTAATATATTCATTTTTTAAATGATAAAAATTAGACTCAGAAGGCTAAGAAACTTTTCCAAGATCACACAGTCATTAAGGAGCAGAGCCAATACTGGAACTAGGCAGTTTGGCTTCAGAGCCTGAGCTGGCTCAGTCACTTCCCTGTGCTACCTGTGTATGCTCAGAGCCAGGTGCAGAATAGGTAAGGAACAGATCTTCATTTTAATATTAAATTTCTTTAATTGGCTTCACTTCCAGATTTTTAAAAAATTTAAGAGTTTGAAATCTATGTGTCAAATGAGAGGAACAGATTATTCTAAATGGCTTTATACTTATTTCTGTGATCCTTTCTCTCAAATAACTGTAATCATTTACTCCCTCTTTACAGCATAGCTCTATTTTCATGCACAGATGTAATCTGATCATGTAAATAAAAATAAAACATGATAACTATTCAGTAAATATTTGACATGCATAACATTTATTTCCTGTACCTTTTTAAAAAAAATTATATAGTTTACTTATTTTTGAGACAGAGAAGGACAGAGCACAAGTGAGGGGTAGGGGCAGAGAGAGGAGGAGACACACAGAATCTGAAATAGGCTCCAGGCTCTGAGCTGTCAGAACAGAACCTGATATGGGGCTCAAACCCACAAACAGCAAGATCACGACCTAAGCCGAAGTTGGAGCCTTAACCAACTGAGCCACCCAGGTGCCCCTGTTTCTTGTACCTTCTACATCTTATATTCTATGATCTTTTCTTAGCCTTCCTTTCTCATTCCTTTCCTCCTTCAACTTTCACTGACCTCAGATTGTCCCTTGCCTTCTCGAATCACAACTGCTGTACCCCAATTACTTTTTCTGGAGACTTTACTTTTGAGAGCAATTTTAGGTTTACAATAAAAATGAGAGGAAGATACAGAGACTTCCCATAATTTTCTGCCCCCACACATGTATACTCTCCCTCATCATCAACATCACTCATCAGAATAGTATAGTTTTTTAGCAAGGATGAACCTAAATTGACACGTAACTATCACCCAAACTTCATAACTTACATTACAGTTTGTTCTTGGTGTGTACAGTCTAATGATTTGGACACAATTGTATAATGATATATATTCATCATTATAAAATCATACAACAGACTATTTTTACTGCCCTAAACATTCTCTGTGCTGTGTCTATTCATCTTTCCTTCTACTACCACTCCTGGCAACCACTAATTTTTTAAGGTCTCTATGGTTGCGTCTTTGTCAGAATGGGATATAGTTAGAATTATACAATATATAACATTCTCAGATTGGCTTCTTTACCTTTGTAATATGCAATTAAGGTTTTTCCATGTCTGTTCATGACTTGATAGCTCATTTCTTTTTAGCAATGAATAAGGTTCCATTGTCTGGATATACCACAGTTTATTCCTCCATTCACCTACTAAAGAACATCTCATTCCTTTAAAGTTTTGGCAGTTATGAAAAAAGGTACTATTAACACCCCTGTTCAGGGTTTTGTGTGGGCATAGCTTTTGTGCATAATTCCTTGATAAATACCACAGGGCACAATTTTTGAATGAGGTGGTAAGAGTATATTTACTTTAGTAAGAAACCACCAAATGATCTTCCAAAGTAGCTGCACCATTTCACATTCCTACCAGCAATGAAAGAGAGTTCCAGTTGCTCTGCATCCTTGCTAGGATTTGGTGTTGTCAGTGTTCCAGATTTTGGCCATTTTATTGGGTGTATAGTAGTATTTCATTACTGTTTTAATTTTCCTTTTTCTTTTTTGAATTTTTTAATTTTTTTTTTTTAATTTCTTTTCTGACAGAGAGAGAGCGAGCGAGCAGGGGAGGGTCAGAGAGAGAGGGAGATACAGAATCTGAAACAGGCTCCAGGCTCTGAGCTGGCTGTCAGCAAAGAGCCCGACATGGGGCTCAAACCCACGAACTGTGAGATCATGACCTGAGCCAAAGTAGGACGCTTAACCGACTGAGCCACCCAGGCACCCCTGTTGTTTTAATTTGCATTTCCCTGATGAAATATGATGTGGAGTATCTTTTCATATGTTTATTTGCCATATCTTCTTTAGTGAAGTGTCTGTTAAGGTTTTTAGTCCATTTTGTTTTGGTTCAGGTTGTTTGTTTCCTTACTGTTGAGATTTAAGAGTTTTCTGTATATTTTAGAAAGCAGACCTTCATCAGATGCATCTTTTGCAAATACTTCCTCCCAGTCTGTGGTTTGTCTTCCCATTATCTTGATATGATCTTTTGTAGAGGAGAAGTTTTTAATTTTAGGGAAGTACAGCCTATTAATTACTCTTTTCACAGATTGTATATTTGGTGCTGTATCTAACAAGTTATTACCATACCCAAAGTCATCTAGGTTTTCTCCTATATTATCATCTAGGAGTTTTTATCATTTTGTGTTTTACATTTAGGTCTGTGATCTATTTTGAGTTAATTTTTGTGAAGGGTATAAGGTCTGTGTCTAGATTCACTTTTTGCATGTGAATATCTACCTGTTCTAGCACTATTTCTTGAAAGGACTATATTTACTCCATTGTGTTGCCTTGCTCCTTTCTCAAGGTCAGTTGGCTACATTTATGTGGCTGTATGTACTTCTTGACTCTATTCTGTTCCGTTGATTTATTTGCTTATCTGTCCTTTCACTAATACCACACTGTTTTAATTATTACAGCTTTATAGTCAGTCTTGAAGTCATGTAGTTTCAATTCTCCAACTTTGTTCTCCTTCAGTATTGTTTTGGCTATTCTAGGGTCTTTTGCCTCTTCCTATAAACTTTAAGGTGAATTTGTTACCTATAAAATAACTGCTAGGAATTTGATTGGGATTGCACTTAGTCTATTGATCAAGTTGGGAAGAACTGACATCTGGGCAATATTGAAACATCCTATCCTAAACACAGAATAGCTCTACATTTACTTAATTCTTTGTTTTTATTCATCAGGAAAACTACAATGTTTTACTCACATGTATCTTATATGTATTATGGTAGATTTATACCTAAGTATTTAATTTTTAAGGGTGCTAACTAACATAAATAGTTTTGTATTTTAATTTCAAATTCCACTTGTTCACTGTTGGTATATAGAAAAGCAACTGGCTTTTTATATTAACCTTATACTCTGTAACCTTGCTATATTATTAGATCCTAGAGATTTTTGGTTGATACTCACAGATATTCTAATTTAATTTCCCATTTCCTACTTCTTATCCCTTTTATCATCTTATATAGCTAAGATACTTATAGCTAAATGTATACATATATATTCATAAGCATATACATTCATAATCATAATAGTCAAATACAGTGTTGTTATTATTATTATTTTGAACAAACTGTTATCTGTAAGATCAAGTAAGAAGAAAATTTAAAAGTTTTTATCTTATTTATCCCTTCTCTGATCCTCTATCTTTCTTTTGTGTAGATCTTAGTTTCTGACCTATATCATTTTCTTTCTTTCTGAAGAATTTTTTTTTCACATTTATTGCAAGGCACATACCTATACCAGCAACAAATTGAGAAAGTCTTTATTTTTCCATCACTTTTGAAAGGTAAATCCCAGGGTACAGAATTCCAGGTTGGTGTTATTTTTCTGTCAACACTAAATACTTCACTCCACTCTCTTCTTCTTGCTTACATGGTATCTGAGAAATCAGATGAAATATTTTGTTCCTCTATATGTAAGATGTCTGCCCCCCGCCCCCCGGCTTCTTTCAGAATTTTTTTCTTTATATTTAAAATTTGTAATTTGAAAATAAAGTGCCAACATGTAGGGGTCTGTTGTTGTTCTGTTCTGTTTTGTTTTGTTTTGGCATTTATCTTGCTTGGTGTTCTCTGAGGTTCTGGATCTGAGGTTTATAGTCTGACATTACTTTCTAGAAACTCTTGGTCATTGTTGCTTTGAGTATTTCTTCTGTTCTTTTCTCTTTCTTCTCTTTCTGGTATTCCCATGGTGCATACATTACACCTTCTGTAGTTATCCCTTAATATTCTGCTCTGTTGTTTTCAGTCTTTGTTCTCTTGGCTTTTCATGTTTGGAGATTTCTAATGAGATATCTTCAAGCTAAGAGATTCTTTCTTCAGCCATGTTAAGTGTGCTAATAAGCCCATCAAAGGCATTCTTATTAATGCAGTGTTTTTGACCTCTAACATTTCTCTGTCTTTTTTTCTTTAAGTTTTTAAATGTATTGAGAGAAAGAGAATGTGCAAGCAGGAGGGGGGGGGAGAAAGAGAGAGAGAGAGAGAGAGAGAGAGAGAGAAACTGACAGCACAGATGCAGGCTTGATCCTAGGAACTGTGGAATCATGACCTGAACTGAAATCAGGACTCAGCCAACTAATTCACCTAGGTGCCCCTCTCTTTGTTTCTTTCTTAGGATTTTCATCTCTCTGTTTACATTGTCCTTATATTCTTACATGCTATCTACTCATTAGAGCCCTTAGTATATTAGTCACAGTTGACAATGTATAGTTTTGTTGTTGTTGTTGTTTGTTTGTTTGTTTGTTTGGAATTTATCCTGTTTTGTGTTCTCTGTGCTTTTGGATTTCACAATATTGTGGGGGGTCTCACTAAGACTGGGTTGCCTTGGACATTTTGACTCTCAGAGTTGTCTATACTGGGTTTCCAACAATTTGTCAGAATACAGCTTTTTCTACCCCCTCCCCACTCTGGTTCCCTAGATGGTTTCTACTCTTGAGTTTCTACTCTGATGAACTTGTTGCCATGTATTTGCCTGTCTGACTCTCTAATTTTGCAGGCTGTTGTTTGCTCTTTGCCTTCCCTTCTTTTATGTATATAAATAGAGTTGTTAATATTACAGCCTATTTAGCTTTTTTACTTGTTGATACAACAGAGTGGTGACCTCCAAGCTCTTTATATGCATAGCTGCTCCCATTTACTTTTTACTGTTCTGTGCAGCAGATGACATAACCCAACTGCAGTTCAAAAAGTCTGAAGTTACTTTTCTACCAAGTCTTGTAGCTCACGTGTACAAGACTAGGATTTGGTCTCAGACCATTAGACACAAATTTTTCCACTCGAATATATTTTCTTTTCTCTGTAGAATTTAAAATATATTCTGTTTGTGAATATCAATTCTTAGTTAAATGAAGAAAAGTAAAATCAGTATTAACCTACATAGAGAAATTTGTCCTCTGCAGAATATAATTGCATTTTTCTGATTTACAATCCAACTCCCTGCTTGGAACTATAGATGCATAGTCCATATTGAATAGCTCTGGGGTGAGGTTGTGAAAATCTTTTCTTAGGCAAAGTAGCAGAGATTTTTTTTTTTTGATTAGTCATGAAATATGACCAGAAAAAAAGTATATTTTGTTTTTCCAAAAGAAAAAAATATGCAATAATCATGTAATACTTTGATTATAACAAATAATTAACTTCAGATTGTAACAAATTAATTTGAACAGTATGGATAAACTATACAGCACTGAAATAGCATCTTTGTTAATTTTTAGTTTATGGGTCATTTCCAGCTATCTCCATTTCTTTTACCACCCCCTCTGTCTTCTCATGCTGAGTCAGTGGTAGCTTTTCCCAAGGATTAGTCCTCAGGTCTCTGATCTACACATTAGGTAGCTCCATTATCTGAGAACTCAACTCTACTGACATGATATCACCATTATTTGAAATACTACAAAATTGCTCTCCATTTCTGACCTGTATCTGTAATGCCAGTCACATCCCAATGTACCTACTGGGCATTTCTTTATAAATATAATTGATATAAAACTCAATCTAACATTCTGTTTGTCTTCTCTAGTTTAGAGGTCTCTCTTATTCTCTACTTTGTGTATGATAAAATAATTTTATCCGTGACTCAAACTCATCCCCCGTCAGTTGTTGACATCCTTAAATAACTAAATTCTAATCCTTTTCTAATTCCCATGTCTTGCAACCATCATGAGTATTCAACTCACATTTAAAATTTTGTTATTGTCTTTATCGTCCTTCCCTTTCTGTCATTATTCGCTCAATAGTAGTTTTATATTTTCATTTCCTGTGCTCAATTCTGTTCATTAATTCTCTCTGTAGTTCTAGTTTGACAACCTATTTCTATATTTCTTCTGCAATAATAATCATCCTATACCAATTATTTCAGTATTTCCCTGTTTATCAGTCAGGGGAGAGATACCATGTGCTACTTGGGTAATATGAGAAAAATGTAATGAGGGTACTGTTGACTGGTGGCATGGGGAGACCCCAGGCCTCCACCCAGCCCATTCCAAAGATGTTGCCAAAGGTTTCTTTACAAGAGAAAATTCAACAACATACACAACACAGCAGACTAGGAGACACAATTTAAGAAAGTTTGTTAAAGTGAAAGTACACTCTTGGGATACGAGAGCTTGTGAGCGAGAGCGAGAGTGAGAGAGAGAGAGAGAGATTGAGAGCGCTATGTCCAGGGCTTTTGGTTTTTATCCTTTATCAGTAGTTGTTAACAAGAGGGTGGAATATTCACTACTTGGGCTAGGAATTTCTTAGAAGCAGGGTTTAGTCCCTTTTCTTCCTTATTTGGTCAGGAGGTTCTGGACTCCTTTGTCAGCCATCTTGAGCTCTCTGGCTTCTTGTGGCTTTATTTTGGAGTGCTGCCAGGACAGGCCTGTGACATTCCCTGATAGCTGACTATGACTTCTTTGCTGGCCTCCAGGCATCCTGTTAGAACCTAACTAACTGGCTCTAAACAGAACTACTTATTAAAAATAGAGGGAAATCAGATAGGATAGTGTAATATCCTGAGGTTAAAAAGGGCACGGGTGCAGGCACCTCTCCTAGGCCTGAAAAGAGAAAGGTAGGAAGACTTGAAGGCTGGGAGAGCTATGTTGTGAGAATCATTTGATCAGGGAATAAATACATAGATTTCCACTCTCCTGCCTGTTTCTGATCTCCCACTGGTACTCTTCCTGGACTAAACCCATTTGAGGACCAATGGGAAAAAGAATCCTTGGATTTAATCCCTACAAGCTAGGCTCAGGGTAGAGAGAAAGGTAGAAAAAAACAGAGACTGGCTCTGATGACTAAAAGAAGGGAAGGGAAGATATCCAAACTTTATTGTCTTAGCTTTTCAGCTTATTGTTTAAACTGTTCCTGAATATCTGGCTTAGCCCTACCTTGTTACCTTTTCTCTTCTGGCTCCTCCTTCTCCAGATCTGCCTTTTATTCATTTACCATTGAATTTCCCAAATTTTGCACATACCAGATGCTTGTTCATTTTCATTTCTAAGTCATTGTTTAAAACAGGATTCTTCACATAAAATTTATGTTCCCTCTCTCTTTTCTGCATAATCAAATGTCACTTACCTTTTAATGTTATAACAACCTCTCCCATTATCAACAGGCATTATTTGAAACTCAGCTCATAGTAATCTCCCTCACCTCTGACATACTATCCAACATTTTGTTCCACTTATTTAGCACTTGAATAGAGACTATCTCATATGTAATTTAATTTGTATGTATATATATTTGTATGTATATATTGAGCCCCTAACTATATTGTAAACTCTTCAGAGGCAAGAAAACATTTCCTCTTAACTTTTAGATTCCCTACATATAACAGAGCTTTATAAATACTGTATACTAGATTTTAAATTTGAGAATAAGAAGAATGTCAAGTTCATTTTTGCTTCCATAGTACTCAGCAGTCACTATGTAATACAAAATGGATGCTTATTTAAGGTTTGTTGAATTAACTACAGTAAAATAACCAGTGAAATAATTTTTTATGTGTTTCTATTAACTTATTCTCTAAGTAAAGTAACAAATTGCTCCTCTGTTATAAAGATGTTTACATTCTAGGTATGAAACTGTTTTTCTTCATGCAAATATGATCATTAAAATAAAAACAAAATTGATTCTGGATAATGTTGAAACTCTTACTATAACAACAAAATATTGAAAGTCAATTATCTTTGTTTGATGTTAAATAGTCAACCAAATTCACTGAAATAAAAGTATACTTTGTTTCACATTTGTGTAAACACGAAAAGGAAAAAGACGTTTCCTTTTTTCTACTTGAGACCTCGTATAACTTGAACTACAACGGAAACATATTTGTCATAAGAATGAAGATAACTCTGGTTATAACAACAAATAAAAAATAGAAATTAATGTCAGAAGGGATACCAGGGACTAAATTTAAATGTGTTTAGATAATTGTTGTTCTATCAAAAACTCTCATGTTATTATTAATTTATGTGGGAATACATAATCTGCTCATCAGATATTATAATTAGGATAGATTCCACATGATGCTTTTCAAATCTACTTACCAGCTACAGCACCCGAAAAATATTTTCTTCAACAAAACCTTACTCAGAAGTGTAATATTAAAAAGATAAATACAGAAGAGTTCTTGATGTAAGGTATGGGTGCCACTGTGGTCACCAGTGAAATGTCCTACCTTAAAATTTGATTGCCTTTAGTGATCCTAAATGGACTAAAGAGTAAAATTAGAAACACACTGTGATGAAACATATTTACAGCTATTTGCCTTAGAGTAGTAGTAGCACAGCATTTCAAAAGAATAAACAGTAAATGTACTTAGAAATGATCAATCCAGTTTCTAAGAAACAATATCATATTACAAAAGCATCAGCCATATTCAACACTCAAAATGTTAGGAAGACAATACCACAAAAACTAGAGAACTGAAATTACACTGAAGGTCTCAAGAGTCCTGTTTTTATAGAGAGTTTTGCCAATCTGCAGAATGATTAAATTGTCTTGCATAATGCCAAACTAATTCCTAAGAATTCTGTGTCAGAAACATATTCCCATATTCAGTAGTACTTCCTCAATCCTGCCTTATTCGCTAACAGAAGCCTGATTTTGTTTAGGCATCAGGCTGCAAAATGCCCAGAGATCATGACTTGGAGCTGAATATTGATTGCTCTAAGCTTATAAATGGTGATCACACTCACTTTTGTCAATTTCCAGGAAAAAGGTAGACTGTCTTAGTCCATGTGGGATGTTATAACAAAATACCATAGACTGTGTTTCTCATAAACAGCAGAAACTTATTATTTGCAGTTCTGGAAGTTGGAAGTCTGAGATGAGGGTCAAGCATGGTTGGGTAAGAGCCTTCTTCTGAGTAGTAGTAGGTTTATTGCTGAATCTTCACATAGAAGAAGGGGCAAGAGACCTCTTTGGAACCTCTTTTATAATGGCACCAATCTAATTCAAAGGACTCTGTACTTATAATCTAATCATTTCCTTAGTCTGCACACACTAATACCATCACTTTAGGGAGTAGTACTTCAACATACACATTTTGAAGGGATACAAATACTCAGATCATAGTACAGACTTATGACCCAGTCTGGCCTATGAAAAAGAAGTGGAAGTCTGTGCCTTGTGTGGGTTATGTGGAAGTGCTTTCTTCATTGATGAAATGGCACATGGTGAAAAACCATCTCCCTCCCCTGCCTGGAAAAGTGACAGTTCAGAGACAAATCTAAAGAAAGCCAGCATTCTAAGGATGGGAGCATGCAAAGAAAGGCAAGTTCCTGAGTCCAGGTGACTTCAGTGTGGCCCTAAATTAACCACTTGCTGAGCCATCTATCTCCATACTTCTTTTATATGACATAATAAATATGCTTAAACCATTACTGATAGGGGTTTAGATGATACACATTTAACATTCTTAACTGATACAGAGGTTAAGATCGAATTCTCTAATCACATTTCATAAAATGGATTTTAACTGTAAAAAGAAAAATAATTGCTTTATTCAAAATGTGATTACATATTCAAAGTGTAGTTAATGTCGAAAATTCTGACAGTTATTGCATCATGTAGTTTGCTAAAAAAATACACCCTAAAGCTTCCCAATATGATCAGCTTGTATTCCCAATATGATCACAGACTGAAAGAGATCATAGAAATTCTGGCTTGGAAGATGAAAAACCATAAATCTGCTTATTTTAGAAGTAGTGGGAAAATTACAGAACAGACTTGCCAATGCCTTTACACTTATCTTTTCATCATTTTGTGTCTATTAGAAAAATTTAAATCCAAATAGTGAAGAATCCCAATGTAATTGCTAAATAAATAAATAAATAAAAGAACTGCAATCTGAAGGCATTAGTTCTGGGAACTCTAGTTCTGGGAGATACAACAGGTACCACAGTAAAATAAACCTATAGCTATGAGAAAGCAGTCTTTAGACTTCTAAAAAATGAACCTGTTTTAAACAAATAATTACATTTGTATAATAGTCTAAGTTATAAAAGTGATTCTTACAAATAAGAGATCCATTTACTCACTCAAAATATATACCTGGGAAATAATGACAGCTCGGATGCTTTTACCTGCTATAATCTCTGATGAGAAAATTATTTTCTTCTTTTTTTTAATCTAAAGCATAATCTTGAAAACATGAGATGAAGCAGGGTGTTTCCATGGTGGTAGTGTTGAGGTGTGTCAGGGCATTTACTGCTAACGGTTTGGGCGGTAATGAGAACAAGTTACCGACACCTGAAAGCAAGAAAGTTGCTTTTCTAATGTGTCTCTTTCAAGACTTTTGGCAGGACAATCTGCAATACACAGCATGTGAGGAACCCGGGTTGGGTAAACTAGATCAGTGACCTCAGCACACAGAAGTGAACTGCCCCTTGAGACAGAATAAATAAAAGAGTCCTGGAAAACCTTAACGAAAAACATAGTGGGTAAAAAGTGCTTTGGATGATATTTTGTGTCAATGTAGGCTCATCAATTGTAACAAGAGTATCACTTTCTGGGGGATGTTTACAGTGGAGGAGGTTATGCCTGTGTGGGGAGTGTACCTTCCTCTCAATTTTGTGGACACACTGATAGAGCAAAAGAGTTCTGGACTCAAACACAGTTTTTCAAATTTAGCAAATTTAGTAGAGGACTTTAAAGAATGTACAACTCTAGGGTCGCCTGGGTGGCTCAGTCGGTTAAGCATCCGAATTCAGCTCAGGTCATGATCTCATGGTTCGTGGGTTTGAGCCCGGCGTCAAGCTCTGTGGTGAAAGCCAGCTCAGAGCTTGGAGTCTGCTTCAGATTCTGCATCTCCCTCTCTTTCTGACCCTCCCCTGTTCACGCTGTCTTTCTCTCCCTCTCCCTCTCTCTCTCTCTCTGGAGTCTGCTTCAGATTCTGCATCTCCCTCTCTCTCTGACCCTCCCCTGTTCACGCTGTTTCTCTCTCTCTCTCTCTTTCTCTCTCTCCCAGAAATAAATAAAACATTAAAAACATTTTTTAAAATGTACAACTCTACAAACTGAATTTGTAATCTGAAATTAAATTGAAGAGACTTTACATAAAAAAGAGCCAAAATGCTAAGAAATAGAAATCATCAGTGAAAAAAATTTTAAAAATTAGTGAAAGAGATATCTTGGAGATATCGAATTTAAATTCTAAGATTTCTCAAGGAGGAAAAATACAAGTTACAATTAAAGATAAAAATATGATTAATAGGACAGGTTATAGAAAGTTGGGCTTAAATGTACTGGCTTCAAAGACAGGCTGTCTAGTTTTGAATTCAAATTCCACCGTTTTTTATTTTATTTGTATATTTGTGAACAATTTATTCCTTCTTACTTTGGTTTCTTTTATTATAAAATAGGAAAAATTAATAATGTTCACTTCACAGTTGTTTTCCATTAGATGATAAAAATATGCAATTATTTAATCCCTATCAGGATTTTAAAGCAAAAACCTGGCATATGGCAAGCACTCAATAATTATTAGTACCTTTATCATCATAACTGCTATTATAGATGGGAAAGTAAACATTATCAAAATATATATAAATAGGAAATTTTCCAAAAATATTTGTGAGATAACAAAAATTTTAAAACGTTCCATTTAGGAGGCATCTAGGTGGCTCACTTGGTTGAAGTCCTACTCTTGATTTTGGCTCAGGTCATCATCTCACAGTCATGAGAGTGAACCTCACATGAGATCAAGAGCTAGGCGTGGAACCTGCTTAAGATTCTCTCTCTCCTTCTTCCTCTGCCCCTCCCCCACTTGTGCTCATTTGCATCTGTCTCTTTGAAAAAAGTTTAATTTAAAAGTGTATGAGATAAGACAAAAACCCTTAAAACTATGACTATAGTTTCATTAACATATGTCATTTGCATAATTTTAACAGAAAAAAATTCAGAATTTGACAAATCAAGCAGACCAAAAAATGTGTATTTTATCAAGGAAATTAATGATGCAACCAACGTTTAATAACAGTTTGCAAAAAATAATTTCCAATACAAAGAGGAAGTCAAAACAGAAAGCACAGTTATTTAAAAATTTAGTGGTTGTGTTATGTCAATAAGACTCCTAGTTGAAAAACTATAAAGTTACATTGCAAACCACATGAAAAATACATTTTAGATCTTCAAAAGCTCTCAATGTAAAAATAAAATCAATAAAGGTATAAATTGAAAGCTTAAAAAATATCTTTATAAAATCATAGCGACAAAAGAACTTAGAGGTCTTTAAGTTAAAAAACAACATATTTGATTATATAAAAATTGATATATCTGTAATGGTAAAGGAACCATAAAGTAAAAGCATGAACAATATAATAGATTGTAAAATCATATGTGCAAAAAACTAGAAAAACGTTAAAAACTAGAAATAGAAAAAAAGGTTTAATCATTCCCATACTCAAAAATCTTATAAATTAACAAACAAAGAGACAAAGAAAAACTTCAGAATAAAATGAATACAATATGAAGCAGGAATTACACATGGAAGTCCTTTACGCAGGAAGATATGTAAACATTCACAAACCAGAAACTACACTTATTTCTCTATCTCCAAATAAGTGTTATAAAATTAACACCTATTTTAAAACCTTATATAAAGTTGAAATTATTTGTCATATAAGCTCCTTAAATCCATTACTTAAGAAGGTGAGAAAAACAATAGCACATTTGAATATACTTTGGCATCTTCAAAATGAATAAAGTAGTCAAACAAAAATAGTCTTTTTAAAAATAAGATCAAGGGGAATATAAAACAAATTGATTGAAAGCCTTAATTCTATTAAGTATATGTTTATGAAGTAAGATATATCTGAGTTAATGCTGCTATCTGAAGTCCTTTTATTTTATGATGTTATTAAAAAAGCATTGGTAAACAGACTTAATATGTACCAATAAACATCTCTCCTTTATTGCTTTTATAATAGAAGAGTTGTAAGAAAATCTTATAGGCAGTATAATTTTTACTCTTTCTCTAATTTATTTTCAAATAGTGCATTTTCTATAACCTGATGTTTATAGTTACACAACATATTCTAACTCTCTGTGAAAATAAAAGGACACTACATGTAGTAATGATAAGAAATATCTTCATGTTTTAAATAAAGAGCAAGAGATCTATATTAAGTTTTTAATGATGGCAGGCCAATTAGATGTTAAGTTTCAATTCCATTATTATTTAAATTCTAATATTTGAATTTCATTTAAAAACATTTTGATATTTATTTATTTTTGAGAGAGAGAGAGAGAGTACGAATGAGCAGGGGAGGGGCAGAGACAGGGAGACAGAATCTAAAGCAGTTTCCAGGCTTGGAGCTGTCAACACAGAACCTGATGAGGGGCTCTAATTCACCAATTTGAGATTATGACTTGAGCCAAAGTCCGTCGCCCAACCAATTGAGCCATCCAGGTGCCCCTATTTGCATTTCATTTTTCAAAAAATAACTGCATATGCTTTAAACATATAAATTGAGATATAATAAAGCTATATATAAAAACAGGAACTTTGAAGCAATTGTAATTAAATCCTATATCACTTGCAATTTAATTGAATGAAAACTCAGTTCAATCATAATCCTTGATATTTTGCAGCCTCTGCCTGATTAAATGAAACTGAATTAAATAAGATTTTCTTTATTGAACACCTTAAAAAAATTTTGGAATACTATAACAGGCTTTAGAAAAAGTCAGAATTCCCTGTCTTCAAGGAAGTCACCTTCACATTAGCAGCGGGGCGGGGGATAGGAATCTGGGGAGATCAACATCTAAGATAACAGCAAAGAATAATTCAAGACAATCTGAATGAGATAGAGATGAAGGGGACTGATACAAGTCTGGACTCAGACTGAATCCTTGAAGAGTGTTGTGATACAGAGAAATACCAGAAAAAAATGAAGGCAACTGAGCTTAGAGAACAGTATAATCATAAAGTCAGGCAGCATCCATTCTCAGAAATCTGGAAGCAGAGGAATTAGAGAACCTAAAGATAAATCCCTTATCCTCACCAAACATGATTTTGTCCTTATTATTCAGAATATCCCAATATTCTGCTGGGCTCAGAACTTAAAATCAATTGGAATAAATTCCCATTTGAAATAATTGGTTGAGTTTTATTCTGGATCTAGAGATGAAACTGGTTTTCAACCTCCTTATAAAAGAGATGAATTATTTATCCTGTAGAACAGCCATTTATCAATGCCTCTGAATTCCCCTCCCCAAAGTTTTCTCCAACTATCTGATAAAATCTGAGTTGTATTGGACAATATGAGTAAGAGCCAATTACTTTTGACTAAGAAAGAAATATTCTGTGCTGATAACACAAATTAGAAATATTTTGCAGTT
This sequence comes from Crocuta crocuta, assembly GCF_008692635.1. Classification (NCBI taxonomy): domain Eukaryota; kingdom Metazoa; phylum Chordata; class Mammalia; order Carnivora; family Hyaenidae; genus Crocuta; species Crocuta crocuta. The sequence continues at coordinate 3,940,510 of NW_027531285.1, read as the reverse complement.
GGGAGACTAAAAAATTGGGGTTCAATCATTGAGTGATTAACTTGCTCAAAATATTTTTGTTCTTAATTAAAGATATATATGTACCGGCAACAGGTTGGTTTTACCAAACTCTCACCGCTAAAACTGCTATAACCTAATTCACACTCACACAGCTTATTATTGACTGCCTAGCTAACAATTGATATAAGCCAATAAAGAAGGTTTTTAAGAGCAGATTAATTTTCATAAAACATAGAAATTAATGTAAATATCAACAATTAAATTTATGCAGCAAGCAATTATATTCTGTATATGTGCTCATTATCTCTGGTTATCCAATTTATACAGTTACAAAGAAAGGTAGAAACATTGCCTTTTCCTATTGTAATAAGAATATAAATGGTATAATTATAGCTCTCAAAATGATTGCAAATAAAAATCATTTTGTTTTCTTTATGCACTGGTACTGGTACCATATTATTTAATTATTTGATTTATGCAGGCACAACTAAGAATTTAATCACTGTATTGCACGCCCTTATAATATTACTTCCGGACCACAGTCACTATCATATAATTATTCTTCCTTCTTCGTGTACCAGACACCATGCTAGATACTTCTGCTATTATTCTTTCAAAACTATACCACACATAAAATTTTGTGTTAATTTCTATTATGGGCATAAGTCAAAGTCCACGGTTTCAAGTAGTCCAAGTTAAGTATGAACCCCTTAAACCTCAAATACAACATCTTCTACTCTCCTACCGATTTTTCTAGCTCTATCTCCAAATTATTCCCTTAGTGGATTTATAATTCTAGTTCATTCATTGTAACCAACAATAGTTTGTGAAGTCTGACTTAGTTTCCCTAGTAGCCCTTAATAACCATAGAAAATGACACCTCTAATATGTTAGGTCTATCCATTTAAAATTTAACCTTTTCAATCTATCTTTTTTATCTATTGCCTGCCAAAAGCTACTACTCTTTCTTCAGACTCAAATAATTAGTTGCTGACTACAAAGTTTACTTGGGAATTCATATATATTGCAAATGTATAATAATTGAAACATTTAGGGGAACCTGGGTGGCTCAGGCAGTTAAGCGTCCGACTTCAGCTCAGGTCAGATCTCACGGTTGGTGGGTTTGAGCCCTGCATCAGGCTCTGTGCTAACAGCTCAGAACCTGGAACTTGTTTCAGATTCTTTGTCTCCCTCTCTCTCTGCTCCTCCCTCACTCATGCTCTGTTTCTCTCTGTCTCAAAAATAAATAAGCTATAAAAAATTTTTTTAATTGAAACATTTATTGAACCCTTATTGTGTGTCAAGCACTGTCATGAATCTTATTTAATCCTCAAAACACTACTTCTTGGAAGATATTGTTAGTACTATTACTATCACTAAATTTATCTTAGGAATAAAGAAACAGAGTTTCAGAAAAATTAAGAAGCATATCCAAGGTCAAACAGCCAGTAAGTAGTACAGCCAGGCTTCAACCCTGTAACTGTCTTATACCAAATTCTATGTTCTCTTATCATCACCTTTATCATTTCAAACTGCACTTAGTATTCCTCTTAATCTCTACCATCTCTCTCTCATAAGTATAGTTTCTTCTTGATATGGATGTATATAGGTATTTTCTATAGCATATAAGTATCTACAACATAGAGATATACATTTCTACTTGGTAAGTAGAAAAATTAAATCTTGGAGATTGTGACAAAACTAGATAGCTACAAAAAAACTAAAGCCTGGACAGAAAGCACTAATGGTTACACACAATCACCATGTTAAACAAGATCCAAAGGTGAGTTAAAATTATGCATTAGCAGGACAATGGATGAAGCTTCCTTATAACTTAACAAACGAATGAAATTTAAGTAAGTTTTAACAAATTTACTAGGGAAGTGAGAAGGGACATCCTGTGTCCCTGACTCAGTAAACATGGGAACATAGAAGGGAAGAATTGTGAGATGATTTGGAGGCCAGGTGGGGAGGAGAGAAAAACCCAGTGTCTCTGTATTGTACAAGCTTCTCCTCTCATCCTCATAGCACCTGAAAATGTACTCAAGAGATAGATGTTCATAAGTAGTAATGAAAATACTTAATTCCTGATATACTGAGTAAACTCCTTACTGAGGAAGACTACCTGTATATGACAGATTTTGGAAATGATCCTCCCAGTGGAATTTGATTGGGTAGAAGTGTCTCAGGGCCTTGCAGTAGCATATTGATAGACCTCAGACTGGGAGCCAAAGTTACACTTCGAGAAGAGTTAATTATCTTGCATTATGTGACAATATTCTTAATATTTTTCTTCATTTGATTCAATAACAGTAGTAATAATAATAATACACTATTATTTATTAAACCCATATCCTGTGACCAAAACAGGGTTGTATTTTATCATTTAACTTTCAGAAAATTTCCTGAAGTAGGTACTATTATAAGCTCATTTTATAGATGAAGGAATTAAGGCTTAAGTAACTTGTCCAAAATAGTACAATTATGTTAAGTGGCCAAAAAAAGGAAAACTTGTTTTAAGAAGCTGTTTTCAAAAAGCTATGCTATACTATTGATACTCTGACATAGAGCTGTGCTGCCTTAAACTTAGGTAGTGGCAAAACAAAAGATAAAATGTGTTAAATGCACTCAGTACAATTAAGCATGGCCATCTGAATCATCATAATGATTAACGTTATTACCTTACAACTATAAAGATTTAATAAATATAAAAATGTGTACTGAAGATGAACATTCATGTATCCAAAACGATACATTTAGTTTTGACATCTTAACATTAAATGATGACACTTTCTGAGACCAGTAAGTTTATTTAGATATTCAAAGTCACTTTAGTCTACCTTTAGCTAAATAGTTAATAGCAAAATGCCAAAACGGAGAGATTTATCCCAAAAGAAAGAAGAAGAAAAGATCATGGCCAGAGATCTAATCAAAACAAATATAAATAATATAGCTGACTTAGAATTTAAAGCAACAACAATTTAAAGCCTAAGGATACTAGCTGGGCTTGAGAAAAGCATAGAATACACTGGAGAATCCCTTACTACAGAGATAAAAGAGTTAAAAACTAACCATATTGAATAAAAACGAAATAATTGAGATTCAAAACAGTCTAGTGTAATGACCACAATTATGGAAGAAGCAGAGAAATTAATAAGTAATACAGAAAAAAGAATTAGGGGGAGCACCTGGGTGGCTCAGTTGGTAAAGCAGCTGACTTAGGCTCATGTCATGATCTCACAGTCCTGAGTTCAAGCCCTATGTCAGGCTCTGTGCTAACAGCTTGGAACCTAGAGCCTGCTTCCAATTCTGTGTCTTCCACTCTCTCTGCCCCTCCCTCACTTGCACTCTCTTTCTCTCTCTCTCTCTCTAAAAATTAAAGAAACATAAAAAAAATAGAATTAGGGAAAATGATAAAGCTGAAAAAAAAGAGAAAGAAAAATTATGGATCACAAGAGTGGACTTAGGGAACACAGTTACTCCATAAGGCATAATAACATTCATTTGTATCATAGCAGTCCCAGAAGAAGAGAGGGAAAAAGAAGCAGAAGGCTTATTTGAGGAATTATAGCTGAAAACTTCCCTAATATGGGGAAAGGAAACAGACATACAAATCCAGGACGCACACAGAACTCCCATTAAAATCAACAAAAGCAGGACAACACCAAACTATATTGCAGTTAAATTTGCAAATTAAAGAGATAAAGAAAAAAAAATCTTGAAGCAAGACCAAAAAAAAAAAAAATCTCTAACTTACAAGGGAAGACAAATAAAGATAGCAGTAGATCTTTCCATAGCAACTTGGCAAACCAGAAGGGAGTGGCATGATATATTCACACTGCTGAATGGGAAAAATATGTATCCAAGAATATTCTATCCAGCAAGTCTGTTATTCAGAATAGATTGAGAGGTAGAATTTCCCAAACACAAGCTAAAGAGGTTCGTGACCATCAAACCAACCCTGCAAGAAATATTAAAGGAAGCTCTTTGAATAGGAGAGAAAGACCAAAGTGACAAATGTTAGAAAGGAAAGGGGAAAATCTCCAGAAATAATGACTTAACAGGTAATAGAATGGCACTAAATTCATATCTATTAATAATCATCCTGAATATAAATGGACTAAACTCTCCAATGAAACCTAGGGTGTCATAATAGATAAAAAACCAAGACTGATGTATATGATACAAGAGACTCATTTTAGACCTAAAGACACCTGCAGATTGAAAGTGAGGGGATGGAGGGGTGCCTGGGTGTGACCCAAATAAATAAATCATGAATGAGAAAGGAGAGACCACAATCAACACCACAGAAATACAAACAATTATAAGAGATTATGAAAAATTAGATGCCAACAAATTGGGCAATCTGGAAGAAATGGATAAATTCCTAGAAACATATAAACTACCTAACTGAAACACTAAGAAATAGAAAACCAATATCTATTCTTCCAATTATTTTTTATGTTCAATCCATAAACAAATCTTGTCAAATCTATATCCAAAATATTTCCCACATCCTTCTCTAACTATACTTCTTTACTAAGCAACAGTATCCAGGCAAATAACATTTTCACATGTTCTATTACCAGAGCCTTTTACTGATTTCCCTGCTTTGCCTCCTATATCCACATTATCCAAATTTACCCCACTCCACCCACAGCAGATTTTTTCACATGTGAAATATACCACAGTCCTCCCCTGATTTTTTTTAAGTGGGCTTCATGCCAAGAGTGAGGCCCAACATGGATCTTGAACTCATTACCCTGAGATCAAGACCTGAGCTAAGATCAAGAATCAGATACTTAACCAATTGAGCTACCCAGGCACCCCTAATCCTCTGCTTTTTTAAAAAGCTGGCAAATATTTAACACCTACATTGTCATTTACATATTCAAGTCAAGAATTAATGGAACCCGAATATATGATTTGTTTCTTTAAAATGCTCATAATTTTCTTTATTAAAAAATATAGAAGTAAAGACAGGGATTACTTTCCTCAAAATCTTACTTTTCTGTCGATTATAATATCAATCATATATTAGTTAGGTTGTTTACCTTTAGTGCAAAAGTTATTAAGGCATTCTCTGGAAGAGGAAAATTCAATTTTAAACGCACATCCCTGACACAGAGCAAAGTGATGAAATAAGCAGGGAAGTCCATAGACTCTAATATGAAAATATTAAATTTGCTCAAAATATTATAAAGATTAGCTTTCTGTTAGCATGCATCAAATCTCTTGAAAACAATAATAATCAAAAGATACCAGGGTATGGCATAAATGTCAGATTAAACTTTCTAAAATGTATGAAGTTGGTGTTCTTTTCAAGTGATTAGTATAGTTTCTTACTATGCTTTCATCAAAGATAACTCTTCCAGCTGGCTCTAAAGTTGAACTAAAACTTACCTGAACCAGCCTAAATGAACTCTAACTGCTTTCTCATTCTTATAGACCAAAAGTTTGTAAAAAAATGATTTAAAAAAAGAATAAAAAATAAAGACACCATTAATAATCATACTGTATGTAAAAATTCAGTTCTCACAATGTACTAGACATTGTTCTCACTGCTTTATATATTCTTATTTAACACAACTATCTATGCAGTGGGTATTATTACTAGCTCAGTTTTTACAGATAAGGAACCTGAAATGAAGAGTCTTAGTAAGTTGTCCATGTTTCTACAGTTATAAAGTGTTGTCTGACTCCAACACTTGTATTCTTAAGGGAGTGGTATTACAGTCACTGCATAGGGCCACACAGTGTAAGTAAGGCACAATTGTCTCTGGCAGCTTCTTCATTATATACTCTATTATATGAATTTCTATAAAATAAAAGAATAGTGCTTCTCTTCTTTCATCTATACCATTTCTTCTTAGAGACATAACTCAAGCTCCTTAACTTCATGACATGCTTCTGGCCACTTTAACCCACAATGAACTTGCTCTTCCTCCAAATACCATAGTATTTGTCAGAACCAGCTTCCACCTAACATATACTGTTTTTCCTGTTCTTATAAGAGTTAGTTTAATTCTCCTATGAAGAATAAGGGACATTTCTTAAGTTTTATTTCAGTAATCCTTGGCTCCATCACAATGTTGTCAAATAATAGAGGGTGTGTGTGTGTGTTTATTTGTATGCCTGTTAGGAGAAATGCTTACCAAAATCCAGAAACAAAATAAGAGACATGAATAGCATATTATTACTTCAATTTTAACAAGAGCAAGAGAATGAGAAAATAATAAATATTTTATTTTTTATAATTTTTATTATTGAGAAATACTAATTTTGCAGAATTATTAAGGCAACAAAGCATCCAACTGCTGAAGAATAATGTGAAATTAGTTAAGTCTGTTGTGCTTTATTTTTAGATTTAATGAGCTAACTTGCTAAGGAAAAGCACAAAAAAATTCTCAGATTAAAGGTTTGAACTGTTTTTAAATTATATATGTTCAAGGGAAACCTATTTTCTCCCATCTAGGATGCTATCAAGTCATCTAATAAATGCTCACAATGGGTCAGAAGACACAAGGAAGCAAGAGGGCTCCAAGCAAAGCTCTCAAAGTAAAAGAAAGGGACTCAAAATGTCTGTTGATGGTCATTTAATCATCTCACTGTTTAGGAAACTTTCTTCTCCGCAGGCTTCTAGGACCCTGTCACGGTTCTAGTTCTGCTTCTTTGCTGCGCTCTTTACATCTTTCCAAGTGTGGAATTAATCAAATTTGCTCCTTGAATTCAACTCTTTCTTTTTAATACTGCTTTTATCAGAGTATTTATTTTTGTGCTTTGAATATTACATAACTTTATAGGCAATTTCAAAATCTACATTTGTAGCCATTTTAAGATTGTATCAAACCCACCATAGCAATTAACACAAATACTTTCTTATATAATATATACTTAATAAAACTAATCAATTTAACTGTGAATCTGTAGCATTAGGAAAAGAAAACACTTTCCTTTAAAAACTAGCTTGTTGAATCTGATCTTCTGTATAGCAAAACACACAAGGTAAAGAGCTACTTCTGCCAAACTGCAGTGGGTATAAAGAAAACAACCAAAATTATATGTAAAATTTCTGTGGAAATAAGCAAATATAAAATGTATTCTGTTACATTCTATGTATTATATGTATTCTAATGTGCATATACGGATCATATTACATGTATATGTAATATAATATATATACTAATTATTTNTGGGCACACACAGATTTTATTAAATATGCATTTTATTTTATATATATATACACATATATAAGTAAAATGGGATGTTGTTTGTATACCAATGACACATGGAATAGTAAATGCAATTTTTCCAATTATCCCAAAATGTTATACTTATATTTATTTAAACTTAAATTGTATAAAATAAAATTACTTATATAAAGGTTAGAGGATAGATATTTATGTATCAGAGTAATTGGTTTTTGTGCAAGTGATTTTTCCTGCTGTTTCAGAGTTACAAGGATTAAAGTTTGCAGAATTTGCACAGAGAGTTAGAAATTGTAAAATCAGTTTTGTGAACTTTAGCTCATTGCCACCTTAAGAGATTATAAACTGAGATCAGGGAATTGATGACAAAGCTTGTTCAGTGACAGTTTGTCAGAATCCCACAGTCTTCTCCCTTCTGCCCTCTCCCTTCCCACCTCTCCCCCAGCCAGGCTCAAAGTGAGGAGATAGGAGTTTGAAAAGGGTGTGTAAATGTGTGACTCTCACTCTCCCATCAGCCAAGTAGGCTCACCAAAGGTAACCAGTGTGGAACCGTCTAGAAAAAGGAATCAACTTGGAAAACTGCCAGAAAACATGAACTGACCCAAAAGAAAGACTGGTGGTCTTTCACTGCTTGACGCCATGAAAGGTATATATTAAATAATCCCCATACAGGAGAGAGCACCCTTTCAGGGAGTTATAGGAAAAAGAATATATAAAAGACTGCATTTAGACATCACATCACAAAAGATAACCATAGAATTTTACCTCTAAAACCACCCTCCCTTCCTTCTTATCCTGCCTGAGAGGAGCCAGAAAAAAAGCAGATAGTAAGTTGAATAGGATACACAGTAAGAAAAGGATAACCCCTTCCCCCACTGCAGAATTATGGCAAAAGAAGGCATATACTGTGCTGTCAAGCATGACAGTTTGAAATTTTGATATGAAGACAGGACTAGAAATTTTAATATCTAAAAACCTGAGGCCATTTGTTAATACCTAAGATTTGACTGAGATTTCATCCAGAGAGCAAGGAAGAATAATGCTACATGGCTTGTCTAAAAACTTTGGTATGAAAAAGAAATAAAGGTATTTTATAATTTTACTCTACTGTGTTCAAATTGTTCCATACACGTTTTTAAGCAATTTTTTTCACATGGTTTCAAATGTTTATCTTTTTATTTTTTAAAAATATTTATTTTTGAAAGAAAGAGTGAGCAGGGGAGGGGCAGAGAGAGGGACAGAGGATCTGAAGTGGGCTCTATGCTGACAGCAGAGTGCCTGATTGAGGGGCTCAAATTCATGAACCATAATATCATGACATGAACTGAAGTCACACATTTAACTGACTGAGCCACCCAGATATCCCTCAAATGCTTATTTTTATTTTTANACCGCGAGATCATGACCTAAGCGAAAGCCGGACGCTTAACCGACTAAGCCACCCAGGCGCCCCTCAAATGCTTATTTTTAAAAGAAAAGTTCTATTAATAAACTGGAAATTTCTTTTAATAATTACTGAGGACCTTCAACTTAAGTATTTGCATTTATAGAGTTACTAAGTGTAATCTTGTCAAAAATATATTTTAATAAAAGAGTATAGCAAAATATGTATTCATGTAATAAATACAAGAGTATATAAAGTATAAAATATTGTAATGATGGCACATGTGATAGTGTGTTTGTGTGTGTTATCATATACCACACCATACTGAGATTACTCTAAATAAATTTAATTTTCTTTATGATTGTTCTTTGATAAACTGAGAGGCTAATTAGAAAAGATAAAATGAATTAAAAAATTTAAATCTACTCAGAATCATTAAGTTGGTGATCTTGAAAGGAATATATGATTTTTTTCATTCCTTTCCTTATATAAAACACTACAAAAGTAAAGCTTTTTGCTTTTAATGTACAAATCAATGTTAAGAAAAGCAAAAACAAAAATTTTTCCTGTATATTTGTATCACACTAATTTTTTTAGTCCAGTTTACATTGATAGCAGGGAAGAAGTACAACAGATGTTTGTATCTCATGAAAAATGAATTTGATCTTTATACTATATTTTTTTATCTATGTTCACTATACTCAGATAATGCCTTCCTGTTTATAAAACTGTTAGAATTTTTAAAAAATATTTTCATTTATTTATTTAGCTTGAGAGAGAGAGAAAGAGAAGGGCAGAGAGAGGGAGATAGAGAATTCCAAGCAGGTTTTGCACTGTCAATGCAGAGCCCAACATGGGGCTAGACCTCACAAACCACTGTGAGATCATGACCTGAAATGAAATTAAAAGTTGGATGCTAAATAACTGAGCTACCCAGGTGTCTCAAAACTGTCAAAGTTTAAATTAAAGAGTAATGATATTATTACTATTTTTCTTTTTTGTAATTTGATTCTCTTTATACAATACAACTTAACAGAAGACCATGGGGGTAGGGAAGGGGAAGAAAATAATTACAAACAGAGAGGGAGGGAGGCAAACCACAAGAGACCCTTAAATACAGAGAACAAACTGAGGGGGATAGAGGGGTAGGGGAGAAGGGAAAGTGGGTGATGGGCATTGATGAGGGCACTTGATGGGATGAACACTGGGTGTTGTATGTAAGCCAATTTGACAATAAATTATATTCATAAAGAATAAAAAAAAGGAAATAATGGCAAAGAAGCGAAATGGATGGAGGAAAAAAATAACCCTTTATTTGTGAAAACAATGCAAAAATTCTCCTTAGCACAAATCTTCAAGAATCATAATATATTAATTTGTTAAGGTCAAATAATTTGTTAAATAAACAAAAGGCTCATTTACTAAAATTTGGCAAAGAGCAACATGTATTAAAACTCACATTTCTTACAAGGGACAGTGTCAGCAATGTTAACTTAAATTTTTAGCAACCTGAAATAGATGTTAGTCAATAATCACATACTCGTTTTTCAGCAGACTTAAACAAACGCCTTAGAGTTGCTGGTAGTTAAAAAAAAATAGTCCTCCATCACTTCTATTCTTTTTTTTTCCAAAATATTTTATCAAAAGTAGAAAAAAAAAAAAAAAAGGACTTTGGAGCCACATACTCCCTGTCAGCAAGTTTGCAATAAAAATCCATCACTGTAGTACTGATAGTCCCTGGCATACTGTAGTAGTACAACTGATAAAACTTTTAATGATGTTGAACAAGAATGGGGTATTGGCAGAAAAGAATGACTGGAAGTTACTATATCTCACACCTTTGAGATGTTCAGGGATGAGTAATTATAAGAACCACAGAATAGAATGACTGTCGTTTGGGGATATCCATACACTGGAGAAAGACAAATAAGGTAGAAGAAAATCAATCATCAGTTTAAGGTGAAGTATGCAATCCAAAGCCTCCATGACAGCATATAAATGAAATCTCTTCTTCTATAGTTGGAAGACAGACTAAAGCTGAGTGCTGGACCTGGTATTTAATTATAAGGATAGCTAGCTCAAGATAAGGTTACATTCACAGCCCAGCAAGTATTCTGTTGAACTCTGAAACCTGGGCTAATGACTTTAAAACCTGAGTACATTAAAAGTCACAACGACCATCTGCTACATGAAAAAATATGGACAATGCATTTAAAAATGGAATTTTCACCAAGTTCTGGTTCACAGTGGCTCCATAGGATCCATAGACTTACCTCATGGTAATTTCCATGGGCCTGAAATGTATAATTTGAATGGAGACTTAGTAGAACCCTTATATTGGTTTATTGGCCTTTGTGTTAAGAGCTATTATTAAGGAAGATCAAGTGGAAACCTCTGAAATTGTTCTCTCCCTAACCTATTCAACTTTAGCTAAGATAGTAAATCTAAACAATATCACAGACATCAACAAAATAGCAAGTTTAGAGGTCCCACCCTGTCCTCATTCCTTCACAAAAAAGAATGATTTAGCAACTATCCATCACTGAAAATAGCTGTGAGAGAATTTTGGAATATAATTAAAAAGCTGCAACATACCACTGAAACACGAAAACTAAGAATGGCCATATAGAAAAAGGAAGATAACATTTTACCTGTGTCATTTCATTCCCCAGGCCAGCATAGCTTAGTTCCAAGATGAATCCTCTCCATTGTGAGTTCTTGGTGGGAGTAAAGAAGAGCAGGTGGCCTCAGCAGCCATCACCATTGGGGACCTCCACAATATTTGCCAATGTGGACTTAGTTTCTGGAGACAACAGAGCCCACATTGTTGAGCTACACTGGAAGTGGAGCCTCAGAGCCCCAGAGCCAGAATCACCACAGCCTCCTAAGTATTGGCATATGGATACCTTGGATCCAAAGCTATTACTACACACACACTCTAATCTGAGGAGAGAGGGAGAGAGAGAAAAGAACAGAAAGACTGCTTAAAGAAATAATTACACAAAACTTCCCAAGCATGGACAAGGAGATAGACCTCAAGATTCAAGAAGCCCAAAGAACCCAAGTAGGTTGAATATAAAGAGGTGTCCATCAAGATATTTTATAATCCAATTTCATGTCAAAGACAAAGATAGTTTTGAAAGCAGCAATCTGTCACACTAAAGATTATCAATGGATTTCTTAGTAGAAAAACCTTGCAGATCAGGAGAGAGAAGAATGATACACATAAGGTACTAAAAGAAAAAAAAACACCAATGACTATATCTGTCACAACTATCCTTCAAAAATCAAAGGCTTGGCAGCCTGGGTGGCTCAGTTGGTTAAGCATCCAACTTCAGCTCAGGTCATGATCACTCAGTTCATGAGTTCCAGCCCTGCGTTGGGCTCTGTGCTAATAGCTCAGAGCCTGGAGCCTGCTTTGGATTCTATATTTCCTTCTCTCTTTGCCCCCTGCTCACACTCTCTCTCTCTCAAAAATAAACATTAAAAAAATAAATAAATAAAAATGAAAGACTTTCTCAGATAATAAAAACTGAGGGAGTTCATCAGTCTTAGAGAGGTCTTTAACTGCTAAAACTCTTTAGACAGCTAAAGGGATTTCTTCAACCTGAAACAAATGCATACTAAACAGCAATGTGAAAGCATATGAAAGCATAACTCTTAGAGTACCTGGGTGGCTCGGACAGTTAAGTTCCAACTCTTGATTTCAGCTCAGGTTATGATCTCACAGTTGGTGAGTTCAATTTCCATATCAGACTCAGCGATGACAGTACAGCCTGCTCGGGATTCTCTCTCTCTTCTCTGACCCTCCCGAGCTCTCACTCTTTCTTTCACTTTTTCTCTCTCCCCCTTTCTCAACATAAATAAAAAATTAAACTTGAAAAAATTAGGATTCTTCAAATCCTAATCTAAAAGTTAAATAACAAAAAATATTAAGAATAACTATAAACACAAAAAAAATTTAATGGATGCACAGTATACGAATAAGTAAACTCTGACTATAAGTGCACAAAGTGGAGGGAGTGTAAAAGTGTAGAAAATTTGTATGTGACTGAAGTTAAATTGTTACCAACTTAAATAAAGAAATCTAACTGCAAAATATTTAGTGATACACAAAAGATAAAGAGAAAAGAATCAAAGCAAATTACTATAAAAACATCAAATAACAAAGGATGACAAGAGAGGAAAACAACTACCAAAAAGAAAGAAAACAATTAACTAAATGACAATAGTAAATCCTTACTTACCATAAATCATTTTAAAGGCAAATGGATCAAATTCCTCATTAAAAAACATAGAATGGCTGAATAGATCACAAAAACATGAACCAGTAATACACTGTCTGTGAGAAACTTACTTTAGATTTAAGGACACACATAATAATAGACTTTCATTCAAAAAGTGGGCTTTCGGGGTGCCTGGGTGGCTTAGTCGGTTAAGCGTCCGACTTTCACTTAGGTCATGATCTCACAGTTCATGGGTTTGGCCCCCACGTCAGGCTCTGTGCTGACTGCCAGCTCAGAGCCTGGAGCCTGTTTCAGTCTGTGACTCCCTCTCTCTCTGACCCTCCCCTGCTCATGCTGTCTCTCTCCCTCTCTCCTAGAAATAAATAAAAATAAAAAAAAAAAACATTAAAAAAAAAAAGTGGGCTTTCTTCCACATACCAAATCAACAAAGAAATAGCTGACTTGAACAACACTGTAGACTGAATGGACCTAACAGACATATATGGAAATTTCCACCCAACAGCAGAAGAATATATAGTCTTCTCAAATGCACAAAGTATATTCTTCAGGATAGATCATGTATTAGGTCACAAAACATCTTAATAAATTAAAGATCAATATCATTCTAAGTATATTTTTCAACAACAATGAAATGAAACTAGAAATCAAAAACTTCAAGAAAAAGGGATAGTTCACAAATATGTAGAAACTAAACAATACATTCTTTATCAACCACTGGGTTAAAAAAGAAGTCAAAAGGCAATTAAAGAAAATCTCAAAACAAAGAAAAAGAAAGCACCATATACCAAATTTTGGGATGTAGTGAAAGCAGTCCTAAAAGAAATATTTATAGTGATAAATGTTTATACAAAAAGAATTCAAATAAACTAATCTTGTACCTTAAGGAACTAGAAAAAGAGGAACAAACTGAGTCAGTGAGCAGAAGGAAGAAAATAATAAAGATTATAGTAGAAATAAGCCAAGTAGAGGATAGGAAAACCCTTTGAAATCAATAAAGCTAGGAGTTGTATTTTTTAAGATAATATTGACAAACTCATAATCTAAGAAAAAAGGAGATGTTTTAAATGTATAAAATCAAAAATGAAAAGGAAACAGATGGTTCAGAAATAAAATGTACTATTAAAGATTAATACAAATAGTTGTATGCCAACAAATTGTATAACCCAGAAAAAAATGAATATACTTTTAGAAATATACATCTTACCAAAAGTAAATCAAGCAATATAAGCCTGTGGAGATGGGTAACAAATAAGCATACTGAGTCAGTAATCAAATCTCTCACAGTAAAGAAAAGGACAGTATAGAATGACTTCACAAGTGAATTCTATCAAACATTAAAAAAAAATAGATACCAATACTTCCTAATGTCTTCAAAAAAAAAAAAAAAGAATTTCAAACTAATTTTCTGACAGCACCCTGATATATCAAAGGCAGACAAAGACATCATAAGGAAAGATAACTATAGACCAAATATCTCTAAGAAACATACATTAAAAAAAAAAACCAAACAAACAAAAAAGAAACAAAAGTAAAATATTTAAAAAACTAAATAAAATGCTAATAATCTAAATTCAATAGTACACTAAAAGGTTTATATACCATAGGAATCTATCCCTGGAATGCAGAGATGGCTCCAGTTTTGTAACTTAAACAATGTGACTCATGACAATAGAATGATTAAAGGGAAAAACCACATGATTACCTAAATAGATGCAGAAAAAGCATTTGACAAAATTCAACATCCCTTCATGAAAAACACTGAACAAAACAGATATAGAAGGAATGTATCTCAACAAAATAAAGGTCACATATAAAATGTCAATAGTTAACATTACAATCAACGAAGGAAAATGTAAAAGATTTTCTTTTTTCTTTTTAAGATCTATAATATTTTTTTTTTATACCCAAGGCAAGAATACCCACCATTGCCACTTCCATTCAATACAGTACTGAATTCCTAGAGACATTAGATAGAAGGAGAAGGAGAAGGAGAAAGGAAGAAGGGGAGGGGAAAGAGAAGCAGAATAGAGGAAGAAAGAAAGAAAGAAAGAAAGAAAGAAAGAAAGAAAGAAAGAAAGAAAGAAAGAAAGAAAGGAAGGAAGGAAGGAAGGAAGGAAGGAAGGAAGGAAGGAAGGAAGGAAGAAGGAAGGAAGGAAGAAAGACAGAAAGAAAGACAGAAAGAAAGAGAGGGAAAGACATTCAAATAGGAAAGACAAAAGAGTAATTATCTCTCTTTGCATATGACATAATCCTATATGTACAAAATTCCAAAATTCAACCAATAACTCTTAGAAATAATAAATGAATTTAGTAAAGTTGCAGAATATCAAATGACCATAAAAAATCAGTGGTTTTTCTATACACAAGAAAAAATCTACAAAAAGGGAATTGAGAAAAGAATCCTATTTACAAGAACAAAAAGAATAAAATACTTAGGAATAAATTTAACCAAAGAGGTAAAAGACATGTACAGTAAAAATTATACAACATTGATGAAGGAAATTAAAGACCACACCAAAAATTGGAAACATCTTGTGTTCATGGAGACAAAAAAATATTATAGGTAAAATCTCCATACTACCAAAGCAAATCAACAACACAATTAAAAGATTATACAGCATGAACAATGGGGATTTATGTTATGCTTTAACATACACAGTTCAATAAATGTGATATAACATATTAATAGAATGATAGAATGAAAGATAAAAATCATATGATCATCTCAATAATTTTAAAAATAAAAAAAGCATATGAGAACATACATAATAAATTCATGACAAAAAGCCTCAACAAATTGGGTATAGAAGGAACATGACTCAACATAAACAAGGTCATATACAACAAACCCACAGATAACATCACATCATATCAATGATAAAAGGTTAAACTCTTTTCCTCTAAGATCAGGAACAAGACAAGGGTGCCACTCTCACTGCTATTACTTGACACAGTACTGGAATTCCTAGCAAGAGCAATTAGGCAAGAGAAAGAAATAAAGGCATCCAAATTGGGAAGTAGCAAAATTTTCATGATTTGCAGATGACATGACCTTATATACAGAAAATCCTAAGACTCAACCAAAAACTGTGAAAATAATAAAAGAATCCAGTAAAAGTTGCAGAATACAAAATCAATATACAGAAATATGTTGCATTTCTATACACTAATAATGAACTATGCAGCTAATAATGAAAGAGAAATTAAGAAAGCAATCCAATTTACAGTTGCATCAAAAAGAATAAAATACCTAGGAGTAAATATAAGCAAGGAGGTAAAAGATTTGTACACTGAAAACTATAAGACACTAATGAACAATTTAAAATGACACAAATAAATGGAAAGATATTCTGCGCTCATGGATGAGAAGAGTCAATATTGTTAAAAATCTCCATCCTACTTAAAGCAATCTCTGTCAAAATTCCAATGGCATTTTTCACAGAAATAAAACAATCCTAAAATTTGTGTGAAACCACAAAAGATAGCCAAATAGCCAAAGCAATCTTGAGAAAGAAAAAAAAGTTGGAAGCATCACACTTCCTGATTTCAAACCATACTACAAATTTATAGTAATTAAAATGGCATAATACTGGCTGAAAAATAGACAACAGACCAATGGAATGGAATAGAGAGCTCAGAAATAAACCCCCACATATACAGTTAACTAATATTTGATAAGGGCACTAAGAACATTCAGTGGTGGAAATGATAGTCTTTTCCAGTAGGGTTGGGAAAACTGGATAAACACATACAAAAAAAAAAAAGAATTTGGATCTATCATGTATCATTCACAAAAATTAACTTGAAATAAATTAAAGACTTAAACATAGGATCTGACACCTTAAAACTAGAAGAAAATATAGGAAAGAAGCTCCTTGACATTGATCTTGATAATCATTTTCTTGGATATAATACCAAGAGCAAATGCAACAAAAGCAAAAATCAGTAAGTGGGACTATATCAAAACTAAAAGCTTCTGCATAGCAAAAGAAACTAGTAACAAAATGAAAACAATACATGCAATAAGAGAAAATATTTGCAAACCATATAGCAAATAAGAGGTTAATTATTTCATATATATATGGGACTCATGCAACTCAGTAGCAAAACAACAACAAAACAGAATCTGATTTTAAAATGAGCAGAAGAACTAAACAGACACTTTTTCCAAAGACAGCCAAATGACTAATAAGTACATGAAAAGATGCTCAACATCACTAATCATCAGAGAAATGCAAATCAAAACTACAATGGGAAATCACTTCACACCTTATAACAGAATGGCTATCCTCAAGAAGACAAGAAATAACATGTGTTAGTGAGGATGTGGAGAAAAAGAAATCCTTATACAATGTTGGTGGTAATATAAATTAGTTCAGCCAATATGGAAAATGGTATGGAATTTCCTCAAAACAATTAAAAACAGAACTACCATAATCCAGTATACTGGGTATATATCCAAAACAAATGAAAACAAGATATTGAAGAGATATCTGCATTTCCATGTTTATTATAGCATTACTCACAATCCTCAACTTAAGTGTTCATCAGTCGATGAATAAAGAAAGATCTGTTATATATGCAATAGAATATTATTTAGCCATTGGAAAGGAGGAAATATTGTGATTTGTGACAACATGGATGGACCGTGAGGGCATTATGCTAAGCAAGATAAGCCAGACAAAGACAAATACTGTAGGGTATTAATTATATGTAAAATTTTAAAAATTCAAATTCAAAGAACAAAGGCATTACAATTCTTGATTTCAAACTATATTAAAAAGCCACAGTAATGAAAACGGTATGCCACTGGCATGAAAACGACAAACCAATGGAACAGAGTAAAGAACCCAGAAAAACTCCGTACATTTACCGTTACTGATCTTCCACAGGAATACCAAGAACATATAATGAGTAAAGGATGGTCACATCAATAAATGATGTTAGGAGAACAAGATGTCTGCCTGTAGAACAATAATCATGGGCTGTTCTCTCACACCATATAGAAAAACCATGTCAAAATGGTTAAAATCTTAAACATAAGACCTGAAACCATAAAGCTCTTAGAAGAAAACAGAACAGCTTCTTGACATTGCTCTGGGCAATGATTTTTTGGACATGACACCAAAAGCACAGGGAACAAGAGCAAAAATATAAAAGTGAGACTGCATCAAACTAAAAAATTTCTGTAGAGCAGAAGAAGCAATTAACAGAATGAAAGGCAACCTATGGAATAAGAGAAAATATTCACAAACCATGTATCTGGATAAGGTTAATATATACCCAAAATGTATAAGAAACACAACTCAATAGGATAAAGAAACACATAACCCAACTAAAAACTGAGAAAAAAACCTAAATATCATCTCTCAAAAGAAGACATATAAATGACCAACAGGTATATGAAAAAGTGCTCAACATCACTAATCATCAGGAAAATACAACTCAAAACCATAATGAGTTGTCACTTCACACCTGTTAAAATGGCTATCATCAAAGAGACAAAGGCAAGAGTTGGGAAAGATATGGAGGAAATAGGATCTTTGTACACTGTAGAAAGATCTTTGTACAGCCATTACTGAACACAGTACAGAGTTTCCCCCATAAAGTTAAAAATAGAACTACCATAGTTTCTGTATAGACAGCTAAAGAAATGACACCATCTCAAAGAAATATCTGCATTCCCATTGCAGCATTATTAACAATCGTCAAGGTATGGAAACAATTTAAATGTCTATCCATAGATCAATGGCTAAAGAAAATGTCAACTGCTACAACATGGATGAACCTGAACGACACTAGGTGAAGTGAAATAAACCAGACATAGAAAAACAAATATTGTATGATCTCACTTATACATGTAATCTAAAATAGTCAAACTCAGGTGCCTGGGTGGCCCAGTTGGTTAAGCCTCTCACTTCAGCTAAGGTCATGATTTTACTGTTGTTTGAGCCTGCATCAGGTTCTGTGCTGACAGCTCAGAGCCTGGAGCTTGCTTCTGATTCTGTGTCTCCCTCTCTCTCTGCCCCTCTCTGACTTGTGCTCACCCTCTCTCTCTCAAAAATAAATAAACATTAAAAACAGTTTTAAAAAACATAAAACAGTTAAATGCTTAGGAGCAAAGAGTAAAATGTTGGTTATCAGGGGCTGGGGGGTAGAGGAAATGAAGAGATATTGCTCAAAGTCTACAGAGTTTCAGTTATGCAAAATGAGTAAATCCTAGAGATATAATGTATAGCAGGGGACTAACGTTAGCAATATTGTACTGTATTCCTGAAATTTGGTAAGAGGGTAGATATTAGTGCTTTCACCACAAAAATATAACCATGTGAGATGATGAATATGGTAATTAGCTTGATTGTGGTGATAATTTCACCTTATTTACATTTGAGATATATACCTGAAATACATACAATTTTTACTTTTCAATGGCAACTCAACTAAACCAGAGAAAAAAAAAAATACTTCATCACATGCAAAATGACAGATTGGTACTACTTTCACAGACCTAATGCAGAATTCAGAGGTAGTGGTCCCATCACATTCCCATTTAATTCATGAGTTTTGCCCTCACCAAATGAACAAACAAATATGTCCTGGAAGACTAGATTTAACTACTACAAAGTATATCAAGAAGTAGGTCTAATTATAGCTGCTGCGTCAAGAGCGGTATTTTTTTCCGAAAATATAATGAAATGGAATCAGGTACATGGTATGCGGCCACTGAGTGGCATTGTATTTTTTCATTTCTATCATGAAAGATCAGAGGCACCTGGGTGACTTAATCATTTAAGCGTCAACTTCATCTCAGTTCATGATTTCACAGTTCATGGGTTGGAGCCTTGCGTTGGGCTCTGTGCTGACAGCTCAGAGCCTGGAGCCTGCTTAGAATTCTGTGTCTCCCTCGCTCTCTGCCCCTCTTTGCCCCTCAAAAATAAACATTATTTGAAACCAACTTGACAATAAACTATTTAAGAAAAAGAAAATAAATAAACATTAAAAAAATATCAGAAACATTACCTGTTCATGTGCGATCAACAACCATATACTTTTATATTCTTGTCTCAGTTTTTATCTTCATCTTTCTTTCATAGTTTTATCCATCCTCATTCCTTCTTGAACCTGAGAATGGCCTAGGATTTCCAGACTTCAATCAATAGTGCTAAATAATTTGGTTTTAATTGGTTTAATTTTTTTCCTACGCTGAACATCTTGACTACCCTAAATCTAAAACTGGCTTTTTTAAAGCTACATTCTAGTCAAATAACATTTAATACCCATGGGGAGTATCCAGAGATCCAATGAATACTGAACTTTAAGTTTTTGAACAGCTGATAGTCTGATAATAAATGTAAGTGAAGGATTTTCTTCAAGTAAGACCTCTTAATGGAATCAACACCTTGACCTTAGTACTGCTCTTGATATAAATAGGATAAGCATACATTTTTAACTTGATTAAAAAGACCTTTCATGATCTGTCCTGTCTTCCTGTCCTGAAATCACTTGTTCCCTCTCCCTTATCTCAAACTCCCCTTCTTCATCACTCAATGATCCAACCACATTGTCCTTGTCCTTGTTATCAAATATATAATCTCTGTCAGTGGGTGGGTATGTTGTTGAAGGCATCCCTCATTAAAATTTCTAAAACAAATTTCAAGTTCAATATTAATAGTATAATTTTCATTTTTAAAAAAAATTTAGATATATATAGAGAAAGCATAAGTGGGGTGGGGAGTGGTGGACAGAGGGAGAGAGAAAATTCCAAGCAGGCTCCATGCTCAGCATGGAGCCCTATGCCAGGCTGGATCCCATGACCCTGGGGCCATGACCTTAGCCAAAACCAAGAATCGGACACTCAACCAACTGAGCCAACCAGGTGCCCCAGTATAATTTCCATTTTTAAGAGATATAAAGTTTTTAAAGATTGTTTATCTTTTAATACTTAAGAACTCACTGAAGATATCTGGATTTATATATCAGTTAGAGATCAAATTTTACAATAATGATACCTTGGTTACTTACGGAAAAAACAAATATTCATTTCTTACCACTGGCTTCAATGAAGGTGGGTGCATCTCAGGAAGTATGTTTTTGAAATCTTCATTGAAAAAAAATCCTTGGGAACTCTGAGGTATGAAAGAGGA
The DNA here is from genome assembly GCF_008692635.1 of Crocuta crocuta. Taxonomy (NCBI): domain Eukaryota; kingdom Metazoa; phylum Chordata; class Mammalia; order Carnivora; family Hyaenidae; genus Crocuta; species Crocuta crocuta. Next base: position 3,919,527 of record NW_027531285.1, on the reverse strand, counting down.
TGTTGACTCATTTTCATCAATCAGATCTTTATATACCTTTGTTTGAAGTCGAGCTGAGCCTTTCAGTATTATATAAAATCCATCATTTCCAACCACTGAAACAAAACAAAACCAAAAAAAGATATACTGTTGACTTAATTTCCCAGGCTCTTTGGTATAGACATGACCACAGAACACATTACATTTGCATTGCTTTTAGCAGATTTCTTCTATTCAATGAGGACTATAACATGGCACTTAGATATGCACAAATAATTTACTCAAATAAGAAAGAATAGCAAAGACATGTCTCCACATTTGAAGAATTCTTTTCTGACAATTACAATAATCAATCCTCTTATGGAACTGATAGATTCTGGAAAAAGAACCTGGGGAACATATTACAGTTAATGGAATTACAATATTTTGAGAAAAATAGGATCAGAAAACTTGAACTCTTTAAAATGTTGCCTTCCCCTCAAAAATGCCATTTTGCTTATTTTATGTAAGAATATATATTTATTATTAATTTTTATTTGTCTTTTCTTTGGACATGATGATTGCTCATAGCTAGTTTGGAGATAGAGATCATTAATAGAAGAAAGAGATTTTTCCAGTATTTCTCCTACTCCACATTGTAAGTCACCACAATCGCTCCTCTAATTCAATTTCTAAGTTTAACTATGTTCCTATGTAAGTCTGGTTGGTTAATTCAGTTATGAGCATTTTGAATCCAACTTAAATCCATTCTAGTTCTAAAGTCTGAACTTTCGAAGAAACAGGACATGGGAACTGGATGATGACATTTTCCATTTGTTTACATTACTTTATAGGATTGGAGCAAATTATTCAAGTGCTGTGAGAAGAGCTTTTTCTTAAATTTTGTTTACTATATCACTACAAATAGAAACTTTACAAATTGATATAGAGACAACTTTTTTTTTAATGTCTAAGAGATGCCAATTGCTTGCCTTTTATGCTTTTTTCTAAATAAGTGCTTTATTCGTGGGGCTTTCTTGTTTACCATCTGTATACAGTGACTACAGGATAGTGCTTTTCAGTCTTCTTTAAAGCAAGGATTGTTTTGCCTGAATACTTGAGCTTAAAATAGATGTCTTTCTGGATAGCATAATATCACTTCTTACTAAACATCTAATCCATGTGGTGAAAGTATTACAGACACATTGCTTTTAAAAAGCTATCAGGTGAGTTGTATGAGAACTACATTGTAGAAAGTATACTGTAAAGGGAAAGATAATAAAATGTTGTAAGAGTGGTAATGATTTTGACCAATTACATAGGGGGAAAAGGCAGTTGTGTGAAAGCTGTTTTCCAATAAATACATTTGGATTCTGTTCTGGTATAGACTTAATTGGCACTTCTTAGCATAGAATAAAAGTTGTAGAAAGAGGTATATTGTGTGAAATAATTTTCTTCCAAAGGCTGCTAATTGCCTACCCAGTATGAATATGCTCCTTTTTCTTTACCACCAAACCACAATTTTATTGGGTGTTGCATATGCATTTAAAAATTACATTTTGCAGATATTCTTATATGTGTGGCCCTGTGTCATGATTCTAATTAATAAAACACTGGGAGAATTTTTGCTTTCCAAATATGCATGCCACTCTTTCTTCCTGGATACCTAGAAAAAGTTATGATGTTGGAGCTGGAGAAGCATTCTATAACTAAAAGGAAAAGGAAAGGATAATCTCAGGAAATTCACCTTTAAATATGTCTTATGACTTCAGATTATGTAACATAAATAAATCCTGAACGTTTTGTAAACTAGTGTCCTTTAGTTCTCTACTACTCACAGCTGAAAACTATTTCTATGAATATTGTAATTTCACTTAATTCTAACCATAAAATATGTTCGCGTTACTGATGAATATAATTCTTCTGTTTCTCTGAATTAAACCTTCCTTTTCCTTAAGACTTTGGCCCAGTGGCAGTGAATTTGACTCATTAATCTCTACTTACAATGCATTAGTTTTCACAATTACATTTTTAAAATATCTGTAATATTAAGGAGCCCCTTAAGGAGTTAAACTAGTGGGGGAATAGACTTTGAGATTCATAGAAAATATTTTGGTCAGAAAATATTTCATCAGCCCTCAAATTACACTTACCAAAGAAATAAGTCAAATTATTCATTTCTGGAAGATGCTAACTCCACTTATGTATAAATATGATAGTTGTATTTGAAATGGCAGGGAGAGACTATGTTTTACATAGATATCATGCTTTTAGTAGTAGTAATAGGTAGATACCATTTCAAATGATTTATTATGAACTGATGATTCCTTCTTTCCAAAACAAAGTACTACAAACAGATCAAGTGCTCATCTAGGAGGCAAGGGGAGGGCCTAAAATTTGATCCCAGTGTTGTATTCATTCAGAATCTGGGAGAACCACACATTCCTAGGTTCAACTTCTAGTTCAAACCTGTCATGCCAAATTGAATTATTGACATGTGTTAAAATTTTCTGTATTTGATATAACAAATTTTTGTGTGGCAGTTACTATTAAGGAGTTTAATTATAAATTTCAAAACTAATATAAATAACCAAATTTTACCAAAGATTATTTTTAAAATTTTTGTCCAATATGAATTAGTAGACTTTCAGATACGCGGATGAAAAAGACTTAATTATAATATTTGAATTAGTTAATGATACTTAAAATGGCATTAAATATTAATTTGGAAATACTTCACTTAATGTAAAGTCCATAAACTATTTTGTTTAAACATCTTGCATAAATTATGTCCTTAGTTTCCTCATCATAACGTTAATCATTTCTCCAATCATCTAACACAGTTCTGAGAAAAATTATCTTTACTCCGATTGGTTTGAAATACAGTATATTTTGTATCTTTATACAGTGAAGTTCCTAGAAATATTTTCCCAAGCTACAAGTAACTATAATTATTTGTCTGACATTGACAAGTATTTTTTAGCTGTTTATTTTAAACTTCGTAAAATAATTGTTCAATTTACTGCTAAAAATGTATTCTTCCAAAATTAAAAAAATTCAGAAAAAGTACAAGGAAAAATAAGAATCTTCAATACTTATACAAACCAGAATTTCTATAAGTGCATTTATTTTGAAACAGAGAGTGAGAGGTGCGTGGGCGGCTCAGTCAGTTAAGTGTCTGACTTCAGCTCAGGTCATGATCTCATGGTTTGAGTTCAAGCCTCACTCTGGGCTTTGGACTGACAGCTTGGAGCCTGCTTCAGATTCTCTGTCTCCTTTTTTCTCTCTGCCTGTCCCGTGCTCACACTTTCTGTCTCTCAAAAATAAATAAATAAACATTTTTTAAAAAGAGAATAAATTTCAGCATTCAAACATACTTTAGGAAATATACATTAGAAAAAGAAACAGAGAAAGAGAGAGAGATGAGTGGTGGAGTGAGAGAGAAAGAGACAGAGAGAGAGAAACCAGAATAATTAAAATTAAAGGCTGAAAAAATCAAATATTGACAAGGATGTGAAGTAAACATAATTCTCATACATTGATGGTGGGAGTGTAAAGTTGTACAATTGCTTTGTAAAAATGTCTGGCACTTTCTAATACAATGAAACATATATCCAACTTATGTTCCTGTAATTTAACTCTACATGTTTACTCAGAGGAAACAAAAGCAGATGTCCAAAAAAGGACTTGTACTAGAATGTTATTAGCAGCATTAGTATAATGGCTAACAGAGCTAAAAGCTGGAAACAGCTCAGGTATGCAACCAGAATAAAATATATTTAAAAAAAAAATCTCTGGTATATACATACAGTGGAATACTACTCAGCCATAAAAAATGAACAATTGATTCACGTGACATGAATCTTAAAAATATTACGTTGATTGAAAGAAGGCTTTCATAAGAGAGTAGATATCATTTTATCTTGTTTTAGAGTTCTAAAAACTTCACACAAGGCAGATTTATACTGAAAGAAGAAGGAAGGAAGGAAGGAAGGAAGGAAGGAAGGAAAGAAAGAAAAACAAAAAAGAGCAGTTGTCTCTGGTGGGTGGGCCAGAGAGTGGGAAGAATCATGTGAAGAACTTTCTGAGGGAATAATGAAGTTCTATATCTTGATAGAGGTTTGGATTAGAGTATTTGTCAAAACTCATCAAGTGATACACTTAAGGTTTATATATGCACACCATTATATATAAGTTTTACCTTAAAAGACTAAAGTACCAGAAAGAAATATTGAATTATAGGTAAATAGAATGGAATGTTATGGAGATATAGAGTGGTGAAAATCTGTAGGATCAAATGTACAATTACAAAATGATAAACATTTTTTTCTCTTTCTTTGTCCACTGTTCCAAACATATTAGATATATTAATGCTTTTTATCCTTTGAGCAACCCTATGAGTCAGGTACTAGGATTGCTCTAATATCACAACCGTAGAAACAAAAGTCACTGAGATATAAAACATCCAGCCCTAGCTCAGAGAACCAGTAGTGGTAGAGTCAGTATTTAAACACAACAATTAATATGGCAGCCCATGTAAGTGAGCATCAGCATCTTCTCCCTGCCCGCTGCCCTGCTCTATCTCTTTCTCTCAATATGCTTTATAGAACTATGGTTTCAGTTATGGTAAAGTAGGACTACATGTGTGATCTACACAGATACTGCATTTCATTTTAAGTAAAAAAGGCAAATTTCAAAGTAATATATGCTAGTTTAAAATGTTAACAAATAAAGTAATATCTGTATACCTATAAGTACATATTTATGGTATAAACACTATATAACAAAAAAATCTATAAAGATTTGGTAGTGTACTAATACTATAATTGTTCACAAGAAAATGGAGAGTAATTTAAATAGAGTTCATCAAAGAGTACACTGTTAATTGTTGAGGAAAATAATAGTGCTTGATTAGGATTGCAACTATACCTGTCCCTAGATTTTCTACATATGGTTAATATTCTTAGATCTTAATAGTGGGTTGACTGGCTATTCCTGAAAATAAAGGGTGGCTTGTTAAAAAACAACCTTACTATCTAGAGTTCCAAAATTTAGAAACATAGCTTTTCCTGTTATCCAAATACACTAAACTTGTCACGAAGAGCAAGTATCACATATTGAGCATCAAATATTTGCCATGCCTATGCTATGAGCTCTAACACAGATTTTTTAAAATAATCTGAATGTCACAGTACATTTTTCAGATGAAAAATTAAGGCTGAGAACAATTAAGTAAATTCTTAAAAATCACAAAGCATATCAACTTCTGCAGGCTTTCAAATATATTCCAACATCTGAAGGATACACACAACACACACAAACTCACAATAACACATACATTTACACATATAGAAGTATTGTGCAAGTATGCAGTATATTATATGAATAGTTATTCAGAATGATGTTGTGTATAGTATATATTAAATAAAATGTGTGCATATGTATATATATATGTATGGGAAATATATAGAGACATATACATAGAAGGTACTTTCATACATTTTATTTTTAAAAAAATCTCAGTAAGATTGTAGTACAATCTTACTACATTGTTACAAAGTTAAGTCATAAGTTGAACCTCAATTATTTCCTGAAATTAATGTTACTAATTTAACTTTTATTTATTAATCACCGAAATTAGTTTGGTAAAGATTAAAAAATAAAAGAATCGAAGAGAGCTTTCAGAAATAAATGGAGAATGAGAAACTTTGGGGTGACTCCTTCATACAGACATTTGGGGAGAAAAAAGAAAATCCCCATTCAAGCAAAAAATAACATAAATTGAGTTAAAAATGAATAATCAAGGAAAGCCTGGGTGGGTTAGTCGATTAAGCATCTGACCTTAGCTCAGCTCAAGGTCTCACAGTTTGTGGGGTCGAACCCCACATCAGCCTCTTTGATGACAGCTCCGAGCCTGCAGCCTGCTTCAGATTCTGTGTCTCCCTCTCTCTCTCTGCTCCTGCCCTACTCATGCTCTCTCTTGCTCTTGCTCTCAAAAATAAACATTTTAAAAAAATATTTATGGGGCGCCTGGGTGGCTCAGTCAGTTAAGCGTCCGACTTCAGCTCAGGTTATGATCTCACGGTTTGTGGGTTCAAGCCCCGCGTCGGGCTCTGTACTGACAGAGACTCAGAGACTGGAGCCTGCTTCAGATTCTGCGACTCCCTCTCTCTCTGACCCTCCCCTGCTCACACTGTCTCTCTCTCTCTCTCTCTCTCAGAAATAAATAAAACATTAAAAACTTTAAAAAAATATTTTAAAAATGAATAATCAAAAAAGTATGGAATATAACAGAATTAACAGAAAATTCTCAGAATTCATTTAACATCTGAAATTGGTCCTCAAATACATAGACAAATGATATAAACACAATAAAAAAGGTCTAGAAAAAATTACAATAATCTCTCAAATAACAATTGAAATATTAATTAAATATCACAAAGTGGTGGGACACTTGGGTGGCTCAGTCGGTTGAGCATCTAACTGCAGCTCCGGTCATGATCTCAACAGTTTGTGGGTTTGAGCTCCACGTCAGGCTTTGTGCTGATGGCTTAGAGTTTGTTGCCTCCTTCAGATACTGTCCCTTTCTCTCTCTGCCCCTCCCCTACTTGCACTCTGTTTCTGACTCTCTCAAAAATAAATACACATTAAAACATTTTTTAACAAAAAATAAATAAATCCATAAAGTGCTGTTAAACTTATGAATTGTGACAAAAATATATTTAATAATAATGTAAGATAAATATAAGCTTTTGACATTCCTAAATAATGAGAAGGAATATATAACATAGGTTTCTTTATTCAAATTTTCAAAATACACAAAATTATTTTTATAATTTTTTGGAAAAAAAAACTCCAAGCATCTAAGAAAAATTTGACTATAATAATTAAAACAATATAGATCAAAATGGCATCAAATCTTGATTTCTGGACTTTGCAAAAGTAAAAGAAATCAATAAAACCAAGTTGGTTAAGAATCAATTTCAGGGGTGCTTGGGTGACTCAGTCCATTAAGTGGCTGACTCAGTTTCGCCTCAGGTCATGATCTCATGTTTTGTGAGATTGAGCCCCAACTACAGAGCCTGCTTGGGATTCTCTCTCTCTGTCTCTCTCTGCCCTCCCCACACTCGCTCTCATGCACTCTATATCTCTCAAAAATAAATAAATAAAAAATTTAAAACCTTAAAAAAAGAATAAATTTCATAAAATTATTTATCTAGCCAAACTTCATGACATGACAAGGCAAAAAAAAAATTTTTTTCATAAGGACTTGAAAAAATTTCCTAGTGCAGGACCTCATATTTAAAAATATCTTTTAACCACAGTTGATTTAGGTGAACAAAAGACATTCAAAAGGAATTGAGACTGCTAATAAGGAAAGTGACTTTTCAAATGGTTGAAGGACACATTCAAAGTTTGATTAAAGCAAACATGTTTGCGATTTCAGGGCTAAGGATCTCGTGCTCAATGGCTAAACTAAAATCAACCATTCTAAAAGGATTTACAAGTTTCAAAGAGCTATAATTAGATTAATAAAGTCAAGTTGTTACCTGGTTAATTCTTACTAGGCCTATAAAATTGAGTTTAAGTGTTATCTATATACCAGAGAAGGCTTTCCTGAACTCGGTCTTGCTCCCATCCATCCTAATAAATGCCCCTCCTCTGTGATTTTTTTTCACAGAATTTCTGTCATGACACTCTGCATGTTCAGTGTCACCAACAGATTCTAGCCTTTTGGAGAATGATCTCTGACATTGCTCTCTGTCCCTCCAGCCCATAGCACATTGCCTAGATTATTTTAGACATTTAGCAGATATTTGAATGAGCAAAAGCTTAGTTGATGATCTTTATTGTATTTCTCTCCAAAGAACCTATTAAAATGTTTGGGGACTAACTCATTTTTTCCTTAGAATTCTGCATTTGAGAAATTTCAGATTCAAAAGCCCTGGTTCAATCCTACATTAGAGTTGAACTAGTAAACTAGGATACATCTATCAAATAATTAAAGGCAGTTAAAGAATTTACACATTCATGAAAGATTGCTAATCTAACATAATTTTAAAAAGCTAGTAAGAAAGAAGTTTCTTTCTCTTATGGTAGTATTCCCCACGTATGATGCATAGAACTGCTTCCTGAGGGAGGTAAGAAAAACACTAGGGTAACTTGTTTCAGTAATCATTTAGTGTCTATGTAGTGTCCTGCAGGAAATATTCAATGCAGGCTGGCATAATGAAGTCTTTGAACTTCCACAAATCTGTTTACTCAGAAAACTAATTTCTGTTGGTTTGTTGGTTCTTTATATATTTAATGTTAAACATTTATTAAGGTTTATTGACCTCAAATTTCAGAGATCTCTAGGTGCTGGCATATATTAGTGGTCTCCAATGGTTTCTGACTGCTTAATAAAAAGTACTTTAAAAAATAGCATATACAATGAATATTCAGCCATAGAAAGAACGAAGTACATGATACAGTGTGGATGAACCACAAAAACATGTGAAGCAAAAGAATCCAGACATGAAAGGTCACATATTGTATGATTCTTTTTATATGAATTTTCCAAAATAGGTGAATCCAGAGAGATAGAAAACAGGCTAGTGGTTACCAGGGTCAAAGAAAAAGGGAATGGAAAATAATAGCTGTTGTATTATGGGTTTCATTTTGGGTTGATGAAAATATATTGGAACTAGATAACAGTGATTGTTCCACAACATTTTGAATGTTCTAAATGCTACTGAATTGTATACTTTAAAGTTATTAAGCATTAATATCATGTGAATTTTACCTCAAGTTTTAAAAAGACTTTACTGAGATAAAATTCAAATTCCACGAAATTCATTTTTTTAAATGTACAATTCAGTGTTTTTTTCTTTTCTTTTCTTTGTTTTTTTTAGTATATTCAAATAGACACACAGTCAGCATCACAACTGAATGTTAGAATATATTTATAATCCTAGGAAGAAACACATATGCGTCAGCAGTCATGCTAATGTCCCATTCCCAAAGTTCCTGGCAACCACTAATTCTTGTCTCAAATAAATTGGCCTATTCCAGACATTTTGTATCAATGAAATTATAAATATGTAATTTTTTGTAACTGCGTCTTTCATTTAGCAAAATGTTTGCAAAATTCATCTAGATAGTGGCATGTATCAGTACTTCATTCCTTTGTATTGCCAAATAATATTCTATTATGAGGATATAGAAAATATTTTAAAAAATCCATTTATCTTTTGATGGAAACTTGCAGTGTTTACATTTTGGGGTTATTTTGAATAAATCTACTATGAATGTTTTTATACAAGCTTCAAATGAGTGTATGTTTTCATTCCTCTGGTATATCTAAGAGTAGAATTGCTGAGTCAATGCTAACTTTATGTTTAACATTGAGGAGCCGCCAAAATGTTTTCCAAAGTGGCTTCATCATTTTACAATCTCATTAGAAATGTATAAGACTTTCAATTTGTTTACATCCTCAACAACTTTATTATTGTTTAGTTTTATATTTAAACCATACTACTAGGTATGGTTTGGTATATAATTGTAGTTTGATACACAATCCCCTAATGACTAATGATATTGGGCATTTTAATGTGTTTATTGGCCATTTGTTTATTTATCTTCTTTTGAAATGTAACTTCAGATAATTTGTTCATTTTTCAATTGTCAATTGAGTTAATTGACTTTTTTTTTACTGAATTGTAAGAGTTCTTCAAAAACTGGATATGAGTCTCTTATCAGATATATGATTTGCATAAACTTTCTCCCATTCCAAGGGTTGCATTTTCACTTTTTTGGTTGTGCTTTTTGAAGTCCAAAATTTTATAAAATTCAAGTCATCTAATTTCTCTTTGGTCACTTGTGCTTTCTGTCATTTTTAAGAAAGCATAGCTTAATCCATGGTCACCAAGATTAATTTGTAAATTCTCTTTTATTTTATTTTTTTAACTTTTTAAATGCTTTTTAAATTTATTTTTGAGAAAGAGAGAGAGACAGCATGATCAGGGAAGGGTCAGTGAAAGAGGGAGATACAGAATCCGAAGACAGGCTCCAGGTTCTGAGCTAGGTGTCAGCACAGAGCCCGACAAGGGGGCCAAACCCACAAATGATGAGATCCTGAGCCGCGAGGAAGTTGGACCATTAACCGACTGAGCCACCCAGGTGCCTCTGTAAATTCTCTTTTAAGAGTTCTATAGTTTTGTTCTTACATTTAAGTTTTTTGCCCTTTAGATTAGTAATTTAATATGTTGTGAATTAAATGTCTGATATCCAGTTGTGCCAGCGTCATTTGTTGAAAAAATTATTCTTCCCAGAATTTAATTTTCTTATCACCTCGTTGCAAATCAATTGACCATGAAATTAAAGCTTTATATCTGCATTTCAGTTTTATTCCATTAATCTCTATGTCTATTTTTGGCAGTTTTAACTGCCTTGAAACTGTAGGTTTGTAGTAAGTTTCAAAATCAAACTCGTGTGTCCTCCAACTTTGTCATTTGTTTCCAAAAAGTTGTTTCTTTTCTGGGCCCTCTAATTTTCCATATGGATTTTAGAATCAACTTACCAATCCCTACAAAAAATAGCTGGTATTTTTGTTACAGATTGTGTTAAATCTGTAAAACAATTTAGGAGTATTACCATCGAAACAAAATTAGGTCTTTGGACCTATGAACATTGAGGTCTTTCTATTTATTTATACTTCTTTTGTTAAATATATTTTTAAATAGTTTATGTTTTTGAGGCTACTGTAAATGGAATTGCTTTCTTATTTATTGTCAGATTATTTATTGTTTGTGGTATCAATGTTCCTTTAAATTTTGGTTGACTTCAACATGCAGCCATCTGGATCTGGGCTTTTCTTTGTGGGAATATTTTTAAAATTACCAATTAAATATATTTATCTGATATAGATCTATTCAGATAGACTATTTCTTCTTGAATGAGTTTTGATAGTTTTGTATTGTTCTGGAAATTTTTTCATTATATCTAAGGTATATAATTTTTTGGCATACAGTTATTCAGTGTATTCCCTTATATACATATTTTTTTATTTCTATAAGGTCAATGGTGATGTTCACGCTTTCATTGCTGATTTTACTAATTTGAATGTTTTTCATTTTTCTTGATAAATATAGGTAAATATTTGTTTTATTTTTCTTTGCAAAGAACATAGTTTTGGTTTTGATTTGCTCTATTGTTTTTACATTCTCATTCCACTTATGACCATCATAATATTTAATATCTCTTTTCTTCTCTGCTAGTTTGGGAATTAATTGGCTTTTTTTTTTTTTTAAATATACAGTCTCTACAAATGGGCCTATTCATGGAAACCACGAGATATCAAAATTGTGACAAATCTCTTGGATGGAACTTAGAAGAGAGATCCAAACCTATTCTGCCACCTTCAGTGGCTGTTACTTGTGCATCTTCCTGGCTACCCTAATTGCAAGGCTGCTGCTTTTCAGGTTACTGCAGAGCTAATTTATAGTGTGCTGGAAAGAGGGGAAAACAAAATGCTGTAAAACTCACTCTTTTTACCAAGATTCCACCATTGCTCTTCAATAAACACACTTTGGATTGTTGTGGATCTTTTCCAGAATTCTGAAAAAGTTGATAACGACTGTTTTTGCCAATATTTTCATTCCATTTATGGATTTTTGGAGGTCCATACCCTACCATTTCAAAAGGGCCTCTTGTTTTGTTTTTTTTTTAATTTTTGCAGCTGTTTGTTTTAACATCCATTATCTGTAGCTGAACTCCATGAAACTCTTTAGGAAATGTCGTCTTAAAACATTGTGAAGAAATTGTTACTTTCAAAAGTCTTATTGCCTTTCAAATATTAAATTAATAGTATCATTTTTTTCAATCCTTATTTTGCATGTTGAAATAGCAATGTATCTTATGTGTTACCTGACACTCTGCCTGTATTATCTTGTCCAGTTTAACTTAATATCTCTGTCTCTCAAGGACTAGGATATAATCCTAAAATAAGGATTAAAACCATACATACATATCATAGGGTTTTGAAAGCATTAAGGAAAGTAGTACTTATAAATAATTTAGAATAGTGCCAGATCAATAACTATTATATAAAATATATAATTATTTTGTGAAAAATCCTGTTGGTGTACTGATAAGTATTGCATTAAATCTGTAGATTGCTTTGGGTAGTATAGGCATTTTAACAATATTTGTTCTTCCAATCCATGAGCATGGAATGTCTTTCCATCTTTGTGTCGTCTTCAATTTTTTTCATCAGTGTTTTATAGTTTTGAGAGTACCATTCTTTCACCTCTTTGGTTAAGTTTATATGTAGATATTTCATTGTTTTTGGTGCAATTGTAAATGAGATAGTTTTCTTATTTTCTCTTCCTGCTGCTTCATTATTAGTGTATAAAAATGAAACAGATTTCTGTACTTTAATTTTTTTTAAAAAATTAATGTTTTATTTATATCTGAGAGAGAGAAAGAGAGACAGCATGAGCAGGGGAGGGCCAGAGAGAGAGAGAGAGAGAGAGAGAGAGAGACAGAATCGGAAGCAGACTCCAGGCTCTGAGCTACCTGTCAGCACAGAGCCAGACACGGGGCTCGAACTCACAAACTGTGAGATGATGACCTGAGCCAAAGTCAGATGTTTAACCAACTGAGCCACCCAGGTGCCCTTCTGTACCTTGATTTTGTATCCTGTGTCTTTACTGAATTTATGTATCAGTTCTAGCGGTTTTTTGATGGAGTCTTTAGAGTTTCCTTTATTATGTATTTCCTTTAAATGACTAGTATTATGTCATTTACAAATAATGAGAGTTTTACTTCTTCCTTACCAATTTGGATGCCTTTTATTTCTTGTTTTCTAATTACTGTGGCTAGGACTTCCAATGGTATGTTGAATAAAAGGGGTGAGAGTAGACATCCTTGTCTTGTTCCAGATCTTATGGGAAAAGCTCTTAGTTTTGCACCATTGAGTATAATGTTGGGAGTGGGTTTTTCATATAAGGCCTTTATTGTGTTGAGATATGTTCCCTCTAGACCTACTTTGGCGAGTTTTTATCATGGATGGATGTTGTACTTTGTCAAATGCTTTTTCTGTATCTATTGAAATGTTTATATGGTCTTTTAAATCCTATCTCTTATTGGTGTGACTATCACATTAATTGTTTTGTGAATATTAAACCATATTTGCATCCCTGGAATAAATCTCATTTATTCATGGTGAATGATTTTTTAATGTATCATTAAATTTAGTTTGCTAATATTTTATTGAGGATTTTTGCATTTATATCCATCAGAGATATTGGCCTAGACATCTCTCTCTCTCTCTCTCTCTCTTTTTTTTTTGTGTGTGTGTGTGATGTCTTTATTTGGTTTTGGTATCAGGGTGATATTGGCCTCATAGAATGAATTTGGAAGTTTTCCTTCATCTATTTTTTTGGATTAGTTTGAGAAGAATAGGTATTAACTCTTCTTTAAATGTTTGTAGAATTCACCTGGGAAGCCATCTGGTACTGGATTTTTGGTGTTTTTTTTTTTTTTCTTTAATTACTGATACAACTTCATTGCTAGTAATAATACATCTGTTTAAATTTTCTACTTCTTCTTACTTCAGTTTGGTAGATTATGTTTCCAGGAACTTATCCATTTCTTCTAAATTGTCCAACTTATTGGCATATAGGTTTTCATATTCTACTACATTGTTTGTATTTCTGTGGTGTTGATTGTTTTTTCTCCTCTTTCATGAGTGATTTTCTTTATCTGGGTCCTCTTTGTCGTCGTCGTCTTCTTCTTCTTCTTTTTTGAGTCTGGTTATTGGTTTATCAATTTCTCCAAAGAAGGCATACAGAAGACCGACAAACATATGAAAAGATGCTCAACATTACTCATCATCAGGGAAATACAAACCAAAGCTACAATGAGATATCGCCTCACACCTGTCAGAATCACTAACATAAAACAAAACAAACAAAACACCAGAAATAAGTGTTGATGAGGATGTGAGGAAAAGGAGACACTGTTGGTAGGAATGCAAACTGGTATAGCCACCATGGAAAACAGTACGGAAGTTCCTCAGAAAATTAAAATAGAACTACCCTATGATCCAGTAATTGTACTACTGGGTATCCCCAAAATACAAAAACATTAATTCAAAGGGATACAAGAACTCCTGTGTTTATTGCAGTGTTATTTGCAGTAGCCAAAGTATGAAAGTAACCTAACTGTCCACTTACATATGAACAGATAAGAAGACCAGCATATACAGGGGCGCCTGGGTGCCTTAGTCGGTTAAGCGTCCAACTTTCGCTCAGGTCATGATCTCGCGGTTCGTGGGTTCGAGTCCCACGTCGGGCTCTGTGCTGACTGCCAGCTCAGAGCCTGGAGCCTGTTTCAGTCTGTGACTCCCTCTCTCTTTGACCCTCCCCTGCTCACGCTGTCTCTCTCTCTCTCTCTCCTAGAAATAAATAAAAATATTAAAAAAAAAAAGAAGACCAGCATATACATACAATGGAATATTATTTAGTCATTAAAAGAATGAAATCTTGCCATTTGGAACAACATGGATAGAGCTTGAAAGTATAATGCTAAGTGAAAAAAAGTCAGTCAGGAAAAGACAAATACCATATAATATCACTCATAATGGAATTTAAGAAACAAAACAAATGAGTAAAGGAAAAAAAAGAAAGAGAGAGCGAGGCAAACCAAGAAACAGACTCTTCACTATAGAGAACAAACATGGTTTACAGAGGGTAGATATGTGGGAGGACGGGTTAAATGTTGATGGGGATTAAGGAGGGCATTCTTGTAATGAGCACTGGGTGATGTTAGGAATTATTGAATCCCAATTATGGAATTGTTGAATATAACACTGTATGTTAATTAGTTGGAATTAAAATAAAAACTTAAAAAATTTTAAATTAAAATATAAAATTAAATATGTAATTATTATTATCATCATTTAAAAAGTTTCTTCCAATTTCTACACCTTAACTAATTCTGTCCTTTACTTTTTTCATAGACTGTATTTCTTGAAGTTATATCATGTGTTAATCTGCTATTTGCTTATTTTCTTTTTTCCCACACTAGAAAATAATTTTCAGTGACAGTCAGTATCACATATAAAACACACAATACATGTTGTTAAATAGTATACAATTATTTTATATAATTAAATGTAACAATGTATGTAATATTGTAAATGTAAATGTAAATAAATATATATGTATATACATACATATGTAAATATTATGTAATATGGAAGAATTATATAAAATAAATTTATGTTTATATTATTGTAGGAAAGAGAAACCAGTTCTATGCCATTTTTATTCCTAAGCATTTAGCACAATACCACATTGTGGTTTTTTGCACATATAACAAAAGTACATAAAAAGCTTTGTTTAAAAATAACTCCCCATTATTTGACAAAGCTGTCAACTCTTCTGAGATATGGCAATTCAAGAATTAGCCTAGAGAGGTTGGAAAATTTACTTCTATTCTGATTATTATCTCAATAAAATAAGATATGTTAAAAACCCTATTAATTTCTAGATACGGAGTAGTGCAATTATATAAAGCAACCTGAAAAGTAGTTTCTTATTAGTTGAAACTATTCCATTAACAGAAATGGAGTAAATTATGCATATGGGGCTTCTATACTGGTATTACTTACTAATACTTCTGTATCAACTGTATTTATTGTGGTTAGGTAGCACCTGATCTGATTTCTGATCAGGTGTTGAATATTTTTAACATCAACTCTTGTTATAAGTTTCACTGTTCAAGAAAGTAAGATTCAATGTCAATATTAGAGAAATAAATATCATTGCAAGGGTCTTTGGTATTGTGTGATTGAAGGGTTTTTTTTGTTTCTGTTGCATTAATTTCCTCACAACCACCTCTTGGATGGGGAAACACAAAAATGAACTGGGTCCTAACAATGCAGATAAATACTGAAAAAAATTCTGGCCACATTTCAAGGACAGATCTTCATGAGTCATAGGGAATTTCTTAGTTGCAGTGAAAGCATATCCATACTTTAGGATTAATGCATGTTTTTCAAGGCCATGTTTGCCTTTAAGAGAATCTTAATCTTTATGTAGAACTAAATATTTATCTATTTCTATTGTAAGAGCATATTATTTGAATTATGGTCAATGTACTTACGGAAAAGATGCCTACTAAATTTTCTATGAGATTTAGCTACTGTGTTTTTAGTTTTTGATTAAATTATTTTTAATTTATTTCTTTTAAGTTCATTTATTTATTTTTGAGAAAGAGAGAGAGAGTGCACACAAGTGAGGGAGGGGCAGAGAGAAACAGGGACAGAGGATACAAAGTGAACTCTATACTGACAGTAGAGAGCCTGATGCAGGGCTTGAATTCACTAACCTGATGATAACCTGCGCTGAAGTGGAATGCTTAACTGACAGAGCCACTCAGGTGCCGTTACTGTGTTTTTATATGTTATATGAAATTTAAACCACAACAGAAAAGAAAGTCTATGCAAGCTAAAAATTGTTAACATTTAGTAATATAAAAACATTTTTCAGCATTAAAAATAAATATAAGAAGTTTTTTAAATGAGGAGCTATGGTATTTTTGAAAGATAACCTCATAAAATCTGGGAATAAAATAAAATAAAGTGAAAGAAATAAAAGAGAAATAACACTGTTAAGACTTAGCTGACTTCAAAAAGGAAACACTAAAGATGATATAGATATAAGAGAAAAAAATCTTATAATAATCTTATAATAATTATTTCATGGAAATGTATCAATGTTAATATAAAGGTAGATAGTAATAAAATTTTGATCTAGGATCTAATTCCATGTTAGCCACTAAATTGAATTTTCAAGAAAGCTAATTTTCTTAGCTTTCATGAGCTTTAGGTTGCCAATCATAAAAATGCCTGCTGCTCAGGCCATAATACAAGGAATCCAATGGAAAACTCTTGAAGTCACTTGAATTAAGTAACATATATAGTATATACGTATATATAAAAAACATATATGTGTATATATGTATATACATATACATATATAATACAGAGATTATTATACACAGTGTATAGTTTATATAATTTTTATTCCAGTAATATAGGTAATATTTAGATATAATAATATTAATATAGTAAATAAGTAATATAAGTAATTTTATTATAGTCATTATATTTTAATGCCATTTTCACTTAAATATTTTTTTTTTTTTTTTATTTCTAGGAGAGAGAGAGAGAGAGAGCGTGAGCAGGGGAGGGTCAGAGAGAGAGGGAGTCACAGACTGAAACAGGCTCCAGGCTCCGAGCTGGCAGTCAGCACAGAGCCCGACGCGGGGCTCGAACCCACGAACCGCGAGATCGTGACCTAAGCGAAAGTCGGACGCTTAACCGACTAAGCCACCCAGGCGCCCCATGCCATTTTCACTTAAACTAGAGACATGTATATGTGTTAATCAGTACTTAAAATAATATTGTTATCCCTGTTAATATTTTATTGTTTAAGAAAACTGAATGAGAAGCTGAGTAAATGGCGAGTTTAGGAAGCTGCCTTAAATAGCAAAGATCCAAAGAACCTGCCAGAAAAGAAGGGTAAACAGCCATGTGGAATTGCAGGTGAGAAACCAAAGCCTCAGCCACAGATTGAAGTCAGCAGCCTCGTCATGAGGGGCTACTAGGAGGAACAGTTTAAATAATAGCAGAGGGGGTGAAAGGGGCAAAAAATAAAGAAGAGGGAGTGAGAAAGATACTTTGTTGCACCTGTTTTTTAAGTTCGATAAAGGAAGAGATTTGCAAAGGTCAGATATTTAATGAGTTGACTGCTTTGATACTGAAACAGATCTGGACTGTCAGAATCAGATGTCTTAAAAACCCAAGAGAAGGATTTTGAATCAGGTGTATGTAAAGACAAAGACTTCTACATTTTTTAATAAAGTGTCTGAGAATAAGCTCTATTGAAATATAAATTGAAAACCCTTATTTAATATAAAAGATCAAATTAAGTTGACAAGTCTTTGTCAAGGAATGAAAGTTCACATTTTAATAAGCAATCACCCAAGTTGTAAGAACTATCAGAATAGTTTTTGTTTTCAGTTGTAATTTTAAAACCTTTAAAAAAAAACAAAACAAATATGTAGTGTTACAAATACTAACAGATGAATATAGACTTATTGTGGAAAAATGCAACAGAAATATATGTAGAAGAAAGAGTTATTTCCTTTCACTATCCCTTAATTCTTCTCCCCTCCACCATGGTAATGAGTTTTAAAATACGTATTTCTGTAGTGTCTTTCTAGAACTACTTCTATGTATTTTTTACTATGAGTTCTTATATATGTATATATGCAGATGTTTATATATATATATAACTAAGGCTTTTACATAAATATGTGAAAATACAATCATATTATTTCTCTGATCCCACAATTATTCTATTTTTATCTACTGTTGTTAATAAATTTAGTTAAGTTCCATATATATATACATATATATATATAAATACACACATACACGCAGAGATCTACCTCATTCTTCCTAACAACTGTCTAAGATTTCATTGAATACAAGTATCATAATGTAGTCTTCTATTCCACAGAATAGATGTATCACAAAGTAATCTGTCTTCTATTGAAGAACATCTAGGTTGTTTCCACATTTTTTACCTAATTAAATAATTTCAGGGATGTATGGTAAAACAAATTAATTTTTAAATTACTGTCCTCAAGCTAATGCAAAGCAATTTTGAATGTTCTTTCTTGCTTTTCAAAATCATTTTATCCTTTGCAAAACTCCTAAGATTTAATTTTCACTGCTTTATGTCAGATTAAATGAAACTAATTATGAGAGATGACCATTGGGGGAAAACTCCTGAAACATGTCGATAGACATATGACATATTTCAATAGACACATGTTCTCCAAAATTACATACAGTTAGATTTTAAATGTCATCATCCTGAGGAGATACTTTATAAAAACAGTGGCATAATGGACAGAATGAGAATGAGTTTAGCATTAGGGCTAAAATATGTTTGAAATTTAATTTTAATCAGTAATATTCTGCATTATATTTTGTGTCTTATGGTCCTCAACTATAGAGAAAATAATAATTTCTATTATTTATTACTATGAGGAATAAATAAGGGACATCCCTTGACACAAAGAATGTATAAAATAAACTTAATTCTTCTTTTTTAATAGGTATTTGACAAATGCAGAAAATGGGGTTGACTCTGTTGGGTTAGATGTGTTGTGTATGTGTGTATTTGTATACCTCTCAAAAAAGCAAAATATAAAATACTTTTATTAATGTAACCAATATATCTTTGATGAGGGGACTAGAAATTTAAAATTGGGAAACTAAAATCTGTCTAAGACTTCTTTTTGCCCAATATCTGGGTCAGTATCTGAATAAGTCAAATAATTGCCATGGTCATTTACTGTCATAACTATGAAAAAATGCTGGATTGTAATTAAATGTGTATATCAATGAGTGGTTTTCAAAGTATGGTCTCCATACTAGCATTGTCACCTGAAACATTATTGAAAGCCCCATCCCAAGCCTACCAAAACAGAAACTTCAGAACTGAACACAGCAATACGAATCCTCAGGGTGATTCTGATGCATGCTCAAGGTGGAGAAAATACTAGTGTATATCTTTAAAACATGTACTAAAATCTGGAATGTTACTCATTTCACTACTTACAACTATAAACAAAATACTCCAAAATGGTGCACTTTTAACATAGCAAGTGAAAATATGAATAGTACAGAGAATTCAAAATAATCACATACATTTTATATTGCCAAATTTCCCTCCATATTAGTCTGTTACCTGTACTCCCTTTAACCCAGGTTTCAGAAATGACACTCTTACTAAGTGTTTTCAGATGCTCATCAGTTAGCTGAGAGGTCAGATCTGGAATTGTTTTCAGCATTTTCCACACAGTTCTGTGCTCACGCAATGTTCTATAAGTGGGCCTGAAAGTAAAAACAACAAAAATATTGCAAATTGAGAGAATACAACTGAAACACAAAGAAACAAAGCAAACAATTCTTGATTTTTGAGCTTTCAAGTTTATTTATTTTTTTTTTATGTAAGGTTTGCTTAAGGATACCTATGAAGATACTCTATTTTGTCTAGGTAATCAACTTTTTTTTTTAATGTTTTTATTTATTTCTAGGAGAGAGAGACAGCGTGAGCAGGGGAGGGTCAGAGAGAGAGGGAGTCACAGACTAAATCAGGCTCCAGTCTCTGAGCTGGCAGTCAGCACAGAGCCCGATGCAGGGCTTGAACCCACGAACTGTGAGATCATGACCTATGCGAAAGTCAGACGCTCAACCGACTAAGCCACCCAGGCACCCCTAGGTAATCAACTTTAGATTTATTCTCCTTCCAACACTAAGATACACAACCATCAAAGTTTAAACTTCAGGAAATTACATAATGCCTTTACCTTCTTTTTATAAAAACCTCAGTGCCTCAATAGTAAGACTGTATCTTTTCTTACTAATCATTATAATAATAAAGACCACTTTCATATAGTAAAAAGATTGATTTTTTTTAATCCACTGTATACTTTTGATCCTTTACAAGTACTATTAAAGTTAGATCTAGTGAAACTGCAATTTAACATTTGACAAACACTTTAACAGAAAAAAATGCATATGTAATTTTAAATAAAACACAGTCATCATATGATGAATATTTATTTGCTTCAATCATTAAACTCACTAGTTATTAAATATAATACCATAATAAAGATACAAAATTCAGGTTATCGTAAGTTCTCAAAAGACTAACCTATCATACTACTGCTAAGTGCTCAGTATTTTTCAAGCAATTTAAAAAACTCCATTGTGAAAAATCAGTTTATTAGCAGAAAGGGAATTTGGGATGAACTCAAGTTTGCCAGAAACAGTCCAAATTTAGACGTGATGTCCAGTTAAGCCACCTGGTATGCATGTGTTTGTGCGTGCATTTTACAGGATGATAATATATATTGTGTTTTTTGTTATAGGTTGTAGCAAAAAAAAGTTGGAAAAATAATAGTGTAGTAGATAGTCTTAAAACATAGTCTTGAGAAAACTGGCATACCAAGTCCTCAGAAACTAGCTGTTTCACAGAAAGTAGTTGGAAAGAGCCAGGAAGTTAACTGTGTTTTGTTTGCTCAATGTTACTTCTTTGTTGCAATGTATTATTAGGTAGCTAAAATTGGCCAGTTTTCTAGCATAAATGAAAAGCAATAAAGAAGATCCAGAAATACAGGAAATGATTATAAAAGTCAAGCGTTTGTTGCTCTCATGCAAGAGCAAAAACAAAAATTAAGGGGCGCCTAGGGGCTCAGTCAGTTACGCATATGACTTCAGCCCAGGTCATGATCGAAGGGTTCCTGCGTTTGAGCTCCTGTCCGGCTCTGTGCTGACAGCTCAGAGCCTGGAGTCGGATTCCAATTCTGTGTCTCCATCTCTCTCTGCCCACACTCTGACTCTCTCTTTCTCATTCTAAATTAGAAGAAGAAGAAGAAGAAGAAAGAAGAAAGAAGAAAGAGAAAGAGGAAGAGGAAGAGGAAGAGGAAGAAGAAGAAGAAGAAGAAGAAGAAGAAGAAGAAGAAGAAGAAGTTTTGCCTTCTCAACCAAGCCTATTCTCTCAGAAAAACTTAAGATAGCCTACATTAAGAGAAAGGCAGGCACAAGGAGGAGAAATAAGCAAGAACTTGAAAACAATGTCTAGAACAAAAACTTGGATTTGGTTATGGTATGTAAAGGATACTGGAGACCAGAAACCCTGACAAATGATTAGCACCGTCGCCCACCGTTCTGAAATCCCCTTGAAACTTTTCAACTGATTCTAACATACATGCATGTGTTTACCATCCTCAGGATGATAAATCAAGACATTCAGGTCTGAAAAGTGGGCCTCTCAATTTCTCAATTCCTACCTTTACTATTTGTTGGGAACTTTTTTACATATAGTATACCCATTCCTTGCTTATCACACTTTCTGGTCTACTCTTAATGTACAAAAACTGGTGGTAAAGAAATTGGATTAACAAGAAAGAACAATTCACACATTGAAAGATGTTTGGAAAACTATAATGCCCAAACTGTTATTAGTAGTAAGGAGTTGGTGGGGTTTTTTTTAAATTAACTTTGTCATTATTATCATTATGATCATTATGAGTGATCTGATCACATACAATGGTGTGAAAGGAAATGTTATTCCCTTGAATTTTCATTAAGTCACCTCTATGTCTCTTCTTGGCCCTAAATCCAGCTGATCACTAAAAGCAAAATGTTAGTATATTCCAAGTATTTGTAAATATATCAGTTGGAAACAAAATAATTGCAGGATTTTCCTCTTAATCCTTTTTCTCCAGGTGATTATATCAAACCTAAAAGCTTATAGAGTCGTGACAAGTTGCATAGCTGGCTTCTGATGATGGGTACCTATGTGCACTGGCATCTGATAAATTGAAGCTATCATGTATAGTCACTGGTATCCATGCTGGCATCCTCTGAATTCCTAAATGTTTCCAGTTGTAGGTACACATGATCTAGATTTTTGTTAAACTCTTTTAAACCTATTGACTTTTTCACTCTCAGCTAATTCTTCCCCCTATTTCTTGTGGTATGAAGAGAGTTTAATCACTTTAGTGAGTACCTCTGAGGTAATGAGATCCTGATTAGGACTCTCTTAAAGCCTCTCCTAGTTCATTCACATTTACTTAGATGTGTAAATGAAATGGAGCTATTGCATTTTGCTAAAACAGATGTAATCTAACAGTCCCCAACTACTAGATTCAAGAGTTAAACAAAGCAAAACAAAACAAAACAAAACAAAACCCTGGCATTTTCCTCATAACAATATTGCATCTCTTCTGATGCAAGCTACATTTAACTTAAATGTTGAGTATACACAAAGGTTAGTTTCCTGTGCTGGCTGATTTATATGGTTTTTCTTCAAGGACTTAAAGACTCTTGAGTAAAAATATGTAGTCTTCCAGGCTTATTCCACTCACAATTCTTTTCTCCAAGAGGTGGTGCAAGTATACATGGGAATTGACACTGTTCTTCTGGCAGGGACTAGAGGAACAGTTGGTCTGCTTCCGATGATAATTTCACTGAAGAAATATAATCAACTTATATTACAGAACACTTAAACACAGCCATTAAGCTAGGGTAGGATGTTTGCCAATAAAACAAGAGGAAATCAGAGCAGTCAAGTACAAGAAAGGGGATAATACAATAGTGGAATATAAGAAACAATATTAAACTGAGAATCAAAGAGGTTAATTTCCTCAAGAGTACATAGCTAATAATAAAAAAAAAAGAAACTGAAATACTGAAACTGCTGAGGGACGAAGAAATCATGCTGTTAACACACACCACACACAAACACACACACAAAAAAACTAAATTTAAATACAATAACTACAGACACTCAAAATAAATTAATGAGAAAAAGTACACAATTTTCTAATTTAAAATGGAGTCAAATATTATGCTTAGAAAGGTCCACATGATGACTTTAGGCAATATATTAAAAATTTAATATAACTAGTCAATAAAAGAGAAATAGAGTATTTGGCTGCATCTTTTCAAGAAGATATAATCTAGGCTATTACTGAATCAGGGATATAATGCAAAATCTTATGTAGAAAGATAAACCTACAATATTGGTGACAAGTTATTAATGCATACATTGCATAATTGAAAATATATCATAAATACTCTTGGGGGCAAGATTATAACTGAATCTTAATGATCTGATTTTACAATTGAAAAATACCATAATTAAAATAGTCACTGCAGACACTCAGTTTTATGAACCATAACTTAATGATTCAGAAATTAATGCCTTCTTAAAGATTGTTTCCTTTACATAGATGATTTAAACTGTCAATTTATCTCTTCAGTTATTGCCATCAATTGGTTTCTTCTTTCTTTAAAACAAGATAACATACACTAGGCCATACCTGAAATAATAAATTCTGTATTATTTCTTCCGTTAATCTATAATTCTAAATTGTTGAGTATAGCTTGACAAAAGAATGGGATAGTCTCTCTGTTATTTATTTATTCACATTAATTTAAAATACATAAACTGTTTAATTTGAAGAATTATCTGACTACCCAGGTATTAGAAATTCTGTTAAGAAAGCTTCCTGTTCTTTTCTAGTCAAATAGAAAAGAAAAACAGGCAAACAAAGAAACCCGGGAGTAATTCTCATTGCAAGACTTCATTTATGGTTACCAGTAGGCCCATGAAGGTCTCTAAAAATGAAAGTAAACATCAGAGATGCGAATTAAATTTTTTTTTTACTTCTCAATCACTTAAAAGCATCAAAGAAAAGGTCCTGTCATAAAACAATCAATTTTTAGTTGGAAAAAAAGATATTTGGAGATACAGCTGATTCACAAACTTGAAAAGCTGTCAAATTAAAGAGGGATTAAGATTATTGTGTCTGACAGTTATGAATAAAGGTTATAAAGGGGCCTTTTTTGTAATTAAAAGGTACAATTAAAAATATTAAAAACAATAAAATAGATCAATCTTTGTGGACACACACACACACAAAGTCCTCCTGCTTGTTGAGGTTCACACTTTATTTCAGTAATGGCTGAAAATTACCAACTAAACAGAAGTCAACAGGAGGCTCAGTCTCATGTCCATTGGAAACTTGATAATCCTCTGATATCCTTGAGAATTTGGGGGAATTTATGTTTCTCCCACCCAGTTGTTTCTTGTTGATTTCCTACCTAACTGAATGCTTAATTTCTGATCTAGATGGCACAATTTGCTATGGTCAGTTTTATTTGTTTTCTTTTAAATAACATCTTATCATTCCTATATATAAGAGGTTAGAGAGAGAATTTTTTGTATTTTCACTAGTACTATCATGGGGTTCTTTATATAAGTTCTGTACAAGAGCAATAGTATTAAAAAACAGAGCAGTTTTTTAACCTAAATTTTACATAGAGGTACCTTAAGTAAGGTCTATAAAAGCTAAATTTTTTAAAAAAGTATAACTATACTAGTTTAAGGAATGGGAAAATAGGTCAGTTTCCACACAAGGTATAGTTTCTACATGTACCAACATGGTCACCTGAAGGAGCTGTGAAAAATCCACAGGGCTGATGGAAAATTATAGGAGATGCAAGCTTCCTTTCAACATGGATATTCTATTATTTTAATTCGTTGATTTCCCACTATATTTTATTTTATTTTACTTTATTTTATTTATCATATAATTACAAGGAATTACATGTTCTGGTTCAATCATTCCTTCTAAAATGAGAAAGTTCAGTCTTAGACATGTTAAATAATTTGCCCAAATTATATGGATAATAAATAGTGGAGCCAGGATTTTATCCCAGGCATTTTCACTCTGGAGCCTAGATCCCCAAACTTAGCCACTATACTAAGTCAAATCTTCTAGTGATTTTCACTTATTTTCAGTGTTAGGGTAACTGAGTTAGGGCAGGAGCTGTTCCAGATTTTGCTGAGTCTGACACAAAAATAAAAAAGAATACAAATTTACAAATTAAAAAACTGGTACAAATGTGAATATAGTTGACCCTTGAACAATTCAGGAGTTATGGGCATGAACCCTCCCACACAGTCAAAAACCCACATATAACTTTTAACTCCTTCAAAACTTATGTACTAAATAGCCTTCTATTGATGAGAAACTTTACCAATTAAACATAAATGGTTGATTAACACATATTTTGTATGTTATATGTATTATACACTGTATTCTTATAATAAAATAGAAAAAATAAAACATTATTATAAAAATCACAAAGAAGAGAAAATACATTTACAGTGCTATACTGTATTTATCAAAAAAAAAATCTGTTTTAAGTGGACTATACAGTTTAAATCTGTATGTTCAAGAGTCACTTGTAGTTATTTAGAGGGGCACCTGGGTGCCTCAGTTAGTTAAGCATCTGGCTTTGGCTCAAGTCATGATCTCAAGGTTTGTGGGTTCAAGCCTCGCGTCAGGCTCTGTGCTGACAGCTCAGAGACTGGAGCCTGCTTCAGATTATGTGTCTTCCTCTCTCTATGCCTCTCCCCTGCTCATACTCTGTCTCTTTCTATATCAAAAATAAATTTTTTTAAAAAGTCAATTATAGTTATTTAGAAAGAGAAGAAAGCAGTACAAATTATAGTTTTTAAAAGCTGGATGGTTTTAAAACATCCCAAATCCAGAAAAAAAAAATGTTACAGTACTCTTATTAATTAGTTGCTTAAGGACATCTATTATATTTATTTTTATAAAATTTGTCCTGCATTTCTTATCTATTTTCACTTTGCATGACAACAATTTTATATTATTTTTTATTGACAGAATAGAGTCTTCTCTTGAGCTTAGTTGGTAGAATTCTAAACTTATTCTTAATAATTTAGCTTCACAACTGATTATTAATAACGTAAGTTTTCAGGATTCCTATCAAATTTGGGAAAATCCATCTCCACATTTCTTTCATCTATGACATATAAGATTTGAAAAGCTTTTCCACAGATTCAGTTCTCACCATATATTCTAAAGTATGTGCCAGTCCATGGCCCACATGTTCCTGGTACTGGGTTGCCATGGAATGGTTACATATGGTGGTAAGAGCTCTGTTTCTGTTTCTTTATGTTGACATGCTGTTGAGTCCACTCTGTGTGGGAGGGTTGTTCCTGATAGCCATTCCTACATATGCATAACTAGCAATAACTTGAATATATAGCAGTGACTAAGAACCAAAAATCATATCTCATCAGACCAAACAAATATATCTCTCACGCAATTTTCCGTAAACTAAATCCCCAAAATGGCTCAAGCCATTCCAATTCCTGGTGCCACGAAAATAAAACATAGGTAAGGGAAATTCTCTGGCAAAGGGAAAAAAAGTGATCACAGTCAAAATATCTTACTTATGCACATTTTGCAGAAACTGTAAGCATGTGAATAAATTTCTACGGCTTCTCTCAGAGTCTTGGATGAGACTCGGAAATCAAATGACAGACTTTAAGTTTCCTTACTTTCTAGGTAAATCTACCTCTGAGGTAAGCAAAAGAAACAATAAGAAAAAAAAAACAGTATTAGTAATCAATGTTGATTAAAACAGGTTGAATCTAGAGTGAAAGGTAGGCTAAAAAAAAAAAGAAAAAGAAAGAGAAAGCGCATGAAGTCAGAAACATAGAGCAAAGTAAAATCATGAGTCTGAATCAGAGTCCATGGAGAAATTGCCTCAAATTTACAGTTGGGGGGAAAATGGTAGAAACAGCACAGTAAATCATCATCCAAGAGCAAAGTACTTGGGAATCTGTTACATTTGCGTATATTTGTCCCTAGAACATAGGACTTGTATGCCAGCCACATGAGTTCCTCAAAGGCCCTCCAAATTTGCCAAATTTCATGCCCTTATGTGTGAGGATACATGAACATTTTCAGAAACTGCACAGCTAAAATATCTGGGCTTTAGAAGGTACAGAGCATTTTATCAAATGTTTTGTGAGCCAGAGATTTGTGGGATAGAAAAATCCAGCTAAAAGATTACTTTAATTAAAGGATACACACATGCATACCCGTGGGCCTCCTTAATAGTTTTCAAAGCAGCATTTATGACATTTAGAAAATTATTTAAAGAGTTTTGAAAAGCAACCCTCCCCATGTCATTTATTTATCCATTTTTTTCTGTATGTTTTCAAGTAATTTACTATAAAAATTTTTTCTGGAAACCAGTGTGTACTTGAAACTTTTCATGAATCACTAATCATTAATATGCACATCACTTTCCGTCTGACTTCTCATTTGAAAAGCCTAATCAGTCAAGGATGAATGAACAGAATAACAACTGATTTTATTTGATCATCCAAATTCATATGACACACATTGATTATTATCAGTTTTTCCAGAAATTGAGTTGGTCATTCATATGGAGTGCAGACATCAGAATCACAGCATGATTTGGGTTCTCCTTGCTATTTCTATACACAGTTGAAAGTTGAAAGATCAGTGACAGCAACTTTAACTCATCAAGATTTAAAAAAAAAAACTTTTTACCATTAGAAAACAGATTATTTTTTAAAATGTCATCTTTCTCCTTGTTGTTTGGGGGAAGATGGCTGTGCTTTTCCTTAATGAAGGGGAGAAATTAAAAGACACGTACCACCAGAATAAAATTGCAGATTTCCCTTCATTTTACAAGAACATGACTGAAGAAAATAATAAACAAAGCTGCTAACTAGAATTTCTGTAAAAGAGTGGGGGCATCATAAAACAAGTTTCAAATAGCTTAACTTTCTATGTATTCATGATTCGAATACCAAACTTGAGAATTTGGAGAATCCTCAGGAAAAGAACTTCCCCAAAGAGCACTTCCATAGAATCTTTCACAAACTTAGCCCATAAGACATGAGTGCTTAGCAACAGCCACATAAAAAAAAGAGCATAAGTAAGGTCTCAAAATACAGTTGGCTCTCAACACGAGTTTGAACTGTGTGGGTCCAGTTACATGCAGATTTTTTACAGTACAGCATTCCAAATGAATTTCCTCTTCCTTATGGATTTCTTAACAACATTTTCTTTTCTGTAACTTACTTTATTGTAAGAATACACAGTATACAAATACATAGAACATATAAAATATGTTAATAGACTGCTGATGGTATTAGTAAGATTCTCATCAATAGTAAACTATTAGTAGTTTAAGTTTTTACAGAGTCAAAAGTTATACATGGATTTTCAACTACGTGGGGGTGGGGTGCGGGCGGAAGGCTGGTGTTCCTAACCCCTGCATTGCTCAAGGGTCGATGCACTTCAGAAGTTGCCTGTATCTCACTCTCTTAACACACTTAGCAGCAGTAAACAAAACATTCACGGATTACTGAAATATATAGATGTTTACAACTTTTATTTAAGGTTTTCTACATTTTTTATGCTTAGACATTTGAAATGGCTGCTTCCAAGATACAAAATTGATGAGATGAATTTTTCTGTAAAAGAAACTGACAGGCAATTTTGTTGGGAATCTTAATTATTCTTAACTAAATCACCCTATTTCTCTTTTCTGTGCTCAAACGAACAAAATAACTACATGTCAGATTCAGAAAGCAAGCAACAGCATCTACCTACATTTTGGATTTTTGTGTTCAGCTTTAAAAAAGCCTCTACTGTCTGACCATTCATTCATTCATTTATTCAGCAAATAGTTTTGTGTAATGGTTAACTTCAGGTATTATTCTAAAAAAATAATTATTCTACTATTTGGCATATATAATGTAAAGACAAATATGCTCCTTGCCTCACACAAATTTAAATTCAAAGAGAAAGTCAGGGGTGCCTGGGTGGCTCAGTCAGTTAAGCATCTGACTTGGTTTCAGCTCAGGTCATGCTCTCATGGTTTGTGAGTTTGAGCCCTACATCGGGCTCTGCACTGACAGTATGGAGCCTGCTTTGGATTCCCTCTCTGTCTCTCTCTGTCTGCCCTTCCCCCTGCTCTCTTTCAAAAATAAATAAATAAAAACTTTAAACAATTTAAAGAGAGTCGGACATTAAACACAACTTATGTCTGTGAAAGTGTATACTACTATATTCTACGGGAAGGAATAGTGAGACCTACCTAGTCTAGAGTTGTCACAAAATATTTCTCTGAAATGATGGTGTATAAACTGACATCTTAAGGATAACCTGGGAAATGAGGAAAGGGAAGATAACAGTGTCGCATGCATAAGTAATTGCTTGTCCAAAGGTCCAGAGTCAAGTATTCAAGAAACACAGTGAAGAAAGCCCAGACTGGTTGGAGCAGAGTTGGCAATGAGGAAATTGGACATAAAATGATGCTAAAATGATAGACAAGGTGAAATCCTGGAGGGCATGTAAAGAATTCCTGTGAAGAGTTCCCGTGGAGAATTTTAGACCTCGTCATAAGGAAAGGTAAAGTCATCCAAGGGTTTTATTAGGAAGAATAACTGAACAGATTTGCATTTGTGAAAGTTCACTCTAGCTGAAGGGAACAGATTAGGATATTGTAAGATAATACACTAAAATCGGGTAGAAGGATATTATAGATTATATATGAAAAATTCCATCTAGTAGGTAAAGTTCTTAAAATTAGTTTGGAATTTGTTAAGTGAACTTAATGGGCCATACAAAATACAGTACAATTCATTGTCAGTCAATTCGTCCTGCCATAGGGGTAACGTCAGTATCACCAATATTATTGATACCATGACTAGAGAAACATCCTTTGTCTAGATGGCCAACGGGTAATTCCAATTTGAAAATTTTCAGTCCAAAATAATCTAATATGTTTACTGTCTTGAATTTCTGAACCCTATTTCAGTTATTGTCAAAATGGTAACCAGGAAAAATTAAATATAAGAAACATCCTGTTATTCCTTCTTTAAGAGCGTACCTTCAAGATATATTCTATTTTCATCTAATGTTAGGACCATGAAAATCTACAAACTTAAATTTAATAGGTTAGTTCTAACTTTTCCATAATTTGAGGGGAAATGTATGTTAGCAAAGTCACTAATAGTCATATGTATCAGATGAATGGATGGGTGAACGGATAGAGTTGCAGACATATATATAATAAAAATATTTACATATCTGTATATGAATATCTATGGATATTTTGAACATCATGTTTCTACATATCTGAAGAAAGAGATATTGACCCGTAAACAGACATTAAAATAGATATTGAAATCTATAGATACTAATCTAAACCTATATATGTGATATATACAGATACATATCTTTGATATATAGATGTATATCTGTTGATATATAATGAAATATGGCTATATAATTATTTTAATTTTTAATATAAAAACGTTCCTTTTTTAGAAGATTGATAAGAAAATCCATTAGGCACTGAGTAAAAAGAAAACTAAAATCTTCCTTAATGTTGTCAATCATGTACTTCAATATTTGCTTCTCAGTAAGAAAAACTGATAATGAAATAGGTTTTTTTAAACTATGATAATTAGCATTTCTATTTTCTTCTGAGATGCATAAAAAAGTTTGGGCAAAATTTAGTGCTATGACACATCAAGTATGTTAGCTAAGGTATGCTATATACTACATTTAAAAGTTATTTATTTATTTATNAATTCATGAATAAGTTTAAAATAGTAATTAAATTTATAATAAATTTAAAATAGGAAAATGTATTGTAGGCCACAGAAAATATATGTATCAAAGAACAGATTTTTATTTTTTTCTCAATGGTTTTATACAGTTTATAAGAATAATATCTTTTGCCATTGCTGGGATTTTTTGTTGTTTTTTTGTTTGTTTTCTTTTTAAATTTGTAAGGGATGGAAGTGGATATGGTGAGAGTGATAGCTATAGAACATAGAATGGAACTGGTAAAGAAGTATTTTTACTTCTTAATTAGATTGAGTAGTTAGAGAGAAAAAAAATTGTAGGAGACCATGAGGTTCCTACTTATGAAATAATAAGTATGGTGATGGAATTTAATGAGATGGAAGAGGCTTTACAAGAAGCAAGTTTAGTGGAATGAACAAGAGTTTAGTTTTAGATTTGGAAAGTGAGGTATGCCAAGTGATCACATCAACTAGATAAATGTTCCAAAAGCAGAATAAATGCTAGTAGGAATCTGATTCTGGGAAAAAATAGATTACCAGGGAATTGATTTACTCTCTAGCCCAAAACAACTAAAAAATAAGATAACATATGTGAAATACTGGTTTTACAGACACTGAATATTAAGCAGAGAAAAAAACCGTATTCCTTGGGAATGAGATACAAAGGTAAGACATATGACTTTCCTAGTGGACAGAAAAGAAAGAAAATTTCTATGCTGTAACATGAGAGGAAACCCAGTCTTCCAGAATTGAAAAGACATAGCTAAGAGTCAGGAGACATTAAAGAGGTCAGAATCCACACAGAAAATTATTGTAGAGGAGAAAAATGCAAAAGTATGAAAGGGGGCTCCAAAATTTACAGAGTACTTGTTGAGTCTTTAGTATTATCATTGTTTGCATGTGCATAAATTATCGTAGGCTGGAAACTGAACCACCTAAAAATATCAGAGGAAAAAATAGGTGAAAGCTCAACCACAACCATGTCTGGAAATAGTTCTGTTTTCCAGAATGCAGGGTGGAAACCTTGTCATTCATGGGGCATGGGATAAAGTACTCATGAAGGTTTTGCTTTTCTATTAGGGAAAAAAATAACCCTAGACTAAATTCTATACCGATCCTGGCTAACAAAATCTAAAATCAAAATTTGAAAGGATTATGGTGTTTTTCATTTTTTTAATGTTTATTTATTTTTGAGATAGAGAAAGAGTGAGAGAGAGAGTAGGGGAGGGGCAGAGAGAGAAGGAGACACAGAATCTGAAGCAGGTCCCAGGCTTCCAAGCTGTCAGCACATAGCCTGACATGGGGCTTGAACTCATGAACTATGAGATCATGACCTGAGCTGAAGTCCAACACTTAACCAATTGAGCTACCCACGCACCACAATGGTATTTCTAAAACTCAACTAATCCTGGAAAAAAGCTCAAAATTATTTATAATAATATAAAAATATTCAGCATCCAATGAGGTAAAATAGTCACAAAGTCTGATATACAATAAAATATTACCAAGTATGCAAAGAAGCAAATACTTCTACAGCTTCAAGGGTAAACATCAAATATACAATGATGGTNTATGGAACATTACCTCCCAACAAGAGCAGAATATATATTATTTTCAATTGTACACAAAACATTTACCAAGAAAGATAATATTATGTATCATGAAACATGTTTCAGTATATTTTAAGGAACCATATCATGAAATGTATATCTGCAGAGCACAATAGAATTAAATTAGAAATCAAAAATAAAAAGTTCTCTGAAATATTCTCAAACATGTGCAAAATGAATAACATATTTCTAAATAACCCATAGATCAAAAAAAAAAAGAAAAGAAACCTTAAGGAGAATTTTCATTTTGAACCAAATGAAAATAAAAGTTCAATATATTAAAATTTGCAGGACACAGCCAGAGTAGCAGTTAGAAACATGCCACTAAATGCCGATATTAGAAAGAAGAAATGGTTAGAAAAATGACCTCAGCTTCCACCTTAAAAAAAAAAAAAAGAAAAAGAAAAGAAAACCTAAAAGAAGAAGAGAACTGAAATAGAAATCAAGCAGAAGAAAAGGAATATTAAGGATTGGAGTAGAAACCAAGATGCAGGAGGGGAGAAAATAAATGGAATAATGAAATCAAAGGGTGGTTCTTTGAGATCAATAACTTTTATAAGCCTCTAACCATATTGAGCAAGAATAAAATAGTGAAGATACAAATTATGAACACAATCTCTTGTAGATTATTTTGATACTAAGAGTAACAAGTGAATATCATGAGCAACTTTACGTCAATAAATTCTACAATTGGATAAAATGGATAGATTTCATAAAAGATACAAAAATACTTACTGATTGTCACCCAAGAAGAAAGAGATAATTTGCATGGTCATGTATCTAATTTTAAAACATTAAAAACTTAAATGTTTTTTAAAAATTAAAACATTAAGTTTGAAATTACAAAAGTGAACAAGGAAATCGTGAAAGGTTGTATCCATGTATTACATACTGTCTTGATTGCAATAATGGTTTCAGAGATGTATGTATCTTTACTAAATGTATCAAATTGTACACTTTATTTTTTTAATGTTTATTTATTTATTTTGAGAGAGAGAAAGAGAGAGAAAGCACAAGCAGGGAAGGAGGAGAGAGAGAGGGAAAGAGAGAATCTGCCATGTCAGCATGGAGCCCAACATGGGGCTCAATCTCAGGAACCATGAGATCATGACTTGAGTCAAAATCAAGAGCCGGTCTCTTAACTAACTGAGCCACCCAGGAGCCCCAAATTCTACATGTTAAATATGTGGTTTATTGAGTGTTAATGGTAGTTCAATAAAATAGATTTAAAAAAAAAGAATAGATGCTCTTGATTTAAAATCCAGACATTATTGTGTTAATCATCCTCTCCCAAAGTATTTTTTTAAAAAAATTGCAATATAGAAACAATAACAAAATATCAAAGCGATAAGGGAGGATTTCATAAATTGATAAGAGGATGCCTCACATTTCTGGGGAGGGGGGAAGTGTATAGAAGAGGGTAGACAGAGAAGCACAATAAAGAAATCCAAAGGCGAGAACATTAGTTATTTTACTGAAGTCCTTAAATCTTTCAGCTTAATGGAAATTACTTATTCAGAGATTCAATTAGTTTCTTTAGAAATGTTCAAGCCCTTGCTTCCAGTTATCTACTGCCATCAAGGAATCTCTGCCCTTAGGTTTTGTGAAACCTTTGTGTGTTCTAGACATAGTTTGCAGGGTCAAGAGAATATGACCACTTCCTATCCTTCAACTGTTACCAGTCTGATACATCCTCATTTTCACTTGTATTAATGTAACAATCTATTAAATGGACTCCCTAATTACACACTTGCTTAATATTACAGTCAAAAGAGCCTTTAAAAGTGTAAGATTTTCTCTCCGGATTTCCTCAGCTCTAAGAAAAAGCCCAAGGTTTTACAATGGACCAAATTATCAGTCTACCCACATGTCCTAAAGTTCTTTGACTTATTCATTCCAATATTGTCACATTCGTCTCTTTGCTACCCTTCAAAAAAACCAAGCAAACTTCCACCTTAGCGTTTTTTCATTTTATTTCTTCTGCTTCAAAAGTCCTCTCTCAAGATATCTGTACTGTATACTCTCTCACTTCATGTTTTTGCTCAAATGTCAACTTCTCAGTGAGACTTTCTCTGAGAACTTCTAGATAAAATTTAATAATTCACCTCTACTTCTACTGAAACCTGTAATTCACAAATTTTTCTCCATAATACTAATCACTTTCTGACACATCATATATTTTCTTATTTGTTGAAAAAATAAAATATTTTACTTTTTCCTTAAGACACTTCTACTGAGTAATAAATTCCCCAAATTGCTTTTAAGCTTAAGGACTAACAATTTACTTACAGCAAGCGAATTTTACTTTAATGTCTATCATTACTACATTACACTATTTTATCATCTCTATATACCTTCTTCAACTACTCAAATCATGCCAAACCTTCAATTTGTTTAAATTATCCCCATAGCTTTATAATAATTAAATTTTAGTACAGTACAAGATTTTATAATTTATTTATTTATAATTATTTTCTATTTGACTATAACATGATAAATTAATTAAGGAATAGGAATTGCATCTATCTCCCAGTTACTGGTTACAGTGTGATAAAGTAGAGATCTAGAACTTCTGGATAGGAAGAAAACTGAGTGCTTGGTGTTCTATATATCACAAAAATGCATAATAAAAATGATAAGAAGCACTGTGTTAATCTCTGTGTCATTGGTTTTAAGAAAAGAAGCCACAGTTCTTCAGATGCTGATACTCATTATTAGTGCTAGATTTGTTTAGTGATGTGTAGAATTTAGAAATCTGCAATTGTATTGTAAAATTTTTTCAGTATTGTAATTCTTACAGGCAAATAACTTAATTATTTTGAGGATAAAATTCTCTATCTTCCATCTTTTTCCTTCATTGAAACAATCACTTTATACAATAATTTTGAACATTTTGAAGTTTCTTAGGAATGAAACCATTGTCCTAACAGGAGAGGGAGGCCAACCATAAGAGATTCTTAAATACAGAGAATAAACTGAGGGTTGCTGGAGGTGGAGGGGCGGTTAAATGAATGACAGGCATTAAGAAGGGCACTTTTTGGGATGCACACTGGGTGTCATATGTAAGAGATGAATCATTGGCTTCTACTCCTGAAGCCAAGACTACACTGTATGTTAATTAACTTGAAAACAAATTTAAAGCATTTTTTTGCAAAAAAAAATGTGACAAGAATATTGTTAAAATAACTGTCCTATTAGAAGCAAGTGAATGTGCAAAGATCCTGAGGAAGACAAGAGAAGCTGACAAAAGATTGAGGTAGCCAGAGAAAAATGAGAAGTGCTGGACTTTGGGAAGAATGGGCAGGGCCAGATTCTTCAGGCCATGTGAGGATTTGTTAAGGAGTTTAGCATTTTATTAGAAGGGAAACAATAATTTTGTCTCTGCTTCAACATCATAGAATGGAATCAGGAAAGTCACCTCAGCATAGGGGGTGGTGTCTGGAAAGAGGCTTGAGGGAGCTTAGTGGGTTGGTAGCAGTCTGTCTTGATCAGTCTGGTGATTTCTCAGATGTATCATTTATTTATTCAGATGTCAAACTGCAGTCTTATAATCTCTGCAGTTTTCTGTCCATACATTTTACCTTGATAGAATAAAAATGTGTTAGAAGTTGAAATTTGAAAAAAAAAAAAGAAGAGAAACAATAAGTCAATAAACAGATTTAACTAGAGAACAAATGAAATTCAGTATATATTTTGAAAACAGCTTTCCAGCAGCTATGATTACCAAACTAGAAGGCAGTAGTTTGGGGCACCAAGAACCTGCAAATGAGGCTATTGCAGTGTCCAGGTGAGATGACATCATTGTGAATGGAATGAAGCAAGACAAACCCTATATTTTAGAGATAACTTTAGAGATAACTTTATATTTTAGAAAAGACTTAGTGATGTTGGGGTGTAAAAGGGATAGTAAGTGTCAGGTATGATGCCCAGGTTTGTAACTTGATGAAACTTGGGCTTATTTACTGAAAGACAGAGAGACATGGAAAAGACAAGTTTTAGAGTCATTGGGAGTAGGGTAGTTGGGCAGTAGAAATCAAGAGTTCTATTTTGGATATAGTAAGTAGGAGATGCCTAATGGGCCTTCAAAGAGATACTTCCATACATGAATGTAGAGCCAAAGAGAGAAAAAAAAGTCATGGCTTATTTGTTTTTGTAATCTCACAATGTCTAAGAACTATATTTCATTTCACATAATACTTTAAATTAGAATTTTCCATAACATTCCATAATATTTCCCTATATTTAACTTAGAAATTTCACTTGTAGGAAGTTCTATTTAGGAAACTAAAAATGTGGGCAAAATTCATTTACTATAATTTTATCATATGCTATAACAAAGAACCAATATAGGAACATACATAAATAAGATGTGAGCAATATTACAGAGAAAGGGCAGACAGGATTTGATGACTTATTAGCTATGAATGCTAGGAAAGAGGAGTCAAGAATGAGACTTAGAAAAGATGCATGGTATGACTTTGATATTTTTGAAGTTGTTGAGCTTGTTTTGTAGTCTAATATGTGATCTTTTCTAGAGAATGCTCTGTGTGCACATGAAAGGAATGTGTATTCTGCTGTTTTAGGATAGAATTTTCTGACTATATCTGTTAAATCTATCTGGTCCAGTGTGTCATGCAAATCCACTGTTTTTCTGTTCAGATGATCTATCAGTGTAAGTGGAATTGTTAACACTGTGAAATTAGAAATCAACCACAAGAACAAAAATGGAAAGACTACAAAACATGGAGGTTAAATAACATGCTACTGAACAATGAATGGGTCAGGCCAAGAAATCAGAGGAAATCAAAAAGTATTTGAAAAGGAATAGTCCAAAACCTGTGAGATACAGCAAAAGCTGTATAAAAAGGAAGTTTATAGCAATAAAAGCTTACCTCAAAAACAAGAAAAATCTCAGATAAACAACCTAATTTTACACCTACAGTAGCTACTAAAAAAGCAACAAACAAAACCCCAAACCATCAGGTGGAAGGAAATAAAAAGGTAGAGCAAAAATAAATGATATTGAAACTAAAAAATATCCAAAAGACAATAGAACAAATTAATGAAACCAGAAGCTGGTTCTTTGAAAAGATCAACAAAATTGATGAACCTCTGGCCAGACTCATGAAAACAAAAAAAATAAACAAAAAACAGAGAGAGAGAGAGTAAAGACTCAAACAAATCCACCAATGAAGGAGGAGAAATAACAACCAACACCACAGAAATACAAATAACTTTTATAAGAGAATATTATGAACAACTGTAATGTCTACAAATTAGATGTCTGAGAAGAACTGAATAAATTCCTAGAAACATATAGCCTACCAACATATAGCCCTCCTGAAGGAGGAAGAAATAGAAAATTTGAACAGACCAATTACCAGCAAGGAGATTGAATCACTAATCAAAAAACTCTGAACAAACAAAAGTCCAGGATCAGACTTCTTCACAAGCAAAGTCTACCAATCTTCTAAGAAGAGTTAATACCTATTCTACTCAAACTATTCCAAAAAATATAAGTAAAACCCAAATTCATTCTATGAGGCAAGTATCACCCTAATACCAAAACCAGATAAGGACACCTCCAAAAGGAACGATAAGCCAATATCTTTGATAAACATAGATGCAAAAATCCTCAAAAAATATTAACAATTCAAATGTAACAATACATTAAAAAAATCATTTACTACAATCAAGTGAGATTTATTCCTGGGATGCAAGTGTGGTTCAATGTTCACAAATCAGTCAACATAATATGTCACATTATTAGAGAGGATTAAAACCATAGATCATCTCAACAGATACAGAAAAAGCATTTGAAAAATACAATGTCCATTCATGACAAAAGCCCTCAACAAAATAGGTTTGGAAGGATAATGAAGGCCATATATGGAAAAACCCATAGCAAACTCATACTCAATGGTGCAAAACTAGAGCTTATCACCTAAGGTAAGGAACAAGACAAGGATGTCCAATCTTACCACTTTTATTCAATGTAGTATTGCAAGTCCTATCCAGGGCAATGAGACGACAAAAGGAAATACAAGGCATCCAAATTGGTAAGAAAGAAATAAAATTTTCACTATTTGCAGATGACATGATACTATATAGAGAGAACCCTAAAGAGGCCACCAAAAAACTACTAGAACTGATGAATGAATTAAGTAAATTTATAGGATACAAAATCAATGTGTAGAAATCTGTTGCATTCCATATACTAGTAATAAAGCAGCAGGAAGAGAAATTAAGAAAATAATCCAATTTAAAATTTCACCAAAACCAAAAAGATGCCCATGAATAAGCATAACCAAAGAAGTGAAAGATCTGTACTCTGAAAGCTATAAAACACTGATGAAAGAAATTGAAGACAAATAAGAAAATAGAAAGACATTCCATTCTCATGCATTGGAAGAACAAACATTGTTAAAATGTCTATACTACCCAAAGCAATATACAGATTTAATACAATCCCTATCAAAATACCAATAGGATTCTGTACAGAGCTAAAACAAACAATCCTAAAATTTGTATGGAAACACAAAAGAATAGCCAATTAGCCAAGCAATCTTGAAAAAGAAAAGCAAATCTGGAGGTATCACAATGCTGGATTTCAAGTTATACTACAAAGCTGTAGTGATGAAGACAGTACAGTAATGGCACAAAAAGAGAGCAATAGAACAGAAAAGAAAATGCAGAAATGGATCCATAATTATACGGTCAATTCATTGTCAACAAAGCATGAAAGAATATCTAATGAAAAAAAAATAGTCTCTTTAACAAATGGTGCTGGGAAAACAGGACAGCAACATGCAGAAGAATGAAACTGTACCACTTTCTTATACCATGCAAAAAATAAACTCAAAATGGACTAAATAACTAAATGTGAGCTCTGAAACCATAAAAATCCTAGAAAAGAATATAAGCAGTAATGTCTCTGACATCGTCCATAGCAACATTTTTCTAGATGTGTCTCCTGAGACATAGAAAATAAAAGCAAAATAAACTATTGGGACTACATCAAAATAAACATCTTCTGTACAGCAAAGGAAACAATCAGCAAAACTAAAAAAAAATCTACAAAACTAAAAGACAACCTATGGAATGGGAAAAGATAGTTGTAAATGACATATCCAATAATGGGTTAATATCCAAAATACATAAAGAATTTATACAACTCACTACCCAAAAACAAATAATTTAATTAAAAATGGGCAGAAGACACAAACAGAAATTTCTCCAAAGAAGACATGCAGATGACCAGCAGACATATGAAAAGATGCTCAACATAACTCAGCATCAGGGAAATGCAAGTCAAAACTACAATGAGATAATACCTCACAAGTGTGAGAATAAAAAACAGAAAAATACAACATGCTTTGGTGAGGATGTGGAGAAAAAGGAATCTCTTGCTCTGTTGGTGGGAATGCAAACTGTTGCAGCCACTCTGGAAAACGGTATGAAGATTCCTCAAAAAGTCAAAAATAGAACTATGCTATGATCCAGTAATTACAATGCTAGATATTTATCCAAAAATATAAAAACACTAATTCAAAGGGATACATGTATCCCTTTATTCAGCCCAAGTGTCTACTGATAGATAGATGGTAAAGAAGATGTGGTATATATATACAATGGGATATTATTCAGCCATAAAAAAGAGTGAAATCAGGCCATTTGCAACCATATGGATGGAACTAGAGAGTATAATGCTAAATGAAATAAGTCAATCAGAGAAAGACAAATACCAAATGATTTCACTCATATGTGGAAATTAAGAGACAAAACCAGTAAAAGAGAAAGAGAGAGAGAGAAAGAGAGAAATCAACTAAGGAACAGGCTCTTATCTATAGAGAACAAACTGATGATTACCAGAAAGAAGGTGTTTGTGAGATGAGGCAATGAGGCAATGAGGATTAAAGAGTACACTCCTTGTGATGTGCACTGGGCGATGTATGGAATTGTTGAATCACTATGTTGTTCATCTTAAACTAATATAACACTGTATGCCTACTATACTGGAATTAAAACCTTAAAAACAAAAACAAAAACAAAAAATTAAAGAATGAATGAATGAGACTTAGATATGGAACCTGGGTGTTTTGGGTAAGTAATACCTTGCAAAAGATAGCTAAAAAGAAACTTGAATGAAAACATGTGTTTTGTTTATTATATGTTGACTTTGAAGTCATAGTGAAAATTGTCCAAAGAGATTTGAAATTGTGTGAAACTTCTAGGACTCAAGATTAAAAATTTGAGAAATTGTTGAAATCATGAAAAATCAGAGTATTTAATTTCTAGGTCTGCAACATAGTGATATAAATTTGATAACTGAAACTCTTCTAAATAATTTCTAAATTTTCTTGAAATATTAACAGAAAATTCTTATTCACGATGAAATTAGTCTCTTTACTTGTCTCTTACTACAGTATGACAGGAAAATGCAAAGCACTATATTCAAACCATTGCAGAATGCTCAGCACTAGACTGGTTGTGAGGCATTAGTTTCTGAAGATATTATTAATGTATAGTATACTATATCTATTAATTACTTTTATGAAGACTTGAATAAACATATAAGTAATTAGTAGATAACCATCTTATTCTCTTATTTGTAAAAATGAGGAAATTTGAATAAAATATGAGAAAATGCTTATTTCTTGATTCTGAAAATACAACCCTTTTAGAATAGTAAAAGTCATTTTTATATCATGATTTGCTTTTTTTCAATTTTTTAAAATTTTATTTATTTTGAGAGAGAGAGAAGCAGGGCAGAGAGAGAAAAAGAGAGAGAGAGAGAAACTCAAGCAGGCTCGACCCTGATGTGGGGCTCAAACTCATAAACCATGAGATCATGATCTAAGCTGAAACCAAGAGTCAGACACTCAGATTGAGCACCCAGGTGCCCCCTCATGATATGTTTTTAAGAGTGTCATCTTAAAAATAAAAGGAAAGGTTATTAACAAATTAACTTCATGTTTACTAGCTAAATCTGTCTTTAAATATTTCTAATCAAGAAAACATATGCCTTTTATAAAATCTCTTAGTTTTTATGTTTATTATAAACAAGAAAAAATTTAGACCAAAATAATCGTCAGCATTATTTTAAAATTAAAAACAATTCTTATGCTAGTCAATTTTTCTCCAGTGTTAACTGGACACACTTATGAAATTCTTAATAATTTAAAAATATCCTAACTATTGCTTTAAGGTATTGACATTATTATTCTAGAATATATTGATGATTCAAGGATAAGTCAATTTTGACATTCATGTCTAATGTCACTCTTCTACCAATAAAGTCATAGAGGATATCTGTATACTTCTTTTCTCAGTAGTTTGTTTTTAGATGGTGTTGATGAGCATTGTTTTATGAAAAAGTTGGTATTATAAGCTAAACTGAACAAAAATATATTGTAAAAGGCTTCTTTTGTTTTTCCTATCTTCCTGTCATTTATACCTTTGAAAGATGTAATATATTTACATATTTTAATAATATTTCAGAAAAATATAAATGTAATTTTGTGAAAAATTAAAATACTTAAGGGTTTATCCTTATAGTTAGCATTCAGAAATAGATAGTTTACATTATTATTTGCACAAAAATAACTTGGAGTACAGAAACACCTCAAAATGACAAAAATTAATCATCTTACAGATATTTTTAAATGCAATTTACTGGATATTTACATACAAGAAAATGTGTATGTATACATGTTTAGAGATGCCATATTTTCTGGACTTAAACATCAGATTACGTGTAGCCTCTTTCTAATGGAAAGACACTATTTTTTTTTAAAGTTTTGTCTGTAGTTCCATGAATTTCTATTTTATGTATTTGGATGCTATTTAAGTAGGTACCTACAAAGTTAGAACCATTATACCTTCCTGAGTAATTAAACCCTTTATCATTATAAGGTCCTTATAGTAATTTTTCCCTTACAGTCTATTTTGTCTAAAATCAATA
This sequence comes from Crocuta crocuta, assembly GCF_008692635.1. Taxonomy (NCBI): domain Eukaryota; kingdom Metazoa; phylum Chordata; class Mammalia; order Carnivora; family Hyaenidae; genus Crocuta; species Crocuta crocuta. The sequence goes on along the minus strand of NW_027531285.1, from coordinate 3,876,898 downwards.
TAATTATACCAGTTTTCTTTTAATTAGTATTTGCCTCATGTATCATGAGCTTTTTTTAAGTGCTAATTTATTTAAAAACCAACTCATTTGAAACAAAGCACAGAAAGTAAAACATCTGCAATTGTGGCTATAAGCTTTGAAATATTTTCATGCTACAGGAGTCCTCAAAATCACAGATACGAACCACTGAAGTGTGTCTACTATGTTTCCCTGGTTTGGCAGTCCTGGGAAATGAAGTTCAAATTGATATGTTCTTAATAAAACTATTGTTTCAAATGCTTTACTCTTCAAATCAAAGTTAGCTACTGACATTTATGAAGTGAAGTCATGTCACCCTGCTCGAGGGTTCCTGATTCTGCCAGGCATCTCAACTTCACTGAAGCTGCTGCCACTTAGGAGAAGCCGCTGAGTTTGTAACTTTTAAGATGGGAGGGTGTAGGTACTATAATTGTTAGGGATATTCACCTCATGATTACACAGATGGGTTAGTGTTAGAGAATCTTCATCAAATTTGGGGATGATTGGCCCAGCTATATACTCTGATGGGAAGGTGGCATGGGGCTGATTAGATCTCATATTGCCAAATGAGAGACAGACATACTGTCTCTTCAAGGTCCTTGAAAGAAACATGGCTACAGCACTCTGCCCAGTTCACTTATAATGAAGATGCCATTTATTATGCCTTCTGCTTTGTTTATTCTCATTGGGGCTGTTCAAAAATAAAAACTGGCTTGTGGACTGTACAGTTATGAACATTTAAAATATATACTTTGGGACATACTAGTTGTTTCATGTTATAGTTTTTCCCCAAAGACTTTAATTAAGTTCTATGCCAGGAAAGACACAAAGGAATAAGATCACACACTGTACTTTAAACTGTGTTTTAGGAGATGATGCCTTCACAGTAGCCAGATTCTTTTTCTTTAATAATTCAAAATAAATTGTATTCAAATTTTTAAACAATTTTCCAGCTTTGAGATATAACTGACATATAACTGCATGTTAATTAGCACAACATAATGACTTGATTAATGTATGTATTACAAAATGATTCCAACAGTAAGGTTGGTTATTATATCCATTGCCTCACAGTTTTTTCTTGAAGTGAGAACTTTAAAGTCCTACTCTTTTAGAAGCTTTCAAATATATAATACAGCATCTTTAATTATAGTTGCCATTCTGTACATTACACCCCCAGAACTTACTCATCTTATAACTGGATCACCATCATCCATTGCACCTGGCAACCACCAATCTGCTCTGTGTTTCTAGTTTTTTTTTTTAATTTAACTTAATTTATTTATTTATTCATTTATTCATTCATTTTAAAATTTGAGTATAGCTGACACACAGTGCTGCATTAGTTTCAGGTGTACAACACAGTGATTCAACAACTCTGTACATTATGCTATGCTCAGCCCAAGTGTAGCTACCATCTGTTACCACACATTATTATAAAACCATTGACTGTATTCCTCACAATGTAGCCTTTATTCTCATGGCTTATTCATTCCATAACTGGAAGCCTGTATCTCCTACACCCTTTCAGCCATTTTGTCCATCTCTTCACTTCCCTCTCCTCTGATAACTATCGATTTGTTCTTTGTATTTATAGGTCTGATTCTGGTTTTTTGCATGTTTATTCATTTGTTTTGTTTTTTAGATTCCCCATATATGTTAAATCATATGACATTTGTCTTTCCTGTCTGATTTATTTCTTTAGAAAAATACTATCTAGGACCATCCATGTTGTTGCAAACGGCAAGGTCTTATTCCTTTTTTACGGCTGCATAATATTCCATTATATGTGTACATCATATACATTTACAATGCATATGCATACATTTACAATGTATATACATTTACCATGTATATACATTTAAAATGTATATACATTTACCATGTATATACATTTACAATGTATATAATGCCACTTATATACATATTTAATATACACATATAATGCAGCCATAAAAAAGGAGTGTGTGTGTGTATGTGTATGTATATGTATATATATATATATACACACACATACAAACATATATATGCCACATCTTTATCCATTTGTCTGTCAATGGACACTTGGATAAACATAGGGGTGCATATATCTTTTCAAATTAGTGTTTTTGTTTTCTTTAGGTAAATACCCAGAATTATTGGATTATATGGTATTTCTATTTTTAATTTGAGGGTAACTTCCATATTGTTTTTCATGGTGGCTGCACTAGTTTGGATTCCTACCCACAGTGCATTAGAGTTCCTTTTTCTCTTCATCCTTACCAACACATGTTGTTTCTTGTGTGTGTGTGTGTGTGTGTGTGTGTGTGTGTGTGTGTGTGTATGTTTTAGCCATTCTGTCAGGTGTGAGGTGATAGTTCATTGTGGTTTTGATTTGCATTTTCCTATTGATGGAGAACACTGAGCATCTTTTCATGTGTGTGTTGGCCATATGTATGTGTTCTTTGAGAAAATGTCTATTCAGGTCCTCTGCCCATTTTTAATGTGATTACTTTTTTCCTCTCTTAATATTGAGTTATATAAATTCTTTATGTATTTTGCATACTAACCTGTTATTGGATATATCATTTGAAAATATCTTCTCTTATTTAGTTGGTTGCCTTTTTGATTTTTTAGTGGTTTCTTTTACTGTGCAAAAGGTTTTTATCTAGTGAATTTTGCCAGAAGACATATCTAGAAAAATGTTACCAAGGCCAATGTCAAAAAAATTATTACATGTGGGGTGGCTGGGTGGCTCAGTCAGTTAAGCATCTGACTCTTGGTTTTGGCTCAGGGCATGATCTCACTGTTCGTGAGTTTGAGCCCCACATCGGTCTCTGTACTGACAGCTGTGAAGCCTGCTTGGGATTCTCTGTCTCCCTCTCTCTCTCTACTCCTCTCTCTCAAAAATAAATAAATAAACATTTAAAAAATTCTTGCAATTGTTCTCTTCCAGGAGTTTTATGGTTTCATGTTTTCCTGGTATATCTGGTATATATCTGGGTTGTCTTCATTTTCTTGGTAGCATTCTATAAAGAACAAAAGTTTTAAACTTTGATAAAGTCCAATTTATCTCTTTTTTCCTCCTGTTACTTTTGCTTTGGTGTCATATCTAAGAATCCATTGCCAAATCCAAGGTCATGAAGATTGATTCTTATGTTTTCTTCTAAGTGTGACCTCCTACATTTAAGTATTTGACCTGTTTGAGTTATTTTTCTTTTTTCTTTTTTTTTTTTTTTGATGTGGTGTGAAGTAAGAGCTTCACTTCATTCTTTTTACAGTTCTCTCAACACCATTTGTTGAAATGATTATCTAGTGTTTTTGAGTGTATCTCTTTGTATAGTTTTTTTAGCCGTTGCTCTAGGCATTATGTTACACATACATAATATGTCAAAACCTACTGAGGTCACCACTTTACAAGTTTAAGTAAAACAGAAATTTTACCTCTTTTTATGTCCTCTACCTTCCTCCATTTATAATTGTCTTATATATTCCCTGTGTATGCATTTAGAATCATATTAGAAAGTATCATAATTTTTTTTCAAGCATCAAACATAAATAGAATACTCAGGAGGAGAAGGAAAGTCTACCCACATTTTTGCTGTTTCTGTGACTTCCCCCTTTCCGGATGTTTCAAGATTCTTTCTTTTGACATTGCCTAAGTTTAGAGAACTTTCTTTAGCCATTTTTTTTTCTTAGGGTAGGTCTGCTGATGACAAATTCTCTCAGTGTTCCTTCATCGGAGAATGTCTTGATTTCAGCCTCATTCCTGAAGGATATTTTGAGTTGACAGTTCTCTTTCAGCATCTAAAAACTATGTGCCTTTTTTTGTTTCTGAGCTCCATGGTTTCTTTTTATTTCTTTTTCTCTTGGATCATTTTTTAATTTGTTTTCATTACTAGTTAGGTTAACCTGTTTATAATGCATTTATTAGCCCATGAATTTTATTATTTGTAAATTTACTTGTGAATTAGTGTTGATTTTTTTAAATCTTTTGATCCTCTTCACCCATTTCTCCCACACCCACCCCATCTTTGACAACCACCAATCTGTTTTCTGTATCTATGAGCTAGATTTTTGTGGGTTTTTTCATTGTATTTTTTAATATTCCACATATGAGAGAGATCATACAGTATTTGTTTATCTCTGTCTGACTTATTTCACTTAGCACACTATTCTCTTGATCCCCATGAAAGGAAAAGAGTTCTTTTGTTGTTGTTTGTGTAGGCACTTGGATATGGTTGTTTTCTTTTAAATATTAAAAATAGGGGCATTGGGTGGCTCAGTCAGATAAGCATCTGACTTTGGCTCAGATCATGAGATCATGATGTCACAGTTGGTGGGTTTGAGCCCAGTATCTGAATCTGTGCTAATGGCTTGGAGCCTGGAGGCTGCCTCAGATTCTGTGTCTCCCTCTCTCTCTGCCCCTCCCCCATTCATGTTCCCTCTCTCTCTCTCTCTTTTTCTCAGAAAAACAAATAAACATATATATATATATATACATACACTCACTTTTAATTGTAAGTGCTATTATGTTGTTAGTTGGACTAAGTGTACCCTAGCACAGTGCGCCTAGATCAGAGGAGACTCCCAACACCCAGGAATAAGTACATAAGTAATTTAGAAAGCAGGAAAACAGGGCTAAGAGCTGGTGGCCCCGGCATAGCCATGATGTTTTTGAAAGATGGACCAAGAGCCTTGGATTGATTATGGAAGGTGGTGTTCAGATGACAACAGAAACTGTGTCCAGAAGAACAACTTCCACACTATGGCCAACTGAAAGGCTAGTCACACAACATCCTGACTTCAAAAGGTGGGATAGAGATTTATCATGTCTCCAAATTGAAGGCAGACATGGAAGTAAGAATTCCTTTACCTATCATTCCCTCCTAGCCCTGCAAAACTGCAAAAACATAAAAGCCACAGCCAAGAGCTCTTTTCCCCTACTGTACCACGTTGTATTTAAGCAATTATGACTTCACAGATTTAATTCCACTTCCTACAGAAGCTAGAAGAATAATTTCTGAATCAATCCCATTTCATTTATATTCTATGAAAATTCCTAAAAATTATATGATGGGTTTTATGTACAGTTTTGGGACTCAACTAAAAGAATATTCTTCTGCCTCATTTAAATCAACAAAAGCCACTGGCATTTATAAGATATAGTTTGAAGGATTATGCACTGGCAAGGATTATAGCAGTTACTAATAGAACCTGATTCTATACTTATTTGAAATTCAACACTAACCTTTCATAATCTAATGCAAATAAACACATATTGAAATGCAACAAGTGAAATGATACACTCAGATTCTACTATAAAACTAAGGGTTTGGCAGCTCATTAACTACAAAAGAAAAAAAAAGATTACTAGAAACTAAAAAAAGATTGAAATAAGTAATGGGTGCCATAAGCCCTCCTCAAATTATGTAAAAACAGATTTATAGCTTGATCCTGCCAAATGATAGCTGGCAGACTATTAAATTGCTTGGAAAATGAGATATGTTATTTTCTGCATAATGTCACTTACATAACAATGAAAAGTGCTTGCTAATGGTTCTGCTTTAGCTCTTGCTCACTCTCTTTTAGTCCAGAAATGTGTACTTAATGTAAACTCTTGGATTGCTGTCATGCTCACAATCTTTATGTAGCACTGGGAAGCACTAGATTCAGAGTAAATATTGTTTAAATACAGTACCAGAGTATCCATTACTTGTTATATGATCACAGACAGCTCTGTGTCTAGAAAGACCCCCAACTCTTCAATTTACGTAAATAATGAAAATAGTGCACTGGTCAGCTTAACTTCATTGGATGAAAATCAAGCTTTCATTATAGTTCCCCATAATATCTTCTATAACATCACACTGATGGTAACTTTGATATATAATATAATTCATTTCACCAAAAACATTGATTAAAGCTTCTGTATGTGTCTAGAACTATTCTAATAGCTTTATGTATTCACTCAATTAATCTTTTCATGTACCTAAAGAGTAGATCCCATTATAAGTCCCTCTTAGCAAAAGAGGAAATGGAGGCACAGAGATGTTATATAACTTATCCAAGGTGAAAGTTCCTGAGGTCTGGAGCTGAAATTTTATGCCAGGCAGTTGGACTCCAGAGAGATCAATTCTAAGGCCAAATTAGCAATCCTGTAGGCAGAGTCTGTAGGTTGAGTATCTTCTGAGGATCAGATTCTATTCTAAGTACTTTGTATACAACAACTCATTGAATTTTATATAAAAACTATTATATAAGCATCATTAACCCAATTAAAATAAAACAGAACACCAAAGAAGTATTATAAGTTTAGTAATGTACCATAGTTATATAAAGCAATTATTAGTGAATCGTAAATTTGTTTGCCTGACTCCAAACCCTATGCTACTGACAAGTAGAATATATGGCTTCTCTTGGTTTACTCCAACATTATGAGATATATCAAAAAAAGAAATCTGCTTACCCATGCCAAAAATTTTTTTTTTGCAATTCAAGAAACAAATATGTTGCTCTGAACAGTAAAAGGAAAAATAGGCAAATATCTTAGGGATGAAATATATCAATTATGTACACTCCAGACTCACAACCAAGCTTTCAGGATTTTGAGACACCTCTGCCTTGGCTGAGCTTGTTTGGCAGGAAGAGTAGCCCTGAGTGTCCAATCAAGCCTCCAGGCATCCTCCCCAGTGTATATAAGCACTTCAAAAAGGAGATGTGGGAGGGCAAGAGGAGAACATAATTTTTTTTATGTCAGCCAAAACGTAATCTGTTGCATTCTGCTGAATGCAAAAGAAAATCAAATGTGTCTCTGTACATAGTCAATGCTTCTCAAGTAACAAGGGCAATCGTAATGTGGAGTGCCAATGTGTCATTTAACTTTGGCCAAGATGGTCACTTCTGGCCTGCATTCTCCAATTCCAACAGACATCAAGTCATCCATTGTTGTTAAGATTTTTCATCAAGTTGTGTTGCATTGTATAGGCTCCATATTTATTGTTATAATATTATTTTCTACTATTTTCAGATTTGTATAAACATACAGATACACACACACACACACACACACACAATCTTACTACATAAATTATTCAAAATCAGCCAGACAAACCAATGATTAAAAAGCCAATTAGAAAAGAAATAGTATTGTTAGTCAACTTTAAACCTCAGAAATCAAATGGTGCATAAAGAATTGCTGATAAATCTGGAACATTAACTTGCCTGGAGAGGACTGTTTATTAAGACAATGTTCATCTGCTGGTACATCTGCCATTAAAGCCCATGCATGCAGACAGTTGCCCTAAGCTTTACTACCTAAGCTTTACTACCCTCATAACACCTCCTATGTGTTATCTCCTATGCAAGGAGCCACAGGCTCATTTAGCTCTGTGTCTTATCCAAAGTAGGTGACTTGCATCAAATTCTAAATCTTGGACAGCTTCTCTTCCTCAAATGCACATAGAAAATAAGTGTAATCTTCTTTTTTCTACTTACTTTCTGCTAGAATTCTAGCAAGGAACTGAGTTTGACTCATAATTGCTATAGTACATACACTATGCTTCTGAATTTGACCTTTTATGGGAGAAAAAAGAGAATGAGAATGCAATGATTCTCTGTTCTTTATTTCCACAGCAGACTGAAACCCCAGACCTGATTAAAATTAAATCTGTCAAAGGGCATTAAACAGCACCATTCTTTGAATATATACCTTGCAAAAAATAATTGAAATAGGAAAGCACAAAGATGTGTCTGATTACAAGTGCATTTTAACAGATACATTTAAAACATGGGAATGCTTATGAACAAACAAATTAATCCTTAATTGTCACATCGAGTGAAAGCTTTGGTTTCATTTATAAAATGTGAGTAACAGTCTTTAAAGAGTTGTCATGAGGATTAAATAAGACCATTGTGCAGAGTGTTTAACACAGGGCTGATACAAAGTGAGCATATAAGTGTTAAGTTTTGACACTGGGTAGGATTATTATCCACACACCCTCCCCAAGGGACTGACATATGAATCTAAGTACCACTAATATGTGAACAGCTGCCTTGTATGTATTTCTAGACTAGAAATGTCTCTGAATTTCAAGCAAATATATACAATAAGCAACTAGATAAGTCAGCTTGAATGTTCCTAAAGCATGCCCCGCTCAGAATGCTGGAAATAGAATTTTACATTTCCACCAAACCAGATATAATTCACCTCATTCAGGAATCTGGGAGTTGTCCTTGACTTTTTCTCTCTTGCATCACACATCTACTCAGTCTCCTAGTTCTGGGGATTCAATCTCCTAAATACATATCATGTCCGTATTCCTTTATAGATAAAGCACTGCCATTGATGTAGTTCAAGATCTAAACATTTCTTGCATGGATCTCTGCTGTCCTTTTTAACTTTTTTTTTTTTTCCCAGCTTCTGTTTGTTCCCCCTCTGGTACACTACACTGCTACCAAAGCTGCAAAATGTGAATCTGACTATGGTACTCACTGGTAAAACACTAGTGGCTCCTATTACCTGTAAGATAAAGACCAAATTCTTTAATGTTTGGATCTCTTAGAGGACAATAAATATCATCTTCTTACCTGTCAAATAATGAGGATATTGAGAAACAAAACAAAAGGATGAACAAAACATCTTTTTATTACTCATGAAGCTATGATGGAAATATGGTTTTCTATATATGGCCAAGTGTGTCTCAGTACTGAATACCAGAGTCAAGAAATTACCCTCCCAACCCCAAGAAGTGCTTCACTAAAGCAATTCTTTCCATCTGGAGAAGGTGCTGTCAGCTGACAGCATACTTGGAGAGAAAAAAATGGTTTCTTCTAGGAGTTTTACAGTTTCATGTATTATCTTTAAGTCTTCCATCCATTTGGGGTTGACTTTTATGTATGTTTTAAGTGTACAATTTTATTCTTCTGCATGTGGATATTCAGTTGTCCCAACACCATTTGTTGAAGAAACTATCCTTTCTCCAGGGTATACTCTTGGGTCCCTTGTCTTAGATCAGTTGACTGTGTGTGTGTGATTTTATTTTGAGGCTCTCTATTCTGGTCTATTGGTCTATATGTCTGTCTTTATGCTGGACATTAGTCTTGGGAATGATTTCTTGCATATGACACCAAAAGTGAAAATTGATAAATGAGACTATATCAAACTACAAAGCTTTTGCACAGTAAAGGAATGTCAACAAAATAGGCAACCTATGGAATGGGAGAAAATATTTACAAACTATATATCTAAAAAAGAGTCAATATCCAAAATATATAAGGCATTCCAATCCAAAGCACAAAAAAACACAACAAATTTTTTAAAGGGGAAAGGATTTGAATAGACATTTCTCAAAGATGACATATAAATGCTGAACAGGTAGATGAAATGGTGCTCAACATCATTAATAATTAGGGAAATGTAAATAAAACTTCAATGAGGTATCACCTGACACCTGTTAGAATGGCTATTATCGAAACAAAAAATAAAAATGATGGTGAGGATATAGAGTTATTAAAACTATAGTGCATTTTTGGTGGGAATATAAAAAGTATAGACACCATGGAAAACAGTATAGAAGCTTATCAAAAAAATTAAAAATAAGAATATCCCACTTATGATTTTATCCAAAAGAAATGAAAATATGAGATATCAGCATTGTCATGTTCATTGCAATATTATCCCAAGTAGCCAATATGAAAAAACAACTTATTACCCATCAAAAGATGAATGGATAAAGAAAATGTAGTGTGTGTGTATATATACATATATATGTATATAAATATGTATTTGTGAAATACTATTTAAACCTTAAAAAAACCCTGCCATATGTGACAATATGGATGAATCTTGAGGACATTATGTCAAGTGAAATAAGCCAGTCACAGAACAACAAATATTGCATGATACCACTTATATCTAAAATACTCAAATGCATAAATACAAAGAATAGAATGGTGGTTGCCTGGGGCTGAGTCGGGGGAGAAGTGGGGAGATAATATTCAATAGGTATAGTTTCAGTTATGCAAGATAATTAGCTTCTAAGAAACTACTGTACAACATTGAGCCTGCAGTTATCAACACTGTAATGTGCATTTAAAATTTTTGTTAAGAGAATAATAGATCACATGTTAAATGTTTTTACCTCAATGAAAAAAATTTAAGTTTAATTTAAAAAAGAAGAGAAAGGGTGAAGATATGTCAATACTTCTATTTAAATCTAAGTTTAGTCTAAGAGAGGTGGTTCCACACAACTTTCTTAGAGTGGAGTAAGTAGGGCTGGGTGTATTATAACAATAAAGTACCTTTCACCTGGAAGAAAACATCAGGTGTGTTCTCCCCTAACAACCAACCTGGCCAACAAAGACCTTTATGATCTGACCTCTAGAGCTTGACTTATAGTCCCAATCTTCTGACACTCCCTGTCACCCAAGCTAGGTCTTGCTATCAATTTCAAACTGAGTTTCATAGAACATTAATAAATTTTAAACCAAAAAGGGATGCTAGTGTAGGAAATTCTATCAACAAACAATTTTGAAAAAATCTTTTTATTTCGACCAAATAAAGATAAACAGCTTTCCTTACTGCAGTTATCTTCAGATCCCTTAATGTTTTTGTTTTTGTTTTTGGTTTTTTCTGAGAGAGAGAGAGACAGAGACAGAGAGAAAGAGAGACAGAGAGAGAGAGAGAGAGAGAGCAAACAGGGGAGGGTCAGAGAGAGAGAGACACAGAATCTGAAGACACGCAACCGGCTGGCAGTCAGCACAGAGCCCGACGCGGGGCTCAAACCCACGAACAGTGAGATCATGACCTGAGCCCAAGTCAAAAGCTTAACCGGCTGAGCCACCCAGGTGCCCCATCTTCAGATCTCTTAATATGCTAATGGACATGATGGCATTCCAAGAAGGAGATAGACCATGTGTTTGTTTCCAGATCATCTTACAGGATGATTCCTGAGCCACACTTTGGAAAATGATACAGTAAAAGATTTCACTTGCAGTTCTGAACAGATCTTATTCTCTCATGCTTCTAAACTATTGGACATGCTGTCCTCTCTGCTTAGATGTACTTCCCTCTTCTCCTTCACCAATTTCCCATGACCCTTTGAGACTGGGTTCAAGTTCACCTCTTAAGCTGTTCTTAGCTCCTAAACTTCCTTTCCCATTCCCCCACTGCTGTGTTTCTTTAGAGCTTTTAAGCTCTTATAACCATATCACTTTTCACTGTGTACTACTGTTGGTTTTATTTGACTGTCCACTTTACCAAATGGGAATTACTAGCGGTTAGAAAATATTTTCTTTTATTTTGTAAACAGCTTGAAAATGTTAGGAGTTTGATAAATAATTGCATAAAAATGCATTTGAACTTATTTGAGAGTCAATTCAAACTTAACATGATGTTCTGTGCCTGCTCCCTGTTTCACCCTTGTCTCAATACTCAAGTGCCCCATGCCATATTCCAGCCATCCTGAACATTCTTCATTTCAGCCCTGTGTCTTGCCTGTTTGGCCTTCCCTAAAATTGTTCTTTTTGTTCTTTCTTTCCAGAGTTTCCTAAACCTTCTTTCTACTCCACCTCTTATTTAATTGTCATGCATTTCAGTTCTTCTAGGGCCTCCCCAAATGAGATGAAATGCTCTTGCACAGCTCTCAAAGTATAGTTCACCTCTATCCAACATACATGATTACAATTGCTTATTTAGTTGTATATTGTATGTAAATGCAAAGACCACATCTACACTGTTCATTAATATGTCTTCACTGATGCACAGTTGCCTGACACATTGTAGGAGAGCAACTAGTAGTCATGAAAATGAATAAACAATTAGTATTCTTCTCACCAAGGCTCCACATACCAGTCTACTTGGAATTTTATGGCATTCATTTAATCAATGTCCCTCTACACTGTCTGTTTTTACACAAGGTGATGGGTTCATATTTTACTTTTACTTTTCTTTTTCTATTCTCAGAGCTTCTGTCCATAATTTGTCACCTGCATGCTGGCACACAACTTACAAAGCAATCCCTACTTCTTCCATGTCATACTGCCATCTCCCTCTACAAATTATAGCTCACAGGTCCCTCAGGTTAACTAGAGCATACAAAAGGCTGAAAAACTCTACAAGGTCTTGTTTCCATTGACATTAAAATAGTGGGCCACACTATATCCAGAAAATTCATGTGGAAGTGGCAGTCTGATATATTTCTTCAGAGAACAAAACAATTACAGATAAGCAATTTTCTTTCCCAAGAGACTAGTAAAGTGCTTTCCTCGTGTCACTTTTCAATATTTTATGTTGTGGTGAGTAACTACATCTTTTCCTTCCAATTAGAAAAGCCATCAACAAGCTGTAGAGTAAATAGCTAACCAGTCAAGTAAAAAACATACATGATCATACAACCCCAAACCACTGCTTTTCAAAATTGGCCAGAAACAAGGATGTTATAGAACATCCTTCTCAAAAAATGTTAATAAAATTATATTACTATAATTATTTTCTTTGCATCTAGTGTTTATTTACTGGAAATTGCTTTGATATTATTTTAAATAAGGAGCATGGCTAGATTAAAAACCATAAAGGATGCAAAATAGGACACAATTTCCTAAAACTACAAACTTTTCCCCAAAGCAAAAACATACTGTTTCATTTAACTCTGAGTTCTTATTTTATTATTTTCTTTAAAAAAAAAACTAGTATGTTGATTATAGAAAATTTTCTAAATAAATATCATTTAAATATCCACCATAGAAATGCTAGAAAGTCAACATGAAGGTAGGACTATATATAGGCATTTGGAATTTGTAGAGGATAGATAAGTTTAATACGGAAAACTGGTTGGGAGTTATCAAGCTGGAACCTCCTTAACAGGGGACATAAGATTAGTTCTATACAAAACTGTGAATTAAGTAAAATTTTGGCTATCACAATTTCCAAACTGTTTCCTTAGCTTTCCTCTTTAGCTAAGCCGTAATTGTTCCTTCCTTCTGTACTTACACTCATGTCTCACCCTCCATGCCATGGTCAACTCTAGATTCTTCTCACCATTTGGTCTACCCTGCATATCTTTTATCAAAATAAATATGACGGTGTCAGTCTCTACATTTAACATATTTAAGGGGCACCAGAGTGGCTCAGTTGGTTAAGCATCTGATTATTGATGCCAGCTAAGGTTCTAATCTTGAGGTTGTAAGATAGAGCCCCACGCTGGGCTCTGCACTGAGTGTGAAGCCTGCTTGGAATTTTCTCTCTCCTTTCCTCTCTGCCTCTCCCTGGTGTTCTCTCTCTCTCAAAATAAATATACATTAAAAATATATATAAATTCATTTAAATTCTCTTTCTATTGTAAATTCTTTGGTGTATATACTGTCTTTGATTTTTTTTTAATGTTTATCTTTGAGAGAGAGATTGAGAGAAAGACAGAGAGAGAGAGAGAGCACAAATAGGGGAGGGGTAGAGAGAGAGACACTGAATCTTAAGCAGGCTCCAGGCTCTGAGATGTCAGCACAGAGCCTGTCATGGGGTTTGAACATACAAACTATGAGATCATGACCTGAGCTGAAGTCACACACTTAACCGACTGAGCCACTAAGGTGCCCCTAAGTCTTTGATATTCTAACTTTGACTTCTCTCACCTTACTTTTGAGGGTTTAAATAAGATGAGGAAAATGAACTCATGTAGTGCTAAAACACTTATTGTAGTAATAATCATTATGATGATGATGATGGTACATAAAAACTTAAAATCCAAAGTTATTATAAACTTTCTAATTATTAAAGTGAAACTAATATACCTTTGGATGGAAACTGACCAAAATATAACCCATAATCTCTCAACTAACTTGAGAGATTAATTTGCTGTGATATAGGTTTCTAAAACATTTTTTTCACATGTACTTACATAGTCTAGACTAACAAAAGTATTTAAAAGAGGTAGAAACACACTTATTAAAATCCAAACAATGAGAGTGTATGTTACAGAAATATGCATGAAAGCAGCATGATTAACACTAATTTCTCCATGTCATAATAGTTCCCTCATACTTGATAATTACTCAGACTATGTATAAGGGTAATCCCAGAGTGGCTGGGGGACTATACATTGGACATGTGTGACCGTGGTAGGTAGAGATAGTATATTCCCTTTACTTGTTTTAATTTTCCTCATGAAATTAACACTATTTTAGGGTCTCAATGTTTGTGTCCCTCCCTGAATTAACATGTTAGAATTCTAATTCCTGATGTGATGGTATTAGAAGATGAGCCCTGCTTAATGGGATTAGTGCTTTATAAAAGAGACCTCACAGAGCTCCTTTGCCCTTTTCACTCTGTGAGAAAAAAAATAAAAAAGTCTGTGACCAGAAAAGAGCCCTCACATTACCATGCTGGCACCTAGAGTTAGGACTTCCAACACCAAAGCTGTGAGTACTAAATGTTGTTTATAAGCCACACAACACAATCTGTAGTATTTTATTATAGCAGCCTGAACAGACTAAGACTACCATCTATATGCATAGAATACTTTTTTCCCAAGCTTAACTGAAGTGTGATCAAAAAATAAAAATTGTATATATCTAAGGTGTACAATATGAAATTTGTATACACTATATGTATTGTGAAATAATATCTATAATTAAGATAATTAATATAGGCATTACCTCTTATAGTTACCATCTTTTGTGTGCGGGATGAGAAAACTTGAGATCTACTCCCTCAGTAAATTTCAAGTATACAATAATTATTAAATATAGTCACTATGCTATATATTAGGTTTCCAGAGCTTGCTTACTTTATAAATAAAAGTTTGTATACTCTGACCAACCATCATACCCCATTCCTACCCATGTAACCACTACTCTCCTCTTTGTTACTATGAGTTTAACATTTTTTTATTTCGCACATAAGTGAGATTATGCACTATTTATCTCTCTGTGTCTGACTCTTCATTTAGTATTATGTCATCCCAGTTTATCCATGTTGTCACATTTGGCATAGTTTTCTTTCTTTTTTTAATGCTGAATAATATTCCATTGTATATGTACATCATATTATCTTTATCTTTTCATCTATTGACAAATGCTTAGGTTGCTTTCACAATTTGGTTACTGAGAATAATACTGTAAAGAACACGGAAGTTGCAGATATCTCTTCAAGATACGTATTTAATTTCCTATGGGTATATACTCAAAAGGAGACTGTGGATTATATTATAGCTCTATTTTAATTTTTGAGGAACTTCCTTACTGCTTTCCATAATTGCCATACCAGTTTACATTCCTACCAACAATGTCTAAGAGTTCTCTTTTTTCTAAGTCTTTGCTAATACTTATCTTTGGCTTTTTTTTTTTTCTTTAAATAAAACCCATGCTAATAGGAGTGAGGCAACATCTCACTGTAATTTTGATATGCATTTTTCTCATGATTAGTAAAGCTAAGCATAGTTCATATATCTGTTGGCCATTTGTGTGTCTTCTGTGGAAAAAAAAAGTTCAGATCCTTTGCCCATTTCTTATTTGGGTTATTGATTTTTGTTTGTTTGCTTTGTTTTGTTACTATTGAGTTGTATGCATTCCATATATTGTTCTTATTTTTTCCTTTCTGGAGAGCTGATCTTTACCTCATGATTTTTCCTTACTAATTCACTTCTGTTCCCTCATTATTTTGGCTTGTCAATGGCCCTTGATGCTCTAACTCAATTAATTTATTTTATTTATTTAATTAACTTAATCAATTTAATTTGAATTTATATTAATTAACTTAATTAATTTATCATTTGTTTATATCCCCATTACTGCCTAATTCACACTATTATCTTTCTAGTTTGAATAGCCAAGAGAAAGACCCATCGTATCCCTTGACAAGATTCCATCTAAAGCCTTGATGACAATCTATGGTTTAGCTACCTTTGGATCAGGGTTTTACCCCCCATCTAATTACAGGTGATTGTGGGAGTCAGGGCACATGAAAATAAAACCTGTTTGGCCATAGCTACTCAGTCAGAATAGTTTGTGGCATATGAAGACAGCAGGTACTACTATGGAAATGTGTTGTACATTCTACCCTTAATTTCCAGATGTACCTATTTTTCTTTTCTATACATACAATGTCAAAGATGTTTCCTACCTAATATAATCTCATTACAATTCAACTATAAATACATCATCATCACTTTTATTCAAGTGATAATGCAAAATCATAAAAGTTTTCTTCAGGGGCACCTGGGTGGCTTAGTTGCTTAAGCATCTGACATTGGCTCAGGTCATGACTTCACAGTTTGTGAGCTTGAGCCTCGCATGGGGCTCTGTGCTGACAGCTAAGAGCCTGGAGCCTGCTTCAGATTCTGTGTCTCCCTCTCTCTCTGCCCCTCCCCTGCTCATGTTCTGTCTCCATCAAAATTAAATTAAAAAAAAACCAACAGCTTCCTTCAGCTAGAGAAAATGTCATAATGTCGCTTCAAAAAGTTCTTTCCAGAAGTCCTATGATCCTTATCCTGGGAAGAGGCCTATTTCTACTTTTGTACAAAGTACCACTGAGATTTTTTTTTTTCTTTCTGAATTCAACGAATTGATTGTTAAATGTGATCACCAATAACACACACTTTATATTGAGTAGCAATAACAAATAAATAACATGTCTTAACTAAGTATAGAAAAAAAATCTACACCTAAATCTTTGAGAACAGGTGTTCAGGCTGTGGACAGGATGAGGACAAGAAGACCGTTAGTTCAAAGCATATAAAATGATCTATACAATAGCACCCCAGCCAGGCAGGAATGCTTATGACTATGATAGCTGAGAATGGTAAGGAAACATATTGATATCTCAGTCCTTTTGCAGGGAAATAAATAGTTTGGTCAGATAATTAGACTGTCTAAAATTTTCTCACAGAAACTAATCCCCGATGATTAGCAGCTGTAAAATCATAGCTGTCCACTTCAGGGTGGTATCACCCAGCTTGCAGAAACTATAGGCTCAAATTTGTTTGTTTTTATCTTTTAGGTCTAAGTGACTAAGGCTACCTACCACATTATTTTGAATTAGATTCAGATCCCTCTTCAGCAGGGCTAGAGAATTTTAGCAGTACACAACTCACAAAAGTTTGGTGGCCTGCCTGTCAACATTCTCCACAGGGACTCTGTGGTCTATAAATTAAAGATCTCAGCATGTTAGTCTATTCACACCTTCTTGATTAATATTCCTCCTTGGCTGCCACAGAACATTCTGAGTTCAAATCCAATTCTGCCTCTTCCTAGTAAGGCCTCAGAAAGGTCATTAACCTATCCGAATCTTTGTTCTGTAAAATAAACAACAATGTTGATAAGTCTATTTTATAGAACTCCTGCAGAAAATGACAAAATTTTAATGCATAATTGTGTATACATATTTATTTAGAAAGTCCAACATATAGTAATTCAAAATTAATTAATGACAAATCAAACCACCTCTAAAACAAGAAAATTTTTGAAAAATGTAAATGTTTTTATAAAAGACTAAAACCTAGCATGAAAAAAGAGTGAAATAGCAAAAGAGGATTAAATCCTGATAGGGTTGAAAGTAAGAAGTAGGACTGATTCACATAAACTTAATTTATAAAAACATTATTCAGAACAATAAAATATTTTCCTATAGTACTTACACAAAAGTTAATCTTACAGCTATTTGACTATACATGAAAGTTTCCTACCTGAAGGTGTATGTCTTACATACAGTGTTAAAAGTTTAAAAAAAAAACTAACTGGATGTGCTGAAATTTAAAAAAAAGTGTCTAGAAATTTCAGAGATCCTTTTCAGGAAAGTACTGTGCATGAAATAGAGAAAGAAAGCCTGTACTAAAAATATGAAAACACTAAGAAGAATCACTCTACAAAGAATAAGAAAGTAAAACTGAAAAAACTCAGAGGGAAATAGAGCCTAAGGAAAGAGTTTAATCAATCCTTCAATGCAGAGCAATTCACTAATAAATGAATCTGCCCTAACACTTCCATTTTTTTTGTCTAGTGTTTTCAAAATTAAACTTATCATTCTGGAAGTTGTTCACAGTTCTATGTACTAGAAAGTAGGGCACATTGTATCATGGTCAAGTCCTATTTGACTAGATAGAAATAAATTACTATTCACGTGCAGTTTTTAGAATTTCACAAAGTTAAACCATTTTAGTAGAAATTATCCTGAGCAGTTTTTCAAGAAGCTTTAAGTTAAATTTAATAAGACATTAACAAATGTAGTCAGAAATGTATATTTAAGTTCCTGGATCATAAGATCACTAGCTGTTCTTAACAGGTGATCATACTAACAATGTTTTTCACATAAGTAAAAATTTATTAATTAAAAATGGCAGAAAAGTTTTTTCTTCATGAATGCAGTAGATATATAATGAGCAATTTCCAAGGGCCAGATACTATTATAAGGATTGGTGTTACACTGATGAACAGTAAGCTAGAGGTTGCTGCTCTCACAAATGTTATATTCAGAGAATTGGGGGTAGAGAATATTTGACAGATGATAGAGAAGACAATATCTGGTAATTCAACATGTTATGTAGAGATAAAATAGGATAATTTAATAGTGAGTTACTGGGTGTCTCTGATAATCTAACAGGCCTCAAAGAAATGATGTCAATCTAAGACATAAACAATACTAAGGTCAGTCTTCTAAATATAGAGGAAAGGAATTTCAAGAAGAAGGAACAGCTAACACCAAAGACATGATGGTAACTGAGAAGATGGTATGGGAGAGGATTTCGTGGACATGCAAAGAATCTGAATTTTATATTAACTGTCATAGTAAGCCACTAGATTTTTTTTTTAGTTTATGCATTTATTTTGAGAGAAACAGATACAGCATGAGCAGGGAAGGGACAGAGAGAGGGGAAGAGAGAATCCCAAGCAAGCTCTGTGCTGCCAGCACAGAGCCCAATGTAAGGCTTGAACCCACGAACTGTGAGGTCATGACCTGAGCCAAAACCAAGAGTCAGATGCTTAACTGACTGAGCCACCGAGGCACTCCTAAGCCACTAGATTTAAAGCAGGGTATAAACATGATATTATCTGTATTTTTTCAGTGTATAAAAAAAAAAAAAAAACACTGTCAGAGCACCTGTGAGGCTCATCCAGTTAATCATTTGACTTCAGTTCAGGTCATGATCTTAAGGTTTGTGAGTTCAAGCCTGTGTTGGGCTCTGTGCTGACAGCTATGAACCTAGAGCCTGCTTTAGATTGTGTCTCCTTCTCTTTCTGCCCCTCCTCCACTCACACTCTGCCTTTCTCTCTTCCTCTCTCTCTCTCTCTCAAAAATAAACAGTAAAAACAACAACAGCACAGTAGCTACTCTGGTAAAAATAGATTAAGAGGAAACAGAGTAAGGAATAGTAGATTATATGATCATGGAGATGGAAAGAAATGAAAAGTTCAGAACCCTGTTTGAATATATACTTAATAGGACTTACTAATGGAGGCAAAGTTAGGGAAAATGAGAAATCATAGATAAATCCCATTGTTTGGCTGGAGTAAATAGGATGATAACACAACGCTGAGTACCAAAATGGAAAAGATACAGAGCTGGTAGACGAGTGAAATTTGCTTTTGGTCACTGTATCCTTATCAACATGGAGATGTTTTCAAAGACAGGAGACTCAATGAAGTCACTAAACAATTTAAGTGAAGTTGAATGTACAATTTGAAAACCTAAGATGAAAGAAAGACATTGGAGAAATACCTTACAAATACTTATTTCATTATTTCATGATACCCTTTTTAAGGCAGGTTACATAATCAGATATTAGGAAATTGAGAAAGTAAAAAAAAAAAAGGAATAAATTTATAACTAAGTACCTAGTTCTAGTGCAGAGAATTTAACATTTTAAAAACAGTTAAATGACAATATATAAAAATGTCATTTATATGAAAATACATAAGAATTTTTAGGAGAGTGAGCATCAGCAACTGAAATTTAATCTCACTTATGAAAAGAAAATCTCAATTATAATAATTATAAAATCAAAATTGAGAGTATTAGGTATTAACAACACAGAATCTAAATAGCATTTATATTGAAATAAAATTCCAAAATATTTGGAAACAGAATTCCATCTTCCAATATAGAGGCAAAAGGGGAGAAGAAAATGACATCTTTTTTATTATTTTTATTTTTAATTTAATGTAATTTAATTTTTTAATGTTTATTTTTGAGAGAGAGACAGAGCGTGAGCAGAGCAAAGGCAGAGAGAGACACACACACACAGAATCAGGAGAAGGCTCCAGGCTCTGAGCGATCAGCACAGAGACTGATAGGGAGCTTGAACCCACAAACAGTGAGATCAGGACCTGAGCTGAAGTCGGATACTTAACCGACTGAGCTACCCAGGTGTCCCTATTTTTTATTTTAGAGAGAGGTGGGGAGAAGGACAAAGGGAAAGGGAGACAGAGCGAGAGAGAGAAAGAGAAGAGAGAGAAAGACAGAGAGAGAGAGAGAGAGAGAATCTCAAAGAGGCTCAATGTTCCGTGCTCTGATGCAGGGCTCCATCCAATGACTGTGAGATCATGACCTGAGCTGAAACTAAGAGTCGAACACTCAACCAACTGAGCCACCCAGGCACCCCTAGAAAATACCACCTTTAACTGCTAGCCAAGACATTAACTACAGCCCAATAATTTATATATATGTTATAAAGTAGCTAAGACAGCCAAAGTAGACAGCAAAGTATGAGCCTGCAGACTAAACTTATGCTGAATACATTTTTGTTAAGTTGGGACCTTTTGAGAAAATCTGGTAGCCCATGAAGTGGCAAGGGAATAAAGGGAAATATTCACAGAATTTTAAAACCCAGAAATCCCAAGCCCTTCTCTATAGTTTGTTCTTTCCCATTAAAAATGTATTACTCTCCTAATTCATTAAGTTTAAAGTTAATCAGGATCTTAAACTCTTTCACAAATAATAGAAAGGACCTTGAAACACTTTAAATCTACTCAACCTCCATCATACTTACTGTTTTCCATTATTTTATTTCTATCCTAGTATATATAATTGAAGATTATTTCCATCATGATCATTATATTTTTATACAGATAATAATTATTTTACTAATATGATTTTTTTTCAGATTATTTGCCTATAATTTCTTCTTGCATCTTAAATCTGGGCTCTGGGATCATTTTACTTTTTCCTAAAATATAATCTTTAAAATTTCCTTTAGTGTACATATATTAAACTTCGTGTATCTGAAAATGTCATTACCTTGCCCTGATTCATAAAAGAAATTTTTAGGGAGTACAAATTCTAAAGTTGACATTAATTTTTCTCAGTAATTTAACAAGTTTTAATCCACTATCCTTTTGTATCCATTATACTACTGATATATATGATATATATATACTACTGATATATACTGATGCATATATAATGTATATATACATTATACTACTCTCAGCCCATTTTTCATTCCTTTGTAATTGATGTTTCCCTTCTCTCTGATTTTCTCTCTGAAATTTTCATTTCATATTGTTTTGAAAATTCACCACAAAGCATCTAAGTAAAAATACCTTCCTAGTATTCATTGTATATTTATGTCTTTATTTCTGTTATGTCTTTATTTCTGGGAAACTGTTAACTATTATGTTTTCAAAAATTACCATTCTTTATTTTCTTTATTTTCTCCTTCTGGGATTCTAGATAGTTGTTAGTGTTCATTTTAGCATCGATATTTCCTAACCATTCTTTCAAGTTATATCCCCTGTACTTTCACATTGTATTCTGGTTTGGTCCTGCAGCTTTACCACATAATTCACTACTTCTCCATTAAACTCTGTCTTATTGCTTACTTTACCTACTGAGCTTTTATTTCTATATATTTATTTTCAATTTCTAAACTATCTATTGTGATTTTTTTTCAAATCTACCAAGAGATTTTTTTTTATTGTTCCTTGTGTTTGGCTCATTTGTATTCTATTTTTATTCCATTAAATGTTTCAAAGTAATTTATATCTTGAATCTGATCATTCCAATATCTGAAATTATTGAAGAGATAAATCTGTTGACTGCTGTTTCCCTAAACTTCAGTATCATGACTTGTTTCCTTAAATGCTTGGTGACTTTGTTTTTTCAATGTAAACTCATATTTTCATTTTTATTTATTTTTTAATGATTATTTATTTTTGAAAGAGAGAGAGCCATAGTTTGATCAGGTGAGGGGGAGAGAAAGAGGGAGACACAGAATCCAAAGCAGGCTCCAGTCTCTGAGCTGTCAGCACAGAGTCTTACACGGGACTCCAACTCACAGACCACAAGGTCAAGTCAGATGCCAGGTGCCTCCATAAGCTCATATTTTTAAATTTAATCTATGAGATAGATTAGTTTGAATCTATATTGAAGATGCTTTCTTTTAAAGATGAATTTGCATTCGCTTTTTTGGAGTTCCAGAGAAAATCACCAACCTAGGAACATTTTGGTCTGTTCAAGTTTTCCAAGCTTAAATGTATGAATATCAAGTTAAACTTCCTTGTATTTCTGGAGTTACACTGATTTTGCTTTCCATTACAACAATGATGTAGTCATTTTTTCTTCTTATTTTTTACATTTTTATTCTAAGTTAATCCTTAGATCTCCTTCCTTTGATGTTGCCTTGTTTTATTATTTTATTTTACATTATTTTAAGAGATTTAACTTATTTTAGCAATACTTAAAGTGCATTAAGATTTATATTTGTTATAATTTACCCAGAAACAATGTAATTTTATCAAAAGGGCCCTTTATAGTGATTTTATCAGGAAGATCTATAGTGTCACACTTCAAGAAGTAGAACTAAATTGTTGTCTTAATGTAACGCTTTAAAAACACAAGTAGAAGGAAATTATTTTGTTGGACTGATATAAATAAACATGTGCATACTTAATAATAAACAGCAGAGCATATCTGTGAATATTGATTTTTTTTAATGTTTTATTTATTTCTAGGAGAGAGAGAGAGACAGCGTGAGCAGGGGAGGGTCAGAGAGAGAGGAAGTCACACACTGAAACAGGCTCCAGGCTCTGAGCTGGCTGTCAGCACAGAGCTCGACGTGGGGCTTGAACCCACAAACCGTGAGATCATGACCCAAGCGAAAGTCAGACGCTTAACCGACTAAGCCACCCAGGCGCCCCAGTGTGAATATTGATTTTTGAGTGTTTCATTGAATTAAACGCATTGATATGGTTGCCTGTAATAGAGAATCTGCAGGCTTAAACAGATCACCACATTCATAATAGTATGCTGTGTTAATTAGCACAAACATAGAACCAACACTCAACACTCAAAAGAACTGAGATCAAGACACCCACTTGCATATTACGGAGAAAGAAACAACAAAGACCTCAAGTTAGGAACTAAGAATTGGCTATATTTAATGGCTACAAAAGCAGGTGGAAAATGTTGCAACTGAAATGGGTTGCCTAATCCTAATGGGGCTTGAATAACTTTAGAGAAAAAGCCAAGCAACAGCTACTAACTATAACAATGAGGATATCATGGTAACAAAGTGGCTTGAATTGTGAATATCTTAGGCTGTGGTTGATTAATTACAGAGCCCCTAAAATAGAATCAAAACCTAAACTTGAGGAGAGAAAAAAAAAAAAAAAAAAACCTCTGTTTTGTTCAGGACTGTATCTTTAATGCCTAGAGCTATGGCTGGTACCTAGCAGGAACTCAATACATATTTGTTAATGAATGAAAACATGACACACTAAAATCTTATAATAACAAACACAACAAAATATTCCAGGTTTGTTAAAAAATAACATTAAAGAGGAAGGATTGTGAAAATGCCTCACCAGATTCTCTTATTTCAGACTGTGAACTTTATTTTTAATCTAAATTTCTTCAAAATTATTGCTGGATTAGAAGCAAAAAAAAAGTATCACTATCTGTGCACAAACTGATTAACTCTGTGTAATTAATGTGGAAAAGAGACCAAATGCACAGGTTTGGAAATGTTAATAAATGCCATACTGTATTATGTATGGTTTAGAACCAAGGTAATGTGACTTTTATATTTGTTTTATATTTAATATGTAAACTTTATAACACTGCAGAGAGTGATACATATTTAAGCTACTTCCACTACAGTTAAGTGAAATATTATAAAAGTTTAAACAACTCTGGTTTCATGGGATTCCATATGCATCCTGAAGCTCATAGTTAAACATTTCAACTAAACTGTCACTAGTCTTACCTTTCATAGACTACCTTAGTTCTCTTTGGCAATTATCATTCCTGGCAAAAGCCTGAGGTTCATTTAACCTGCTCTTTCTTGCAGCTCCTGGGAAAATATCAAATTATTATGTTGAAGGACTTCATTACTGATTATTTCCAATCTCACTGTTTTTTCGCAAAATCTTTACTCAACCCTAAGTAGCATTCTTTCTTAATTTGCCATAATGGCTCTTCCAAATTTTGACAATTCCCCCAAAAGCAACCACCATACCATTTGCTAAAGGTGACCCACTGGCCTCACTCCTCTATTCATTTTGTTACCCTTTTTCTTCTCTTTGCTCTCTCTTGTCATATCGTTGGATTTTGATAAATGCTTGACAAATATATGAATAAACAGAAACATTCAGGTAAAAGTAAAGATGACTGGTGTGATAGCAGAATGTGAATATTCCCATTCATTTATGCAATTAAATCTGTTTCACACTTAAAGTAATGTTTTAAACCTTTGTCACAAGAGGAATCTAACCAATTTAAAGAGTTAATTACATTATAAATGTAATTGATGCAAATGACTGGTATTAAAAACATATGAAAAATTTAGTGTGGGCCCTGAGTACTATAAAATTTAAAAAGATTGTTTCCAATTTTGCAGAATATAAAAAATAATTGGAGAAAAGGTCAGATTAAAACTTTTATGAGTATTCCTATAGAACCTTTACTAATTGAAATTGTCCTTCGTTTTACACATTTGGTTAATAGTACATCTGTTGTTCATTTATCTAATGTCATTATGAATATTTGATATTTTCACCTTTTAGAATTATTATAATTTAAAAATATTAAACACAAAGACCAATAAAATATAAATTACTAAATTAAGCAATATTTATGAGTACTTAGGAAATATCTAAACTTAGAGAATATTAAAAGTGGTTGGAAAATCATCTGTCCTAAATGGAATAGACATTAACTGGACTGTAATTAGGAGAATTGGCTGTATGCTCTGATTTTCTGACAATTTAGAAGATAGGGCCACTCAGTTATTGAACTAACCTTTTATAATATGATTACCAGAAAGAAAAGATTAAGAACATATATTTTTTTTACACAGTTCCTTCCCCTTCAAGGAACAAAGAATTCAACACCAAGTACAACTCATGTACTTACATTAAGTTAGATACTATAGCACTAATTTCTACATCTCTTATATCACTAGAAAGATAGAAAGACCATTTTGGGGTGCCTGGGTGGCTTAGTTGGTTAAGCCTCCAATTCTTGGTTTCAGCTCAGGTCATGATCTCACAGTTGGCGAGTTCAAGACCCATGTTGGGTTCCACACTGGCATTGCAGACACTGCTTGGGATTCTCTCACTCTCCCTTTCTGTCTGCCCCTCCCCGCATGATTGTGCGTGTGCTCGCTCTCTCTCTCTCTCTCTCTCAAAATAAATAAACTAAAACAATTAAAAAAAAAACTAAGGCCATTTCCACTCAGTATATCGATTCTGAAAAACTCAATGATGAATACCGTGTATGAACTGTAAAACCTGTAGATGTTAAAAATAAAAATAATAATGTTAATATTTTTAATGTTCAGAAAGTAAAGACATGGTCCTTTTATAGTCTTTTAAAAAATTAATACTTGCTAAAATAGAAAAAGATTTAGCAGACTGATAAAGTAACTTTGTATGATTTATGATGGAACTCAGTTCAGGAATGAGTTGTATCCTGCAGACAAAATGTGGCTATAGCCACCACATATACTGTCATGAGCCATACTTTCCCTGGAGCTTCTTTCCATTTCATCTTGTGATTTTTTTTTCAGTTAAAAGCTTCTCGATTCTACATACTATGGTGTTGTGACAATTGAAATGTCTGAATCTTTGATTTTTAAGAAAAATTTTAATACTTATTTTTGAGAGAGAGAGAGAGACAGAATGCAAGCCAGGGAGAGGCAGAGAGAGAGGGAGACACAGAATCCAAAGCAGGCTCCAGGCTCTGAGCTGTCAGCACACAGCCCAAAGTGGGGCTCAAATTCACCAACCGTGAGATCATGACCTGAGCAGAAGTCAGACACTTAACCAACTGAGCCACCCAGGTGCCCCTGAATTTTTAATAGTTCTAACATGAATCTTGATACATTACTTGATACAATTTTAAAAATTGAATATAAAAATGTTACAAAGAAATGTCTTATTTCTCTAGATTAAAAATTTGTTATTTCTCATTCCATATCACAACTTCAGTAAATATTAGTATTTCAGTAAATCATTCTGTTTAATATTAACAGACTATATAAACTATTAAGGCTCTTTTACATTTAATATTTTATAGGATAGTCCTTGAAATTTCATAATTATTTATTTTCAAATAGTGAGGAAAAATATAAAGAGCAAGTATCAATTCCTTCATTCCACAGTAATAAGTGAAAAGAGCAAAATCTCTGAAGGGAAATAGTCCTGAATTTATATCCTATCTGTCATTTATCTAACATGTGGATTTGATCAACTTATATAACATCTTCAGTTTATTCATCAGTTAAATTCAAATATCTATATTGTGTAGGGTGAGAGAGGGAGAGAGTGAATGTGTTTATTTATGTGTTTGTATGTTTGTGTTTGTGTTTAAGGAAGAGAGAAAAAGAGAGAAAAATGTAATACAAGTTTATGACATGCTGACCTAAGGAGTAGTTACCATGTACATAGCAATAAATGAGGTAAATATGTTTGTCAGCTATGTGCTGTCCTGTGTGTGAATAATGGGGCCCTGACTTGAAGTAATTACAAATTTATCTTCTTTTCTTTTTTAGAGAGCTTGATCTTGGTAGAACAAATACAGCAAGTGAACTACTCACACAAAGAACTCAGGAGTGCAAATGTAACTTCTGATCTCTCTAAAAATCATTCTCTAATTTAAGCCCCCATTCCAGCTAAGGGTAGATAACATAAAGTCTTTCTGAGTAACCAGTCATTTGAGGTATAAACTAAAGCCAAACAATTCCCTTGACCTTCTTTTCTCAGAAGAGATTTTGGTGTTTGCTATCTAGAGAGGAGGGGCTGGGATTTTCACAGCATCATCAAATTGTGGAGGAAGCCCTTGACCTCTAGTCTTTGCTGGCATCAGCTTTTCTGTCCATCTGTTCTGGTCCCCAGGCTTGGTTGTGTTGCCATCCGTGGCTGCTTCTTCCATCCCAGCCATGAAAGACCTTCAAGCCTGCCAACTCAGCTAACTTCTCAGATCACTGGAAACTGCAGTTTCTCTCCCACACCACTCCTGGCTGCAGGAATCTTAGCAGCTGTATTTAGGTACCTTATGCAGATATATGCCAATTGGTCAGTGTTTTGGCATGTTACCAAACATTGCTCACATGGTACTGGGAAACGTAAACCTCAAGGAATGTGCTGGCTTCCTGGGTTCCCCTCTTGCTTTCAAATTCCTCCCCAAGTCAGAATTTGTTTGAATGGTGGGACAGGAGCAGGTTCCTTCCTGAGACATGATTCGTTTGCAACCTTACCTTCTTACTCTGTTCTCTTCAACAAGTCCTATGAGAGATTTTTGTACTTTTGTAACATGGTAATAATAATAATGATTATAATAATAATAATATCTATAACTTCTTCTGTTCCACTTTATATTGATGTTATGACCTCCCTTCTTTACGGCAGTGAAAATCAAGGTCTAGTTGAACTACAAGGATGAAGAAGTAAACAGGGGAATTGCAGGGATTATAAAAACAAAGGTTCTGGGGCACCTGGGTGGCTCAGTTGGTTAAGCATCCGACTCATGTATTCAGCTCAGGTCATGACCTCACAGTTTGTAGAATCAAACACAACCTCTGGATTGTGCTGTCAGCTTGGGATCTTCTCCCTCCCTCTCTCTCAGGCCCAACAATACTCATGTGCATATGCTGCACTTGGTCTCTCTCAAAATACATAAACATTAAAAATATATAAATTAATTTTTAAAATAGTTTCTATTCATACACACTATTATTCCTTCATACTAAGTACAGATATTTATAATGAAAAATGATTTTTAAAAGGGGGCACTACCCTCAACCCATGGATGTTAGATTATCTTATTTAGCCTGCTAATTTAAAAATTATTTTTTAAAATGATTCTTTCATAAAAATCTCAATCTCTCTTACTTAATAAATCATCCTAAAATTCATCGTAATTAATTTGTCTTATGTATCTCTAAGTAAGTCATTTATTGACATTTCTTTATTCATTCACCAAGGATTTACTGAAAATCTGTTATTGACCAGGAAGTCTCCTGGATGATGAAAATACAAAAAGGAAGACATGGTCCCTGATCTCATACAATTCATAGTCCAGCAGAGAAGACAATCCCTAAAATAGATAGTTATAATATCATGTTACCACATTTGCATTTTCATGCAAATGCTACAGAGGAGCACCTACTAGGATGTACAAGATTCCCTATAGGAAGTGCTCTCTAGCTAAATATTAAAGGATTATCAGTTGTTAACCAGGCAAAGATTGAATAAATGCCATTTCCACTAAACAACAAGAACAGATAAAGAGTGCTGTGTAGAAGGATCTAGAGGTGCAACCATAGTACATAGATGGTAAGAAATAATGCTCGTAAACTAGGCAGTCACCAGTTAATGAGTTTGACTTGTTTACTGTAGGTGTCAATGAGAGACCTTGACAGGAATCTAGCAGGAAACTAGAGTGTTCAAAATTTCCCACTGG
Source organism: Crocuta crocuta (assembly GCF_008692635.1). Taxonomy (NCBI): domain Eukaryota; kingdom Metazoa; phylum Chordata; class Mammalia; order Carnivora; family Hyaenidae; genus Crocuta; species Crocuta crocuta. The sequence continues at coordinate 3,848,010 of NW_027531285.1, read as the reverse complement.
ATAAGCCATTTGGGGATATGTTTTGTTAACCTCTGGATTGACACATTTGTGACTTCTTGTGCCTCAGAAGGCTGTTTTCTAGTTGTTCTGTGTAAGTTTTATTGCAATCAGTTTGTAATGTCTTTTATTAATTGTCAGAAGAATGGTTGGAACTCAAGTTGTAAGTAAAAGTTCTTCCTCCATGTTCTTAAACTGGTGAGGTAAAGAAAAGCATAATGCAAAAGAAAAGAAAAGAAAAATGCAAATGGTGTACCCCTCCCCATTCTGTATCAACTAATCTTTCTGATGACAGTAGGGAAAAAGATAAGGGGTTTTCCAAGAAATAATCTTAGCTATTTTTGTTGTTTTTCAAAATGGGGTAAATTTATAATATAATAGAAATTAAGTTTCTACTCTTTTTTTTCCCCCAGGGGCTTCAAGAACAAAAACAAGAATCAGTTCATTAATCACACAAACATAATTATGGGAGAAGCTCTGAAATGTTGTTCATTCTACTACCTAATGGAAGAAATACACACTAAATATCCAAAATAATGTCCTTTCTTATTATTTAATATTTTCCTTCTAAAGGAGAAATTCTTTTATACCCCATCATTATATGTAGTTCTTTGTCTAACTCTTCCCATTAATACGCTTTCTCCATTCTTCCCATAAAATAAGGAAGTGAAAACATCAATAATAAACTTGCGTGCTTCTTGTTCATATACTCTATAATTGATTATTGCTTTCTAAGCATTCAAATTCACATAAGAGACAATAGCATCCTCAACATTAGTTATGATGTTAATAGCAACTACGTGCATAATTTAAATAATACCTGTATCTAGCCTAATTAAATTATTTATAAGGCCAAAGATATGCTATACCATATCACATTGCATGCTAGCATTTACCTATGGAATTTTATCATTATTTCTAGAATCCTTAAGTCACTGTGATCTTAGATATGAAAATACTATCCTACACAGACATATAAGCAGGGAATAAATAACTCAGTAAGAGTCAAGTATATCCCTACAAATGCTTTTAAAGCTTTTGAGTTGTTTCTTCAAATTTTATGTTTGGGTGATAATTGTTTTTTTCTATGCCATTTTATCCTCTCCATGAAAATAACTAGATTATAACTGAGAGATAAAACTTGGATCATCAAGATCTTAAAAGCCAGCAGCACACTTTTGCAAATTTTGAAAAAAAACTGAGAAACTCCCAAGCCTTATACATGCTTTAATTGTTAGCCATCTTCCCCACATAAATTCTCTGATCTTAAAGTGTTAAGGAAGTAAAAGATATCCACTTTGAAAACTATTGTATGGTATTTGTGTGTGTGTGTGTGTGTGTGTGTGTGTGTTTTCCCTGTCTTAATTCACTAACTTAGAGCTATAAAATGTATTAGAAACAAATAGAAGGTATAAAATTATACAACTTTTAACTTAAAATTTGGATTAGATATAGGTATATATAATTTAGGTTGCTGGTCATTTTTTAAAATGTACTTTTTAAAGAATATGTACCACATATGCCTTAGATCAAGGATGACGGAGTTTTCCTTCCTTAAATATATAGCTCTATTAGGCAAAGATGAGCACCATCAAAAATGCAAAACAGCAATATATGTTAAATACTTATTTAATATATCTACCATGAAATGTGTTAAAGGAAGCAAAACAAATCTTCATTTTGTGGGGTTTTTTTTTCAAAGATTTTCAGTAAGTCATAGTTTTTCAGAACATCACTGACACATGTTTGAATTGTCAAATATATTTTCTCCACCATCATTTAGTATATTTCCCAAAATATAAAATCAGTATATTATATACATTTATTACTATCTTCATCAAATTTTCTCAAAGATGGTAAAATATTGAATTACGATTGCCTTATTAAATACATATCTTTTTGCTGTATGTAACTTTCATTTACATGTGGTTTACAGAGTAGTGTTAACAACCATAATGATCTAGATATCAAACTCAATTTTCCGTTTCTTTTTTATAAATGTAGAATTTATACACTAGAATAAACGTCAAAATAAATTATTTAGGAAGATATGAAACAAGAGTTTTTAATGATCTATTTCTTTAAAAAATTGTTTAATGTTTATTTTTGAGAGAGAGACACAGAGCATGAGCGGGGGAGGGGCAGAGAGAGGAAGACACAGGCTCCAGGCTCTGAGTTGTCAACACAGAGTCTGATGCAGGACTCAAAGCCACAAACTGTGGGATCATGACCTGAGCCAAAGTTAGATGCTCAGCCAACTGAGCCAGCCACCCAGGTGCCCCAGTGATCTATTTCTAAGTGTGAACATTAATGAACATTACAGGTCTCAAAATTCCTATTAAGAACATCACAGAAATTTTTAAAGTCTATTTTCAAGATTAAAGGAAGAATCTGATTAACTAAGGTGAATCAAATGTAGACTTTAACAATAAATGTTATATTTGGAAATTAAGCAACCAAAAGTACACTATTTACTTCTTTTTATTGCTAAGAATATCTTTATGACACTGGAAATTTTATTCCTAAAAGATACATCTATTCTGACCTCATTCCCCTTCTTGATTCATAATTCCCTGCTTTTGTCATTAATTTGATATTCGCATTAACTATTGTGGCGCTGATAAAGAATATTAATCAGTAATCAGTAATTTTATAGTAGATAATTACATTCAAAATAATTTGCCTTTACATTTTTAAACAAATTAGTCACACAGGCCACTGTTTGCATCCCTTTTCCAATATATTTTATGGACATAATTAAAAGTAAATATACTTTTTCCAATAATACAAGTTTATACATAATGTAAGGGAATCATTAACCCTTTCAATGTTTGGCAAGTACTCTAATGTTTGGTAATTCTTAGTCTATTTTAACATCAACGAATGGAGTATATACAGAAGGTGAAGCACTTTGTTAAATAATAATTTTGAAATAGGAACTAAACCAAACAATTCTGTGTGCACTACCATTAGAGCAGTCTGGGAAAACCTACGTCAAGGTTAAATCATATACAACAAATAGCTACCCCTTTCTCTCAATATAAATGTACAGACATTTTCATAGTACCACAGTTTGGGTTCAATAAATGTTAATTGTCTGAATGAAGAGAATCATAACTCACTAATATTTTTTTAAGTCCAACCCTTCTGTGAAATCTTAATTTTTCTTGTTTTTTTTTTAAATGAGTTCTATAATAATCAATAGAAAAAACTAATGCTTCAGGTCATTTGTCAGTCCAAATGACCGAAGATTATATTATATTATATTATATATTATATTATATTATATTATATTATATACTTATATAAGATGAATAAGTACAGAAAAAAGGAACTAGAAGGGAGTGAAAACTTGAATGAAAAGATTACTGTGAAATGAGTTACCCATTCTTAGACTTTTCTTTGATTAAGGGAAGGCCCTATTTAGGACCATAGATAGTTAATAAAACTGACATCTGCAATGTTACTGGCATGAAGAACTAGAGGAGAAATTTCAGGGACAATACAGCACCTGGAAAAGATGGCAACAATCAAAAAAAGAAGAGAATCATTAATGAAGAGCCCAAATTCCACATAAAAACCTTATTCCCATATCTAGCTGAGCTCTGAACTACTCAGGCTAAATGTTTCAGGCGTTAAAAGAAAAACTGAACCCAGAATTATAAACAGTAAATATATTCTTCAGGAATGAAGACAAACTAAATGAGTAAATGAGTAAAAACTAAACGTATTCATCTTCAGCACACCAAAACTATAAGAAATGATGAGGGAAGTTCTAGGAGAAAGGAAATCATACCTAAGGAAGAGTCAGATCCTTGAAAGGAAATCAAGAGCATCAGTAATGGAGTTTAATTGATTAAACACAAACACTTTTCTCTTAAGAATAACATTTATGACTGACTAAAGCAAAATATAACATTGTACTATGAAGTTTATAATGTATGTGTTTATAATGTGTGTTTATCTGTGTTCTAATATTTTAAAAACAAAAGCAAACAAATTAGTCTATGGATCAAAGAAAAACTCAAGATAGAAATTTAAAATTATTTTAAAATGAAATATAGAAAAGAATAAATTATGAACAGTTGTTCAAGCAACACTTATATCTTTATTTTTTAATGTTTTATTTATTTTTTTGAGGCAGAGATTGACAGAGCATGAGCAGGGGAGGGGCAGAAAGAAAAGGGAGATAGAGAATTCGAAGCAGGCTCCAGGCTCTGAGCTGTCAGCACAGAGCCCAACATGAGGCTTGAACCCACGAACTATGAGATCATGACCAGAGCTAAAGTTAGAAGTTTAACTGACTGAGTCACCCAGGCCCCCTAAGCAACACTTAAATCTTTAAATGTTAACTGAGAAAAGTAAATGAGTATAAGCCAAACATGTATAGTTACAACATATATAGATATAACATATATAACAACTATACTCAAAGTGGAATGAGAGAAAATGGACCTAAAATGATTTTATTTTTTTAATGTTTTATTTATATCTGAGAGAGAGAGACAGCATGAGCAAGTGAGAGTCAGGGAGAGAGGGAGACAAAGAATCTGAAACAGGCTCCAGGCTCTGAGCTAGCTGTCAGCACAGAGCCCAATGTAGGGCTCGAACCCACCAACCGTGAGATCATGACCTGAGCTGAAGTCGGACGCCTAACCAACTGAGCCACCCAGGCGCCCCTAGGTTTTTACATTTTGAATGGAATGATATATTTAACTCTGAGTGTGAAAAGTCAAAAGTGTATATTGTATTCCTTGGACAAACAATTAAAAATAATGCGAAAAAGCAGAATTGTTAAGTCGTTAGCTTTGTTAAATTAAAAATGTTTTAAGTTTATTTATTTATTTATTTTGAGAGAAAAAGAGTGGGGGAGAGGCACAGTAAGAATCCCAAGCAGGCTCTGCACTGTGAGAACAGAGCCCAGTGCAGGGCTTGAACTAACAAACCATGGTATCACCACCTGAGCCAAAACCAAGAGTTGGAAGCTTAACTGACTGAGCCACCTAGAAGCCCCAAATTTAAATTATTTTTAAAAATCATTTAATCTAAAAGAAACCTGGAAACAAAAAAGAGAAACAGTGACAACAAAAAAAGCTGGGCAAAATGGAAAACAAGCAGTGAAATGGCAAAAGCCAAATAAACAAATAATTACATTAAACAACAATGAACTAAGGATTCCAATTAAAATTAAGCTATTAAGAATGTACCAAAAAAGTAAGATATAATTGCAAACTCTACAAGAGGCATACTTTAAATGTAAAACTACAGATAGGTTGAAATGTAAACCTACAGATAAGTTAAAAGTAAAAGAATGAATATACCATGTAAACTGTATAATAAGACTAGACTTGCATAAAATTAGATAAAGTATACTTCAAGGCAAGGAATATTTTCAGAGAAAAAAAGGAACATTTCATAATGATAAAAGAATAAATTCAGAAGAAAGGCATAAAAATCATAAATATATATGTGTCTAGACACAGACCTTAAAAATATGTAAAGAAAACATTGACAAAATTAAAAGAGAAAAAAGAATAGACAAATTCACAATCATAGTTGCATAGTTTAATAATCCTTTCTCTGAAATTTAAAAAAGAAAACTAGAAAAATAGACTACATGGAAGAGATGAACACAATCACCCATTTTGACCTAATTGGCAATTATAAACACTATACTCAAATGCTACAGAATACACATTCTTTTTAAGAGTACATGGAAAATTCACCAAGATAAATCCTACACTGAGCCATAAAAACAGCCTCAAGAAAATTCAAAATATTGAAATCCTGTAAAGAACATTCTTTGACTATAATTGAATCAATAGAAATCAATAACAATAATGTATCTAGACTAAAGGACAAATATTTAGCAATAAAAAAATCACACTTCTTAAAAAAAATCCCTGGATCAGAGGAAAACTCAAGAAAAATTTTTAAATATTCTGAATTGATTGATAATAAAATAGCATAACAAACCATGAGATATAACTAAAGCAGCTAGGAAAAACATTAATATTAAAGTTGTTAAAGTTATTGGAGTATTTAATAAAAGAAAAATATTAATATAATAATAAAGATAATAAATAGCTGTTATCTTGTGGTGGGTGCCTGGTGGCTCAACGGATAACCATCCGACTCTTGATCTTAGCTCAGGTCATGATCTCATGGTTCATGAGTTTAAGACCTATGTTAGGCTCTGTGCTTGGAATTCTCTCTCCCTCTCTCTCTGTCCCACCCTACTTGTATTCCCTCTCTATAAATAAATAAACTTTAAAAAATGAAACATATATATTATCTTTAGTGTAAAAAACTATATATTTAATGCCAATGTTTTCTTTCCTCTTTGCCTACTTTCATTTTCATTAATTTTGAAGATACAAACTTTATGTGTTAAGCATAGTGATACTAGAGGTAAGAGCAAAACTATATTAAAGTCAAATTAGCTCTCCTTACACATTCACAAATATAGCTGTGCACATTTTAAAAATATTCTATGCAATAAGTGGACACATTTATATACTCGATCTTCTTTCAATGAAAAATAGAACTAAATTAGAGAAATCAGATTATTGTCATTGATTTGAATAATGGTTTAAACTTCAAATACATATATTAGAAACCATTATAAAGCTATCAAGAGTCATTGAGTTTCTCCATTATTATGTCTTCATGATATGGGAAATATTTTGACAGCATTAGAAAAATTTCATAACTTGTGAGCAAAAGAACAAATCAGAGACATGTGTGGATTAAATACAGATTTCCAAAGCAAGTAGTTTTGTTTCTTATAAAAAATTGAAAGATGTATGCATACATAAATAGTTTTATATTTTATATAGATGTAGATAAATATACAGATTACATATATAGATTTTAGAATAACCAGCTCCTTAGGTTTTAACAGGATGCCTGGAGGCCAGTAAAGGGAGAGTCAGGGTCAGCTATCAGGAAAAGTCAGATATCCATCCCAGTAACATTCCTAAAACAGAGCCACCAGAAGCTAGATGGAACCACACAGGCACAAAACAAAGAAGCCCAGTCCCTGACTAAGGGAGAAAAGACACAAAACCCTACTTCCAAGAAAAACCCCTCCCAAAATAATAAACATTCCATCCCCCTAGTTAACAACTGGTAATAAATTTAGAGACCCCAAACTGAAGGTTACAGCTTTCCTTTGAGCTTGTTTGTTCTCACATCTCTGGAGTGTACTCCCATTTAAAGTAAACTCTTCACTTCCACTGCATAACCACTGTCTGGTCTCTCATTGAATTCTTTTCTTATAATGAGACTAAGACATCTTGGGGATAGGCTGGGTGGAGGCCTTGGGGTTTGGGTGTCTCCCTGGGTTCACTGGCAACATATACAAATATATAAGCTTTTTTTAAAAGTTTTACCACCTTTTTTTCTTCTTAAAATTCTTTATGACTTTCCATTATCTTAAACTGGTATGATGGAAATTATATAAATTCTATAAGTTGTATAGTTTATTTCTATGAGAATCACTTAAACCCCAGGAACTACATTTTACAATGTCTCCTATTGTGTAAAATGCCTTGCCAGCCACTGGACTCATTACAACCAAAAGTAGAGAGATTTATGCTTTTAAGGTGTTCCACATCCCCACAGAGATACTTAACAGTATTTGGTAAACAGGAAATGCTGAATACATGTTGGCTGAATGAAAAGTGCATAAATAACAGAACTTATGGACAATTGTATGAGTGTAGATGTAAAAGCCAAAAATGAAACTAAAAACCTGTACCTGAAACTTTACTTATTTCTCTGAATAAAGTTTCAAAGATATTTTTATGAAAAAGGCAAGTATGAAGAAACAAATTCAGGGCCTTTTGCCAAACAGAAGTTGCAGTCAGGAAATTAGTTAAGGATACAATTATGCCTTTGTCAGGTGTGTTAAATTGCAAAGTTGTAAAAATGAAGGCAAACATGACTATGCATATTTCTAAAATCAGGAAGCCTGATACTGAGCAGAAAAACCACTGAGAGTAGAACATACAATGGATGTTCATTAAATATAAAAATCATCCAATAGCTCTATATTTTATTCAGAATAGAAGCCAAAGTACTTAAATCTTATGCTTATAATCTCATGCCCCACTTATTCCATTCCAGTAACAACTGGTCTCCTTGTTCTTCCTAGAAATGCTAAGCCTGGTCCAGCATTAGGACTTCTATACTTGCTGCATCCAGACTCTGCCTTTTGCCTGCTGGACTAATGAGATATTGGCAGAGCTCCCTCTTTCAAAGCTATTCTCAAATAGTATTTTCTCAGTGAGGCTCATCCAGACCATCCTATTAAAAAGAAGTACCATACCTCTTCAAAATCAATGGTATTTCCAAATCCCCTTGTACTACTCTGATTTTTCCATTTCTACAGCACTTCATACATTCTAACATATTTTACAATTTTTGTTTACATATTATAATTATTGTTTACTGCTTGTCTTTAATCACAGAATATAAATACAAGGGCAGGAATTCTCATCTTGTTCATTAGTAAATAGTTTCTTGTATATTGTAGGTGCTCAATAAATTTTTAAATAAAGTGAATGTACTAATAATCTAAATGTACTTAAAAATTTTTAGCTAAACATCTGGAATATCTTTTGCCTACAATTCACCAGGGCATATCCTCCCAAATATCAATCTAAGGACTAAGTTAATAGTTGGGGTTTTGCTATTTTTCTTAGCTCACTTTCTAACTCTGCCAGTAAGAAATTATTTCTCTTTGTGCTCAGTGAAGTATGTGACAAAAGACTAACAGTATCTACACACTGTGATATATAACATTTTTTTTAATTTAAAAAGGAAATTGAACAGTCATGCTTGGCTGTTGGAAATAAGGTGTTTCTAGGCCGATGCTGCTCACAATTTCCATTAGCTACCCTTTCATAGTCAATATTCTAAAAAGTGTCTCACAGTTGGTCCAACTACCCTAGGTTCATTATCAACACTTAATGTGCTCTCAATTCTTCAACTCATTCTCATAAATTATGTCCAAATAGAACTAGGATAGTTCATTCTGCCATTTATTGAAAGCTGTTTACTTAGCACCTTCTAGGTGTCACACAGGTTGCTAGGTAATGAAGTCTCAGGAATTAGTGAATACTTTAAAAATCTGCACATTTGCTTTCATATTTGTTGTCATCAAACATAATGGAAATAATTTCAAAGTGGTTAACATTAACATTAAATATAGTGAGTACCCTAATCTACACAGCAAACATAGGTAAGTTTAGACATATAATATATATGTAAATGCACATTACAGTTTCAAATTTTATAAACTAAACTGATATAAATAATGATACATTAATAATGCTGTGATACCAAATTATGGAAAGAGCCCAAATGTCCATTGACTGATGAATGGTTATCATATATATATATCACATCTTCTTTATCCACATATATATGTATGTATCTGTGTATATATGTATATATATTTACATATGTACATATGTATATGTAGTGGAATATTACTCAGCCATCCAAAAGAATGAAATCTTTCCATCTGCAACAACATGGATGGAACTAGAGTGTATTATGTTAAATGAACTAAGTCAGAGAAAGACAAATACCGTATTTCAGTCATCTGCGGAATTAAAGAAACAAAATGGATGAACATAGGGGAAGGGAAAGAAAAATAAAATAAGATAAAAACAGAGAGGGAGACAAACCATAGAAGACTCTTAACTATAGAGAACAAACTGAGGGCTGCTGGATGGGAGGTGGGGATGTGCTGAATGGGTGATGAGCATTAAGGAGGGCACTTGTGATGAGCACTGGGTGTTATATGTAAGTGATGAATCACTAAATTCTACTCTTGAAACCAACACTACACTACATGTTAACTAACTTGGAAAAAGACCAAAAAATTAAAGGAAGAAAGGAAAAGAAAAGAGAATGCTGTGATAGGTACTACATATATCTCATAGTTTTTTGTTATTAGTATTATTTAAAGTATTTTTTAAGCAGAAAATAAAGGTTGTATGCCTGAGTGCGATGTATTTTTGAAAAGCAAATGTCTAAATATACAGTTCCTAACTACATTTGCTGGTGGGTTTAATATATTATCATTACATCTCACTTCTGGTAGAACAGGTTAAGTAGATTAAGTTATTAGATTAAGGACTAACAGCTTTCAAAAATAATTATACTGTGACATTATATTAATGTTGGTATATTCAAAAGCTGTTGGGTAACTTGGTGTCATTCACTATTCGCAAATACTCTTATAACCAGATGGAAAAAATTCAAGTAGAGAGAGTACTTGCAAAGGTCCTTCTACCAAAAGAAACTAGCTAAATAAGAATTAGTAGATGAAAAAGCAGTTTTTGAGAGATGAATTGAAATTGAAATAAGGAAAGGGTAAGATAAAAAGTCAAGAAATAATCATTGTATACATCCAATCCTTTGCAATTTAATAAATCGCTTACATTTAGCTTCTGCAAAGCAAAAGAAACCCATCAACAAAGTACAACTACAACTTTAGAATGGGAAAACTATTTGCAAACTATATATATATGATAAGGAGTTGATATCCAAAATATATAAAGAACACCTACAACTCAATTGAAAAACTAAAAAAAAAAAAAAAAATTGAAAAGTGGGCAAAGAAACTAAATGGACATTTGTCCAAAGAATATATACAAAAAAGTCATGAAAAAGGTACATGAAAAGGTGCTCAATATCACTAGTCTTTAGGGAAATGAAAATTAAAACCACAATTTGATATCACCTCATTTGTTAGAATGGCCATCATCAAAAAGATATTAAACACAGATATAGATGTGGAGAAAAGAGAACTCATGTGCACTGTTCATGGGACTGTACAGACACTATAGGAAATAGTGTGGATGGAGTCTCAAAAAAATAAAAATAGAACTACCATATCATCCAGCAATTCCACTTCTGGGAATAAATTTAAAGAAAACAAAAACACTAACTCAAAAGGATATCTGTGTTGACCTAAAAGGATCGGGGACCCAGGGCGGCAAAGGAACTGAGAAAAAGAGATGACAGTATAGCAGGGCACAGTGGACTCCAAGCCCACAGCCCAAGGCCCAGAACTTTATTATGCATCTTCATATATACTCTCACAGAGATATGACTCAGCAATGATTAGCTACAGGAGCTTAGTGAAGTATGGTAACAATGTACATCTGGTACTGCTATAGCACATACATACTGTGCAAGAGTGACCTCAGAGAAAAAACAAGACATGATAGGAGTCTTTGGCAGGATGAAATACAAAGAGGGGAGTGAATGCACTGTGCTATTTACTGCTGGCTTTCCTTAAGCAAAGCATCCTTGTCTGCATACTGAGGAACAGGCCACATTCCAAGGGCATTTCACTCAAGTCCTCTCGTGTTGTTTTCAATCCTGCAATCTCAAATTTTCTCAGAAATCTCGGACCTTGAGTGGGTATACACCTGTGGTCGTGACTGCTCTGTGTCCCACATATCCGCACTTCTATTTTCTATATACTTTTACAAGTAACAGAGGCCTGGTCTTCAGCTTAATTAGCTTTCCAACTATAGTAGATGACAGTCTCTTTAAATCCTGCCAAGAAGGCCCTCTGACTCCCAGACTTTGCTTTAAATTATTCCTTAACTGATTGGATCCTGTTATATTTCTCCAATGAATCGGTAGCTTTCAGCAATATCCACTCAACTGGGCACTAATTTTAAAGTTACTTCTTGCCCATACCTCCCAAATGCCAAAGATATTAAATAAGCTACTGTGTTTGTAACCTACATTTTTCTTCTAGATCACCACAGGTGAAAATCTCAGAAATTGTCCTGCTTCATCTTGCTAGGGGGACTATCAAATGTCACCTATGATCAGTGACTGGGATACAGGATAGTCCAGAAGAACCTGAATCATCTGGATACTCCACAGAATATTAGATAGGCCATTGTATTGATGATATGATGTGAATTGTACTTGATGAATGGGAAGGGACACGTACTTTGGATGACCTAGTCAGATATATGCTATGGGAGACAGGAGATACCTGCTATTTCAAAAGTTTCAGGAGTTCACTGGTCTGGGGCATGCTGAAACAATTCCTCTGATATGAAGGAGAAGTTATTATTACACCTTGTGTCAGAAAGAAGCATTTGGTAGATCTCTTCAGATATTGGAGGCAGCACACAACATACTTGGGATAATTGTGTTCATCTATTTTTTTTAGGTGTTGCAGAAGGTCACTTTTGAGTGGGGCACAAGCTAAGAAAGGGTATAAGGTCCAAGATACCACTTAGGTCATATACTAGCAGATTCCATGTACAGAGGTGGTAGAGAAAAATTCTGTATGGGATCTCCAGAAAGCCTCAGCAGGACACTCACAGGAAAGAACCTAATATTATAAAACAAGCACACGTCTACAACAAGGAACTATAGATAATTTTGAAAATACTGTTACTGCACCATTGTCCCACTCATGGGTGGCCCTGAACGAAGTGGTGAAGGGAAATCCTTCCAATGCACAGAGCTTCAAACAGTGTCTGGTCATCCATTCTGTGTGGAGAGAAAAGTAGTCCAAGATATGAATATAAGTAGATTTATTAATGGTAGCAAATGACTTGGCTTTTCAGCCAGATGGCTAGTAGAAGCAAAATGAGAAACATGGACAATGAAGTTTAAAGAAGAGGCAAACTGTAAACAAACTGTAAGACAGTAATATTTTTGTGTCTTTGAGCCTATCTAGGTCAAGGTTCTGTAAAGAACAAACTCTGACTTTTATATTTTCTACCCAACTCCGGAGTACTGACACAGTTTAGATTTATATGAGTTTAATTATGATAAATATTTTTATTATATATGAGTGAAAACTAGATAGTTCTTCCATTTCTTTTTTCCCAGTGTTCTTGTTTCTTTTTTCTTTTTTTAATTTTTAAATGTTTTATTTATTTCTGAGAGACAGAGAGAGTGTGAGCAGGGGAGGGTCAGAGAGAGAGAGAGATACAGAATCTGAAGCAGGCTCCAGGCTCTGAGCTAGCTGTCAGCACAGACCCTGATGTGGGGCTTGAACCCACAAACTGTGAGATCATGACCTGAGCCTAAGTCGGACACTTAACCGACGGAGCCACCCAGGTGCCCCCACCCCCCGCCAGTGTTCTTATTTCTTAATAATAGTGTGCTAAAGGTTCCTTATACAAAAATATTATCCCTAAATCTCTGCATAGATGCTGATGTCAAAGGTCAACAAAAGGGACTCTCTGTTACTGGATGCTCATTTGAAGGGTCCCTGAGAAACAGCCCCAGTGATTGAAAGTACCACTCCCTATTGCTAGATGTACTTAGGATTTAATAACAGCTTTTTTTATTTTCCCCTCAAGAAGAAACACTATCAAATAATTTACAAGAGGTGAATTGTCATAAATTTCATTTTACCCTCTTTGCCATCTTCATATATTCCAAATTTCTCTGTAATTAAATCTAGTTTTGATTTTGTACTTGATAAGCTGAATACATTAACTTTCTTAGTTGAAAAACAAAATGTAAGCAGAATAAAGTGGAGGGTTAATTAAGGTAACATTTTGCCAGTTGTATAAATACCTTTTATCAAATCTTTTTTTTTTAACTTATGAAGGCCTACATTCTGTTCCTATAGAGGCCATTAAGAGTGCTTTGTCTATAACACAGACCAAGAGAATAAAGGAACTGAAATCTAAGAACAGGTTTTCATTGTAAACCAAAGTAAGCTACACAATATCCTCATAAAAAAAAGAGGATAAAGAAAAGCCATTACTATCATGAATATAGGACTAGATTAAAGGTAAAAAAAAAGCAAGTAGTCTTATACGGAAAGACTATCAAAGTTCCAATATATAACGCAGGTTAAGAAAACAGAAATGATCCCAAACGCCAAATTAGGACTGCCTTAATATGCACACCATCAAGACTCTTAACCTTTTCCTCCCCTACACTCCCCCAAACTCCATTAATTCATGGGCTTTAAATTTTAGGTATGTTACCCAGAGTGTTGCTTTTTAAGAGATGTGTATCAGAACCACCTGTGACACTTTCAAACAAGCCACAACACCAACAGCCATAATCCAAATGTATAATCTCCCAGATTGGACCTCGTCACTTTTGTAATTTAAACGCCCTGCAAGAATCCTTTTATAATGTATATGTGTACCAAATCATCACATTGTACAAAAATATATTACAATTTTTATCAATTATACCTCAATAAAGCTGGAAAATAAAGCCTTGTGAGTGATTCTGTTATATGCCACCATATAAGAACACTAACTACTTGAACAAATACAGTGTTGCATGCACCAACCTGCCTCAAAGCCTAATTTTTTTTGGAATGAAAAATATTTTAACTAATATCTTGTTTGAAATCATAGCATTAAGATTTTACTTTAGGCATATAGAATATGTTTAAAGAACTAGCTTGAAGACTAGACACGGAGCTTAACAACCACAAATAAAACTTTTGTGGGAAAGTATGATTGTAGTCAATTTGCCCACAAACTGTTAATAGACTGCTATGGGGAATTACCTATACTCAAGATTATTGTTATTAATGGAGAGAAGAGAGTTCTATGTCAATTAATAATCTATTTATTATTATTATATAGTTATACAAATATTATTACATGATTTCAGAATGAAACAAATAATAGAGGGATCAGTCAGTATGCTATTTGAAGAGATACACATGTAGACAAAAAATGAATTGATAACAGAGTTATTAAGGGTATTCAAATTGATCAGGTACTGTTGGTATGCTGTAAAGTACAGGTTAAAATCAGTTGTTCCTAGGCAAGAGAAGTTTGGGTCTTCCCAAAAGGTCTGCTCCAAGTCTAGACTAGTTCTTTGGTAACACACTCCAGTAAGGCCAACACCATGATTTTGAAAGACAATGTAAAGGAAGTGCCCTAACAAAATAAATTCTTAAGATGTAGTCATTCATCAAATATTTATTGTATATTTGCCAAGTACTAAATTAGGTGATAGAGATAATAAGGATATGAAATATCAGTGATTTCTATCTTTTTAGAGTGTATACTCTTACAGATAAAATAAAATAATTTCAAAATAGACTAACTAGTGCTATTAAGAACAAACAACTGGGATGTCAACATAAAAAATACTGGACATGAGGGGCTCCTGGGTGGCTCGGCCTGTTAAGCATCCCACTTTGGCTCGTGATGTCACTGTTTGTGAGTTCTAGCCTCACGTTGGGCTCTATGCTGACAGCTCAGAGCCTGGAGCCTCCTTCGGATTCTGTGTCTTCCTCTCTCTCTGCCCATCCCATGCTCATGGTCTGCCTCTCTCTAACTCTCAATAATAAATTAAAAAAAAACATTAAAATTTTTTTTAAAATACGGGACATGGGAAATGACAACTTTAGAGTAATAGTTGGCAGTGGACTTGCTGAAGATGTAACAGTTAAACTGAGATGGAAAAGAAGAGCATGATGAGCAATGAGCCTAGGCTGGATGGCATCTTGCATTGTGAATGTACTTCCTATATTCAAGAAATGAACAAATATTAATGTTGCTAGATCCAATGGAACATGGTAGGAAATGATGGGAGAGGTAGCAGCAGGGAGGTAACATACCTTCTTGTAGGTCATTGGATAGGATATTTACTCTAAGTACAATCAGATATCCAGACATGGGGTATGCAACTAAAAGTTTAGTTTTGTATAAATTACATTTGAGATGTCAGTGAAAAGTAAAATAAGTACATAAAAACAGAAGCATTCCAGAAGGAGAGACTAAAGGACAACTATCTTCAGAGTATGAGGATAGGATAAGATGTGATAATGAAAACCAGCAAAACCTCCAGTGATATTGGAGAAAAAACAGGTAAGCGAGCTTTGCATTCCTTGGAGACTGAAAGACAGGAAGGAAGGAATGGAAAGGGCTCAGCCTCAATGCAGGATCTATAGGACTAAGGCACAGTAGCCATACTTACTATTGTGTCAGTAACCATGTTTTTTCTGGGAGAAACAGGCCATGTCCTTTCAAGGACTGAATAAGATGTAAAGGTCCTGGTGAAAAAGTTTGAACTCTGGGATATGGAAGGAAGTACAAAAAGCAAAGTTTGGACAAAATTATGAAGTAACCCCATGTCTGTGGCATCTCTGGCTCCTAATAGCATATATCCAAATCAGTTTATGTGTTCTGTATTTTAAACCCAGTAAGATGCAAACCTCAATTCATGATTCTTTTACTAACATTGACATTAATTTTAAGAAGAATTCTAACATGAATATCTGGAATATTCATCTATTGTCAAAAAATATGTGTGCTTTAAAAAAGTTTTCCGATTACTTTAACTATTTTTGAAATTAATAATGTCATTCTAAGCTAATATATATTTCACAAGTTTGATTTGGGCAAATATGTGTATTTGATTTTAAATCTAAAAACAATCATTTTATTATAATTTAAATAAACTATTACCCCATAAATATTAAATCTCACTAATATTTGTCAAGCAACTTTTGTGAGCATTAATACATAAATAAATTTCTAACCCATACAAAATTATAACAGTTGATATCTGATGTGACTTTTTAAAAACATACCTGAAAAAGATTGTTTCTAAGACATTCCATTGTATAATGAAAATTATTTCAATCTTTAAAATCCAATAAAATCTTAATTCACTGCTGCACCTCAAAGGACAAAATAAAGTCAAGTATAAAAAAATTTCATACAATGGAATAAAAATTATGCATTTGGCCTTTACATTTTTTTAGGACATAAAATTACAGAATTCTTAGTAAAGCATACAGTCCATAATAATTTATATTTCATTAATCAAGCATGTAGTGTTAGGTTTTTACGTTTTCCCTGTGAAAAAGTTGTGGTTCACTTCATGGCCAGTAGTAGTAGTATTTATATCAATAACAACATAAATAAATAAGCATACCAATATATACAAAGAACATATTAGACTAGAACAGTAATTCTCCTGAGTTCTTTTTATGGACCAGATATCCCAGTTAGGAATTGGTCTTGTTTCTTACTCAGTCCACACTGACACTTTTGTATCATTATGATGTAAAAGTACCTTTTCTTTGGAAACTGGAAATAGATCTTTTTTCTATTTCTTTGGTCTCACCAACCAATTCATTATTCCTCCACCTCAGTCTCTGCATTTGACTCTGCATTCACAGTTTTCTTCTCTATCCTAAGTCTTGCTAGCATTCTAGACATTTCTAATCCATGGAAGAAAGTCATCCAAGAGTCTATTTGCTCATATCATTGACCTCCTCATTTCCAGTTGCCTTAATCCCCACTAATTCTCATCACCATTTTTGAAATTTGCCATCATTAAGAAGCGTTTGAGCTCTGAAACATTAAACTCATATACTCTGGTTTCAGACACCAACCTCCAAATATTTTGGTTCTTTTATTCACTAACTGTCAAATAAGCTTGCCTTATGATCTTGCTGAGATCTCCAGTCTTTGACAACATTTTTATGTCCTTATTAGCTCTATTCTCTTTTTATCCCTCAACATGGTTGATTACCTTCTTCATTTCTTCACAAAGTCCATATCCCTCTTGGATCTTTTTTATTTGATTACATGTCTGGGAAAATGACAACCATGGATCAAGTAAAACATCATGATCACCGTAATCGACTGGACCCATAATATGTCCCAGCAATCTTTCTCATCTTCTATTACACATGGCAATTAGAGTACCTATTTAAAAATCTTCTCCATTTCCCTCAACTCTATTATGACAGCAATTCCCTCTTACTCTTGGCAGATGACATCATCTCTTTCCTAAAACCTTTACTGACTTCAGGGTCACCATACATTCTTGGTATTCCTTTCACTTTCAGAGCTACTCTATCTAAATCTTCCAGATCATATTCCTTTGATTCAGTTTCCTCATTTGTAAAATAAAATAAGCATGCATATCTTATGGCATTGCTGTAAAGATTAAATGTATTAATACATGTAAAGTACTTATCCCGCAAGAATTACTCAATAAATAAGGTTCTTCAGTGGACCATTGATTTTCTTTTCTTTTCCATTCCCTTCCCTTCTCACTCTCCACAACTTTCCTTGGAGGTCTCAACAAACTTGTGGCTGGCTGCAATGAAAATCTGTGTGCTCATGATCACCAAATCTCTACTGTCAACTGAGACATCTCAGCATAACTATAAATCTACCTATCTAACCATTTCCAAAGCTAAGGTCATCATTTTCCAGCTTTGCTCTTTCTCATGCATTTTATCTCAGTGAATGCAATCACTGTAAAGCCAACTGCCTAAATCAAACTCTTGGATATAGTCCTCAGTTCCTCTGAATCCTTCTGTCTATCATTTGGCAAGTCCTATTGCCTTCATATTCCAAATATTTTTTCAAATGTATCAATGGTTTATATACTAACTCTAGACCATTTCATGCCATCATCATTTCTTATTTGGGTTATACCCACCTCCTAATGGGTATGGCTACCCATAACCCTGAACACAATAATTCTCTATGCATGCTATGACAAAAAAATTTGTTCTAAAACATATATATAGTCAGTTTGCTTCTCTGTTAAGACATAAATAAAAATTTATACAAATTGCCACCATTCCATCTACCTATCTTCCAGTATCATTACACATAAACTTCTTTCTCTTGTGTTACTACAAGTAAACCATGTCTGTTCTTATATAAGTTCAGCTAGAACTCATCTATGCAAGAATCTCTAAGTATCTTCTCCTATACCACAAGTTTGTCCTCATCAATCGATTATAATCTATCAGCATTAAAAGACAATAATCTTTTGATCACAATGCCCCCTTGTAACAAATTGACTCCAAAAGTATTGCTCAATGTCTCTTGTACTGTTATTTTGATATTTAATGCCATGTGAATAAAGAAAAGGTTCTATACAATTTTAATAGATGATTTTTTACAAACAAGACTGACTAATAGTCTAGCATATGCTCTACCTCCATGAAATTCTGTATATACTTTAAAAGAATGTTGATTCTGCAATTGTCATGTTAGAAAATGAAGGTGGAAGGTAGAACCATTCATATAATCAGTATTGTTATTGAAATTTTGTCAAGTTCTATAATTTACTGAGATGTGTATAAAGCTACAATTATGATTATGATGATAGTTTTGTCTATTCCTCCCTTTTGTCAGTTTTTTCTTCAAGTATTTTCAAGTTGCATAATTAGGTTCATATATAGTTACAATTTTATCTTCCTGCGATATTGATCTTTTTATATGTATAAACTGTGTTTTTCCCCTAGTAATAATACTTCTTTTTAATTCTAAAATTTTCCTTTGGTTCTTTTTCATACTTCATCTGGTGAGATTCCCCACCTGTTAATTCATTGTTATTCATTTTTTCTTTTCATTCCTGAACATATTGATATTAACTGTTTGAAAGTCCTTGTCTATTATTACTAACATCTGGATCATCTTAGACTTTGCATTGACTGCTATTTTTATTGAATAACTTTTTCCTGCTACTTTATGCCTAGTAATATTTTTATTGTATGCTTGGCATTGTGTTTTATGCATTATAGATACTCTGGATTTACTTTTCTTTGAAAGGTGCTGAGGTTTTGCTTTAGTAGGCAGTTAGATTGAAACTGAAAAATCTATCTTCTGCAATAGGCAGAAGCTGAAGCGGATGTTCATTTCTTTCTTCCAGCTGCTGATTTTGCTAGAAGAACTGGAAACTTCTCTACATGTGTAGCTCAGTGGGAAGACAACAGATTTTGGTAGAGATACAAAACAGGTTTTAGTTACTACATAGATTAGAGAAAGGCTCACTCTCCTACCTAGTTTTTCTCTTAAATATTCTAACTACTCTGCCAACTCTGAACTCTGGCTTCTGACAACATAAGCCTTGAAGACTTCATTTTCTACTATCCCCATCCCCCATATTGACACTTTCTATCATGACACACAAAAGAATTGCAATTCCAAAAATCTCACCTGATATGATTTTCTTTTTTTCAACGATCCCATTCCCTATAGTTTTTGCCTTTTTGGGTTGCTCTCCAGTTTATTCAAATAGTTGTTATCTTTTAAAACATCTTAAAATAGTTGGTCTAGATATTATTATCTACAGGTTGATTAGTATGACACAGATACTCCAGTATCAGAAATCATAACCCAAATCTACAGAAACTTAATTTGTATCAACTTGCATCATCAATACCCCATCTCATTAGATCTAAAGGTCAATTCTCAGTCTTCAACTTACCCAAACTTTCTGCAGAATTGGCACTCCCTCCTGGGATCACTTTCCTCACTTGCCTTCTAGGCAAACATTCCTGTTTCCCTCCTACTTAACTAGCCTTTTCTTCTTAACTTAGTTTTCTAGTTCTTCATCTTCTCCCAGACCTCTTAACATTAAAAGTATTGCATGAATCCATTTTGCAACTTTATGTTATCTCTACAAGCATTTCTTTAGTGATGTCACCCATCAAGTGACTTTAAAAATAACCAAGTTTATAGCTCTTCTCCCTAAATTCCAGACAGATATATCTAACTCACTGTTTATCATCTCCACTTGAAAATCTATTAGATATCTCAAATAGAATTATGTCAAAATTTAAACTCTTAATATTATGTTACCAAAAGATGTTTAATCTGAATTTTTCAATACATCATTATTAGTTATTTCAAACTTTCAGTTGGTCAGATAAAAATTCTGGAGTCTTCCTTGAATGTTCTTTTTCTCATACATTCAAACTGTTAGGAAATATTAATGCTCAATGTCCCTCAAAAAATATCCAAGATAAGGTCCACAACTTGCCCTTGACACTGATCAAATCCATCCTGGTGATTATTGCTTATCTTGGCATTTTCAACTGCCCCTAATTGATTTTTCAAATTCTACCACTGTCATTCCACTATTGTTTTCCCAGATCAATAGCTAAGCTAACAGAAGGGCACTTGATGGCTCAGTTGGTTGAGCACCCTACTCTAGATTTTGGCTCATGTCATGATCTTGTGGTTGGTGAGATGGAGCCCAGTTGTGGGGCTCTACACTGACAGCACAGAGCTTGCTTGGGATTCTCTTTTTCCCTCTTCCTTTGCAACCCCCTCTCAAAATAAATAAATAAACATTTAAAAAACAAGTAACTAAAATAAAATATAATACAGATAATGTTACTTCTCTGCCAAAAAAACTATTCAATGATCTTTACAATGACCTAAAGAATCCTATATGGTCTGGTCACTCTCTGGTCTCTATGTATTTCCTATCTACTCAGTTACGTGGCTGCCATTCTGGACTTGTTTTTCTAAAATTGCAGACTATTATAACTTTGCCCCATATTTTAAATCTTGTTTCCCCCAATATCATTGATTTTATTGCTTCATATATAATCAATTATATTTAGATTGTCTTCCCCCATTAGAATGTAAGCATGAAGATAATAATTTTTGGTTTTGTTCTTTGTTTGAACCCAGAAGAGTTGTTGAATTAATAAGTAAATAAATGAATCAAACCCTAAGTGACTTTTCTTTGATCTTTGGATAGAGTCCAAACTTAGGAGTTATAATAATAATATTATAAAATACATAAAATAAATAACAATCCTATTTCCAAAGAACTTCATGTCTTTAGGCTTTTTTCTCCACATGGATATTATATAGGATAGTCATGTTTTAGGTTTTGTCTTTTAAGAAGTCTTTTGTTAACTTTTTCAAACCACCTTATCCCCCATCTGGATTAGTTTTATGTTATTTCCAGAATACCTATTACTCATTGTAGAACTTGTTTATTCAACTGAAACATAAAACTTAATTCATAGCAAGACCACCTCTATTTTGTGTACTATTTTATTTCAAATATTTGGCCAAATATGTTTGCCAGAAATTATAATTAATATTTGTTAAAAATAAAATCTGAAAAGTATTATTATTGTTAATGAAAACTTTTTAGATGTGAGTAAACTAAGTCTTACTTATGGCTATACAGACAATATTTAGAAAAACAAGTACTTGAATCCAAATCTAACACCACTTTCTTTCCACATAAAATACTGAGCTATATAATTTTCCTATAGGAATTCTTAAATAACAATTGATAATAGCATATTACACATTTTTTCCAATGTTATTGATCATGCCTAGGAATTTTTCTTTGAAAAAATGACAGGTATTTTTTTTTCTATAGTAATATGCAAAGAGTGGCATATAGTGCTATAAACATACATATTTATGTATCATCAATCTTCAAACCTCTTAAAATACTTTACAAGGGTTGCATGTCACAACACAGTCAGAATTATGACGACTCCAGTTGAATTTGATGGATCATGAAGTTAATTTACCTGTTAGGGTGTCAAAAGTGCAAATCTTAGTTGCTGATCAAGGCAGGAAATCCTAAAAAGCTAGCACCTGAGGCAACAAGGAGGGAAGTCTGAAGCAAGCACAATCAAATGCCAGTTAATCTAATCAAATGTGTGGTGGCATGCCTTGTGCTAAACTCTTCAGAAGCAAGCAGGAAGACGAAAAGCTCAACATGATGTAAAAGAATGAAGAACAAAGTCAAAATCATAGTTAAACTGTTGTTCTTCCCTACAAGACATACATCAAAGCAGAAAACTGCTTTCTGTCCCACTGTGAAGACTATAATTATTTCTAATGGTTTATGAAGACAAGGCTTATGTTTGTCAAGTAGAGAAACATAAATGTTTTTCTTGGTACACACTGAAGTGTTTTATATGAAAAGACAACAGTCTTACGAGTTAGTCATTCTTGGATATGAACCACAGCTTTACCCATTGGTAGGTATGTGATCTCATGTGTTACATAAACCATGAGCCTTAGTTTTTTCCTTTGCAAATTACAGAAAATTTTTTACTCCTTAATTTTTAGTACAACTAATAATTCAAAATTAGATTTAAACAATAAAAGTACAAAATTAAGAGAAAAATGGAACATGTGACATCAAAACCAGAATTGAAATGAAAAAGCAAAATGAACTTTACATATACAAGGTTCATTGCATAAAGAAATACTCAGAAAATCCAACACTTTTTTTTTACCCCAAAAAGTTCAACATATCCTATAAACTTTTTTCTCTCATCAAAAGTTAACTATTAATGCTCAGGGAATGCTCTAGAAAGGAAAATGTCAAATGAGGAAAAAGCCATGTGATTAAGGGAGCTACTGCTTCCTGGTGTAACTTAAGCTTCCTTTACTTCTTACATTAATTTCCACTTAATCCAGTGTTCCAGGCCCAATTTTTTGGCTTTTAAATTTCCTTCTCTCAAATTTCCTTTTAATCTGCTATAATTACTATACACAACTTTGTAAACTAAATGCTATAAGAGGGGGAAAAGATTCAGAATCAGAAGAAACAAAGCTCCCTCATCCTGGTCAGCTCTATGAACTTTTCTACCACCCTGACTCCATTTTCTGGCTAGTGATCAGGTACTCAGAATCTAATGTAGGGTACTGGGTGAAAGATGCATTGTTTTTCCTAGCCTCTTCTTATCTGAGGGGCAGGAAACTGTGGAAGAACATACTCTGGCACAAATTTGTGGTTTTGCTGAGTTCTCTCAAGGATTCCTCATGTTTAGTCACGTTTTTCAGCATTAAAAATAGGTCTTTAATTTAAATTTTTTTCTGATGCCCCTGCTATGAATTGAATTGTGTCTTCCCAAAATTCATATGTCAAAGCCCTAACTCCAAATGTAAATGTATTTAGAATTAGTCATTAAGATTGTATGAGGTCACAGGGTGGGGCCCTAATCTGATACCATTAGTGTCTTTACAAGAAGAAACACCCAAGTGCTCTCTCTCATGCTCTGTCTCTCTCTGCCATGTGAGGACACAGCAAGAAGGTAGCCATCTGCATATCCAGAGGAGAACTTTCACTAGAAACTCAATTGGCCAGGTCTTGATCTTGGACCTCCAGAACTGTCAGAAAACAAATTTCTGCTATTTAAGATACCCAGTCATATAGTACTTGTTATGGTAGCCTGAGTGACTAATACAGCCCCTGTTTGATTTCCCACAAAACATGTCCATTACTGTGATATTTTAAAATATATGAAAATATATTTTAATTGCTTCAGAGTTTGAATGATTTTAGGAACAGAAAAAAGGCCAATTGCTTAACAACTGTTATTTAACATCCTCTGAAGTCACAGATTCAATATTACAAAGAAGAAAGGGATGTTCCAAAGACAGACAAATACATATTCATTCATTCACTCAGAAGGTAATGACTTAGTGCTTGCCATAGGCCTATTTACAAGGACAGTAGGATTGTTGCCTTGCCAACAGGCAATTTAGTAGAAGACATAGACACATAATCCAGTAATTATGATGCAAAATCACAAGTTAAAAATAAAAGCTATTTATTGATTGCTGTAATAGCAGAGAGATATCTAATATAGTTAGAGTTAAGGAAAATAAGAAAAAAGACAATATCCAAAGAGGAAGCTATCCGAAAAAGCATAAGCTTATCTCCTAATCAATTTCATATGTTCAATATAGGCTGTTAAGTGTATTATCTTAGGGAAGCACTAGGTTTTCCAGGATTTCAAATCCAAACTAAACAATCTCTTAGCCCACAAAGAAAGTAAAAGGTAATTCTAATGTGTAACTTCTAGGTTATTTTGCTCTGCATTTGGTACTTTGTGAAAACAAAATACAGTGAGAAACATAATTAACCTTCATTTAATCTGAAGCTTTCACAGTTTAGGTGAAGAGGGTATGCTATTGCGAATGTGATGTTTTAGGAGGTTATAGGCATTTGCTCACAATGCATAAATTATTTTTGCGGATTTAACAGAACTGCCCTGGGCAAAGATCCCTGATATTTTTACTTCTGTATTAAAATCTTCGGGTCCTGCTGCCTCTATGCACACAAGGTTTACAACAGCAAAAACTTAATAGGAATAGCAATGGGACCAGGTTATCTGACATCCCAGAGTGGTAGAAGTAATTTGAAAAAAATTAAATCAGCAACCTCAGGGGCCCCTGGGTGGCTTAGTTGGTTAAGTTGCTGACTTCGGGTCAGGTCATGATGTCACAGTTTGTGGGTTCAAGCCCCATGTTGGGCTCTGTGCTGATACCTCAGAGCCTGGAGCCTGCTTTGAATTCTATGCGTGTGTGTCTCTCTCTGCACCTCCCCTGATTGTGCATTCTCTCTCTCTCAAAAATAAATGAATAAATTTTTAAAAATAAATTAAAAATTAGCAACCTCATTATGAAATGAATAATGTGTAAATATGACATTCATTCCTCTTTTTTGATTATTTTTAACCACTATAAGAAAGTGAACATGACTAGTAAAAACAACAACTGTTTATTTAAAAAGCAGTAAAGAAGAAAGAAACATCAAGAAAACAACAGGAAAAGGAAATATTTGCTCCAAGACCTAAGAGGAGTTTTACTTAAGAGTTTACTTAATATTTCCAAAACTTGGGCTCTTCCCTTCTGTTGCATCTGTAGCTCTTCTAACTGTAGCAGTTGCCTTGTGGGGAATAGAGAAAAAAAGTTAAAAGGTGAATCCCAAAGCCACTTTATTCTCTGAAGCCTGAGCCTTTAGTGTCTTTGGTTATCTAAATTCCTAGTACAATTACCAATGCACCTAAATGATCCACAAAGCATCTTCTTCCCTTGTAATTAAGGGAGGAGGGAGTGGTAGAGGTGGTTTGTCACTCTCAAAAAAAGTAGAAAGTTTTGACAGACTGTGCAGGTCAAGTGTGTTCTGAAGTGATCCTGCCATGAATTCAAGAGTTATTGCAGGCCTAGTATGTGCCAATATACCAGAGGGAATATCAATTTTAAACAAATGATTAGTATGGGGCATTATGGAAGCATTTAAAATGGAATTAATCTAGTCCTTGGAATTAGCATAGACTTTCCTGATAAAGTGACATTCAAAGTGAAAACTAAGGAAATAGGAGTCATTTCCTATTGTAAGCATGGGAGAAGACTATTTGGGCTGAGGGGAGAGACAGTGAGAGGTCTCTGGGATATTAAAAAAATAATAATTACTGGAACTGAATAAAGCTAGAATACAAGAAGTCTAGAGTACTTAAGGGACAGACAGTAGGAGAAAATGATATAAGATGAAGCTGGAAATGTAGTCAGAAAGTTTAGTCAGTGCCACATATTAGAGTCTTCATGGTAAACCATTCAAATCTATGTCTTTGGAAGCCACATAAACTAATAAACTAATACATGAAGAAAAGATAAAGAAGGATAAAAGAGTGCCTATAGAGAGACCAGATGAGTACCCAGTACAATCCTTCGGGCAAGAAGTAACCCTCCAAATAGAAGTGTGGCAGGAAATGGGGTGAAAAGAGGTGGATGTATTAAATATGCTATTTAAATGAAGTCGATAAAAGCTTTAATATACACTAATAAAAGCTTTGAAAATCATGGAGATCTTACTACATTCTATAAAGGAATAGTTTGAGAGCTTTGCAAACTACTGCTCATAGAAATATCCTTTAAAAATGCCATGTAGACATGCTCCCTTTTGTGATGTTTAATTTTATGTGCCTCTTTGCTAGGCTATGGTACCCATTTGTTTGGTCAAACAGTGGTCTTGATGTTGCTGTGAATGTATGTTTTAGATATGATTAACTTTTAAATTAGTAGACTTTGAATAAAACAGAGTACCCTGCAGAATACAACTAGGCCTCATCCAATCAGTTGACAGCCTTAGGAAAAAGATTGAGGTACTCCTTGTTAGAAGGAATTCTGCCTCCAGACTGCCTTGGGATTGTAACTGCAATATCAAGCCTCTGGTTCTCTGGTCTTCCCTTCATATTTTGGCCTTGCCAGCCTTATAATCACATGAGTCAATTTCTTAAAATAAACCCCTGTCTCTATATACCCATCTTATTTGTTCTTTTTTTCTCCAGAGAATCAGGAAGAATACACTCTCTTTAAAGTTTCCTATCCAAGGAAATTAGCTTTTCCTCTCAACATGCTGTTCTTTCCCAGCCAGAGAGCTTTTCCATTCAGTCCATCCTGTTAACACTCCAACCACTGCCCAACAAAATGTAACTTACTTTCTCCCAGAGATCATCAGGTTTTCATTCCCTGCTGCCATTTGGTGTTATCATGTGGCCAGAAAATTAGCCACTCCAGCTATCCCCAACAACAACTGAAGAAGCCTCATTTAATGCATTTCCTACAAGAATTCACCTTTTACCAAATTCTATACAATAAAAGAGTTGCCAAGCATTCACATAAAAGAAAAGAAAGTAAAATAAAATATAAACAGATAAAAGATCCTGTTTATTCATATATTAATAACACTTAGCCCCTGTCATAGATATTGGAGATAACAGCAAGAAAATGTGGTAATAAACTCAAAGTGGCAGACATGAATGAGGGAGGGAGAAGAAATAGAGATTACTCCCAAGCTTGTCTTATGTAACTACATTAATGAAAAACAAATGAGCAAACAAACAAACAAACAAACAAAAAACCTTCAGGTTACTGAGAGAGGAAATCCTGGGGGAAGAACAAGTTTGAATTTATGAAGTCGTAGAGACATGGTAAGTTAACTTTTGAGAATGTGGAATATGAGTGGCCATGAGACATTCAATTCCAGAACTGATAGATCTGGAGGTCAGAAGAGAAGTAACATCTGGGAATATAATCTTAGAGACTCTTACCTAAGTCATTGGCAGACTAGGAAAAATTAATAGAGTAAGAAAGGAACAATAAACTCTGAAAATTACCAAAATTTAGCAGTCAGGTATGATAAGTAGAGACAGCACAAGAGATAAAAATGAACTGCAAGGTAGGTAGGAGGGAGGAAAATTTTATATAATATATATCAGCCAGTTGAGCTTTTTAATTATAAATTAACCTCAGAAATACTCTAGATTGAAAACATAGGGCAAGCAAGAACTTTCCTATTATGGCAAATAAATAAAGCTAAAATTCAAGGACGGAAGGCTTACTGAAATGAGATGGAATCAGCAGATCTAAATCCCTATCCTGAATATTTCTCTTCTTGTCTTTTTTCCTGCACAGTTTAATTTCTCTTGTGTCTTAGTTTTATCTTTGGGAAAATTAAATTAATATATCTACCTATAATTGTTACCTGTAAGAATTAAATCAATATAGCATATAATAATAATATAGTATATTGAAAAGTGGTAATCATTCCATAGAGTGTATTGTACAATCACACATTGTGCACTATTCCTTAATAAAGTTGAAAAAATAAAAAATGAAAAGAATTAACTTTGAAGATAAGCAAACTAAGAATTCAGTTGTAGATAATTCATACCAACTGTATCCACTATAAATGTGTTATTTGGAAAAAAAAAACTTCAGTTGTTAATTTAGTAGAATATTGGAAACTCATACATTCTGATGAATGAATGTATTTCCCATAACTTATTTATCTTTGGCAGATACTGGTGAACACTATGTTGTCATCAGTCAACCATCTTGGAAGGTTATTAACTTGCACACAAGGCAATAATTCAAGATAAATTATCATTCTTGAGGACATATTAGAGAATGACAAAAAAGAAATAATCTTATCTGAAGCCATCTTTATAAAATATGCTCTGTTTGCATGCTCTCAAATCATTGCTTGTGTATCTCTTGTGAATTACTTATCCCCCTTACTCACAAACTATAAACTAATGAAACAGTAATTAAATAAAGTAGAAACATTAAATTCTTTGAAAGGGTATTATAGAGCCACTACATAAGTAAATGAAAATGTTATAAAGGTGATTTCATTTTACATTTGTATTTATAAAAGAATAAAATAAAATAGGGAAATGGGACAAATAAAATGAAAATAAAAAGAAATATGTCCAATCTGGCTTTCCTATTCATATCTGTGACTGTCTGAATATCCATCTGAGGAACTGACTGGCTATATTTAAAATATCCACATGTTACTAATGAAAGACAGCCTGCACTAACATTTTCAATAGTATCGAATTCTAATATAATAAAATTTTTAAATAGAAAGAAAGAAAAAAATTCTTTGGGAAAAAGCAAGAGTAAATTATAATTCCAAACCCATTTTTTTCACCTTTCACTTACCCCTCAAATCTTGGCAACATGATTGCACCCCTATGACTCTATAAAACTGATCTTTATAAAAAGGGGTTTCAATTAACAAATTCAATAGCTACTTTCAGTCTTCATGATTTCAACTTTTCATTAAGTATCTGACACTCTTTATTCTCCTAAAATATAGTTCTTAGCCCCCAATAATCTAGACATACCTTCATTTAGTCACCATGCCATAACAAGTCAATCTGTAGAATGTTGATTATTCAATCTCTTGTTTCCATTTCCCACTTCCAGACTGAAATTAAGATATTTTGTTTGAAATATGCAATTACCTCATTTGCTTTTCTTAATGCCCCCTGCGTTCCCACCCCTACACTCATATATTTAAGTCCATCCTATTCATCTGCAAAATAATAATACTTTGACCATGTGACTCTCAAGATCATACTTTTAATGACTACCACTGGATACAGAATCAAGTCTATAGTTAACCTACTACTCCTCTCAGCACTATTAAATGTTTCCACCATATTCAACCATTTTTTATCTGTAATTCCATCTACCTCACTTCACAAATTCATCTTTTCCACTAAATAAGACTTTCTGAGAATTCTAGGATCCTTCTCACCTTCAAGCCTTGTTGTTTCTTTTTTCCATCTTCTACTAAGCTTTTTTAAAGCCTCCTCAACCACTTTCATCTCTAAGGTGTTTTCCCTTAATTCTCAAATCACTATGTATTATTCATATAGCCCATATCGAGACAGAGCAGGGACTAGACTCAGGTCCCCTCACCCTTAATCACAAAATCCAGCATTCCTTGGCCAGGACTACTGAAGGAAGAGCTGAGCCACATGCCTCCTGAGTAAGATATCTCACAAGAATGCAGAAGTAGGATATTTACCAGAACCTGACCAAACCAGTCCACATCAAGATAGACCCTAGTGCTCACCTTTCACCAACTTTCTTCCTCAGTATAATACTAAACATCATGCTCAAGAGTGGATATTTAGCATGCTGTTTAGACATGGAATACATGAAGAAGTGACTTTCAAGTTCATAAGTGCAAAAACAAAAACAAAAAAAGAAATCCCCCTTCTACATATTTAGATTTCACCCTTTCGCTGCCTAACTCTTTAAAGCTCTCCCCAATCTCTCCACAGAAATTCAGCCTGAAGATTCTTACCCTTGTGCTATCCTCCTTGTGCTGGAGCATAAGTCCCAATAAAGCCTTGCCTGGAAGTCTCATTTGGTGTTTTGTCAATTTCTGCTATTTATAGAGCCCAAGGGCCCAGTTCAGTATCAATATCATATTTGACAGTATATAATTACTTATGTTCATGTCATATTTCTTCTCTAAGATTATCAGTTTTGTTAAAGTAGAGATTCCCTTTTGGTTATACTTCTGTGCACCAAAATCACAAGAACAATATATATATGCTAATTATCTCTGTATTATGTTATATTAAACATTTCAATTTATTTTCAAGGAGACTTGGGTTTGGAAGCCATTCCTTAAAAAAAAAAAAAAAAAAAAAAAAAGGCCCTTTTAGGGCAGCCTGGGTGGCTGAGTCAGTTCAACATCTGACTTAGGGTCAGGTCATGATCTTGTGATTTGTGACTTTGAGCTGCGTTTTGGGCTCTGTGTTGACAGCTCAGAGCCTGGAGCCTGCTTCGAATCCTGTGTCTCCCTCCTTCTCTGCCCCTTCCCCACTCGCATTCTATCAAGAATAAACAAACATTTTTTAAAAATTAAAAAAAAAAAGAGGGGCACCTGGGTGGCTCAGTTGGTTAAGCATCTGACTTTGGCTCAGGTCATGATCTCACGGTTGGTGGGTTCGAGCCCCGCATCAGGCTCTGTGCTGACAGCTACCTCAGAGCCTGGAGACTGCTTCGGATTCTCTGTCTCCCTCCCTCCGACCCTCCCCGTTAACGCTGTCTCTCTCTCTCTCAGAAATAAGTAAAAAACATTAATAAAACATTTTTTTAATTAAAAAATTTTAAAAACAGAGTTTATTCCTTGGAAAAAAAATACCCTTTTACCTTTATAAAGAGATATAAGGTTAATGAGAGTTTTTCATAACAAAATGCTAATAAAATCAATGTCAACATTTGCTCCTCGCTAATAATTTTAATCACAATACTATTACTACTTTTAACATATAAAATATTTCCTCCGGGTGCTAATTAAAATTACCTCAATTGAATATTATTTAAAAAGTTAAATTATTTAGCACAGTGTTTTAAAACAAGAACTACTAAAAAGAGTTATAAATGCAGGATATAGGAAAAGTGATAAATTCATCAATTATTTATAAAATGATTTTTAAAAGTCACAAATGCTCTTCTAATATTATGCTGACAGATAGCTATGTCGCGTGAATATACAAAACTTCCTACTGTCCTCCATAAGGCACAGCTAAGACTACTTAGTTTTGCTATAAAAAGAGCATTTTATTGGGCATTTCGTGCCAAAAGGGGCCAATTGAGTTACAACAATCTATCATTAGTAGTGCATTAACCTCTAACATTACTTATTATTCATAAGTTTTAGTAGGTGGCAATGTCAAAGTGAAACATTTGATAAATGTCTTTGAAACAAGGGAGAAAAAAAAAACGAATATGCCTTTCAACCTGAAAGTTACATTCATAAGCAGGCATGCATACAACCTAGACTTTGGAAAGGAGGATAGAACCTTCATAATCAAAAAACACTATTACGTAGTGACAAATGACTATGTGCATATAATGTGATAACAATATTTTTCTTTTTCAGAATACACATGGGGTAATGAAAAGAGCTGCAGAATCAAAGCCTAAGAAATTGTGTTTTCTCCCAGGCTTCAACACCTGCCTCTCACATGACCTCTGTCAAGTCATTTAGTATCTTTGGTCTTTGTTACCTCATCTGCAAAATAAAAAAAGGTAAACTCAATGATCTCTCAGGTAATTTCAAGCTCTGAAATCCTAAAATACTCAGGAATATATTTCAATAGAAGAATTTCCAAGATTTTTCTCTTATAATTTCCTTCAACAACGTGCTTACTGCTGTTTTGCCATATAATGCCAGAGTTTGCTCTATTTTTGAACGTAGATTGTGAATTTTTTCCATGTGCTTTAAATCTCCAAAGTATCTAGTTTGGTACTTTATACCCACTGGGCACTAAAAATATATATAGAATGAATACTAAGAAGTGTTTCACTAACATCCATTTTTCTGCCTCCCAGGTATTCCTGATATTCATTTGCATTTTATTTTATTCTAAGGTAGTTGAATTCATTGCCACTTCCAGGAAAGAATCCTGTGATTTAAGCCAATCCAGGAAGAATGTCACATTCCCTTGTAGACAGTGATTGGTTTCTAAGTAGGCATGTGACCAAGCCTGATTTAAACAGAGTGGATTTTGAGTTTCTGTTTGAATGCTAGGTCCTTTTCCATCCTTTGACAGTATTATGTTTAAATGTGAGGTATGGAATAGCTCAGCTAGACAAAGGATTAAGCTGATACCTGAAGGAAGGCCAAGGGGAGGAATTGAATAGAAATGTCACTGGAACCCTGTTAAACGTCACAAACCTGTCTTTCAACCTGTGTATAAAGTTCTTACTGCCTTTGCATTTTTAGTTTTATAAGAAAGTGCATTTTCTTTTCAGTTTAAGGCAATTTAAGTTGGAGTTTCTTTTACATGCAACTGAAGTATTCAAATGCAGGCAATTAATGAACTTGCAAAAGATCTGATTAGCAACACCTCAGGGATCTCTCAAAAACTAAATATTGACTATAAGAAATATATTATTAGAATATTTTATTTTGTTTTATGGTTTCACATCAATTCTATAATTTGTATTTTTAGTAAATATAATACCATATTTATAGTTATTTCATTTTTTATTAAACCATCATTTTGAAAATAAACAATGTTTTAGCTTTAAATGGAGGTTTATAATATTTATATTAGTCAAGGGACAACATTTCAAAAACAGTAACATCTGAAAATCTAAACACAGTAATAACTGTTTCAGAAATATCTCCATAAACTTTTTATAAAATATTCTACTCCCTGCCCATATACCTTCCTTTCCTACTTTAAAAAATCCTATTTGCATTCTGCTTAGCAAGTGGAAAGCTAGAAAGAATGTCTCTCCCATGCTCTAACAACCAGAAAAAGCCAAATAATCAACAAAAGTATAACTCTCTTTTTAAAAAATAACAGAGAGCTGAGGTTGCAAGGCAAAAAAAAAAAAAAAAGAAAGAAAGAAAAGAAAAAAAACCTCAGCTGAAACCTAAGGAAAGTCAGCTGCCTCCAAGGGAAAAAAAAAGGCATAAGCTGAGACAAAACATGGGAGGAAGAGGCACTGGGTACTACATGGTAAGAATCCATCTAAATATCACCTTAAAATTTCTTTAAAAAATGTAAATGTGAGCTATAATGTGATTATAAAGTCCTTTGGAGCCTTAGACTCAATGAGAGTTCACATCCATTCACAAACCTTATCAGTGACCTCATCAGGACCCTAGCAGAGATTCTAGCAGCAGCAAAGAAAGAAGAAAGGAGAGGAACAGCTATTGAAGGAAAAGCATGAAGCTCTGCCTCCATCACTCTGCCCCATCTCTACTATGAAAACAAAAGCTTCAGGCATTTGGGAAAAGATAACAAATCCCATTACCCTCAGGATACTAGCGGGGGAGGAGGGGGGAGCCACTGCAACTGGGGACTAAAATAAGGGAGCAAATAAAACTTCCATCCCTGGCATGAGGAGGAAAATGCCCTGTGTCCTGAGAACTAGAGATACCTTACCACTGAGGCAAAGTCAAAATCACTAAGAAAGCCCAAGAGGTCCTGAGACCCAGTCACAAACTGCCTGCATAAGACTGTTGAATCAGGACAGCAGAGAATGGCCCTGCAACTTCCAACTCCAGGCTAACAGGCATAAGAGAACAGCTAACAGCAGTCTTCTGCTGAAGAAAAGTACAAGAACATGGAAAAATAACCTCCCCAAGGCACAGACTCACAGGAAAAGCTTAATGCTGAGGGTATAATAGGAATAACTGAAGAAAACTTGCAACCTAGCTCTCACTCTAAGCACAAGATAATCACAGAGGAATCTGCAGTCAATGATAGACTGAGGGTAACCACAGGAAAACAAACAAACAAACAAACAAACAAAAAAACAAAGAAACAAAGAAAAAAAAAGAAAAACAAATTCACCTCAATCTAGCATGCCAAAAGTTGAAGAAGTGAACCTTATTACCAGACATAAATACTATTTACTGTATTGTTTTACTACATCTTTGCTAGGTACAAATTTTGAGAAACACAAAGAAGCAAGTGAAAACAACACACTGGTAAGAAGACAAAGCAATCAAATGAACTCCAAACCTGTGACCCATATGATTAAAATAATGACAACAGAAATAAACAGCACACTACAAATAATAATACCTTTGATGGGGTCATCACGGACTCAAAACAGCTTAGAAAAAAATAATGAACTTGATGATAGGTAGTTGCAATTACTCAAACTAAAACCTAGAGCAAAAGAGATTTAAAAAATTTACAGCAGAGTAGTCAGGAGCTGTGGAAGAATGGGAAACCATCAAAAATGCCTGTAATTAGAATTCCAAAAGGAGAAAGGAATGAGAATGGCGCAGAAGAAATACTTGTTCTTCAAAATCACAAAAGACATCAAAATACAAATATAAGAAACTCAGAAAACACTAAGCAGGGTAAGTTTTGTTTTCTTTTGTTTTGTTTTTTAAGATACCTAACACATTGTGGTCAAACTGAAGAACAAAATTGAAAATCTTGAAAGTGGTCACAGGAAAATGGCATATTCCATACAAGAATTATAGTAATCTTATATGAAATTATGCATAGCAGAAGACAATAGGGTGACATATATAAAGTATAAAAATATTTAAAACCCTGTTAACTCAAGATTCTATATCAGTGAGAACATCTTTCAAACAAATGAGAAACAAAGGTGAAGGAAACATGTTTGGGGAAACAAAGGCTGAGATAATTCATTGTCAGCAGGCCTGTGCTAAAAGATATGTTAACTCAATTTCTTCCTGTAGAAGAATTATAATATCAGATGGGAATTAGGGTCTAAATTCCGAAATAACAAGCTCTGAAAATGGCAAAAATTAAAAAAGATATTAAAAACCTTTTATTAATTACTTTAAAAGACACTTTGTTATCTAAAACAAAAACAGAATCAATGTATTGTAGGTTTTACAACATATATAAAATAAAATATATGAAGAGTAGCATAAAGTATTACAGAAAAGTGGAAATACCTTTAACACTACATGTGAAGTGGTATAAATATTTGAAGGCTGATTATGATAAATTAAAGTTGTGTACTGTTATTTCTAGGTAAATACTAAAAACGTTTTTAAACAATTATGATTAATAAGCCAGTAAGGGAGATAAAAAATGGAACCTAAAACAACAACAACAACAAAAACAAACCAAAAAAAAAACCCTCAATCCAAAAGAAAATGCAAAATATAAAAAAAAGAACAAATGGAACATAACAGAAAACTAGAAAAGTAGAAGATTTAAATCCCACCACAGTAATACTAGGTGGAACTTAAGTGGTCCAAACACCAGAATTAAAATATAGAGATTGTGAGACTGGATTAAACACACACACACACACACACACACACACACACAAAATTCTGGTATATACAATGTACAACAAACCAACTTTAAACTTAAAGATATAAATAACTTGAAAGCAAAATGATGGGGAAATTATACCATACAAACAATACTCAAAAGTAAGCTACGGAGGCTATTTCCAAACAAAGGAGCCAACAAAAGAAAGAAAAATTATCAGGATTAAGAGGGATATTACATAATATTAAAGAGATGAAGCAGACATTAATATACCAAATATGTATTCTTCTAATATCAAGTTTTAATATGCATGAAGCAAAAACTAATACAAGTAAAAGGAGGAATAATCAAATAATCATATCCACAATTATTTTTAGAAATTTCAGCAATCCTCTATGAGTAATCTAAGAAAGGCATAGATAGAAAAATTGGAGAAAAGATCAAACACCTGAATATTATCAATTTACATTATAGAATAATCTGCCCAATTTAGAAAAATGTGCAATGCATGCTCACTAAGATAAACTCCATTTGAATAATAAAACAGGCTTATTTTTTTAAAACTAGGAATATACAAGGGAATTAGACTAGAAACAACAAAAAGATATTTGGAAATTAAGCAATATACTTCTAAATAACCCATGGGTCAAGAAGAATCAATAAGAAAAATTAGAAAATATTTTTAATCAAATGAAAATGATAATACATAATTATCAAAAATTATAAGATTGCTGCTAAAGCAGAGATTAGAGAAAACTCCAGAACACTAAATCTTATTTTATAAAACAATATAGTTTTGAATCAATGATTTAAATCTCCATCTTAAGAAACAAGATAAAAAAGGGCAAAATAATCACAAACCAAGGAAAATGAGAAGAGCAAAAAAATTAGAAAAAAATAGAAAATAAATGAAAGCAAAAGATGGTTGTTTGAAAGATAAAGAAAATTGACAAACTTTTAACAATAGTGACAGAAAAATGAAAGGAGATACAAATTACTGATATCGAGAATGGGAGAAGAAGCATTAGTCACTATAGATATTACAGATATTACAAGAATATTAATTAATATTATGAAAAACATTGTGGCAAAAAATGAATACTTCATTAAAGTGGATAAATTCATTGAAATATTCAAACTATCTCAGCTCACTGAAGTAGAAATGGAAAACCTGGATTATCCTAATAATCTATTAAGGAAAATAATCTAGGGGCATCTGAGTGGCTCTATTGGTTAAGCATCTGACTCTTGATCTTGGCCCAAGTCATGATCTCAAGGTTCATGAATTCAAGCCCTGCATCAGGATGTGCACTGACAACTCCATTTTGCTTGGGATTCTCTCTCTTTCTCACTCCTCCCACACTCATGCTCACTCTCTAAGAAAGAAAGAAAGAAAGAGAGAAAGAAAGAAAGAAGAGAAAGAAAGAAAAGAAGGAAGGAAGAAAAGAAAGAAAGAAAGAAAGAAAGAAAGAAAGAAAGAAAGAAAGCAAGCAAGCAAGCAAGCAAGCAAGCAAGCAAGCAGACAAGAAAGAAAAAGAAAGGAAGGAAGGAAGGAGTTCAAAAATTGACCCACGTATATGTTTAATTGATTTTCAAACTAGGGTGCCAAGAGACACCAACAGGGAAAAGAAAGTTTTTTCAATAAATATTGTCTGAACATTGGATATCCATGTGGACAAAATGAACATTGACTCTTATCTGATATCACACACAAAAATTAACCGAAATGGATACAAAATCTAAATATAAAAATTAAAACTGGAAAAAAATTTGAAACTTTTGCATGCTTGAGTTGGCCAAATATTTCTTAGATAGGATGTGAATATCATAAAGTATAACAGAAAAACCTAGTAAGTAGGACTACAATGAACTCAAAATATTCTGCTTTTGAAAGATTTTTTTTTCAAGCCACAGAATGAAAAAAGATATTTGCAATATATATCCATTTAAGGAATCCTTGTAACTCGGTAAGAATATAAACAATTCTATTTTTAAAAAAAGGGCTAAGGATTTGAACAGATGTATAAACAAAGACCTACAAATGGTCAATATGCCCATGAAAAGATGCTCAATCAGGAGTCTTGAGGGAAATGCAAATTAAATCCCTAGTCAGATGTCACTACCTATCCATTAGAATAGCTAAAATTAAAAAGACTGACAATATTAAGTTTTGACAAGGATGTAAAGTCAACTGAAACTCTTATATATTAACAATGGAAATGCAAAATGGCACAGCTACATTAAAAAACTAGTGATTTCTAAAAATGTTAAAATCACCCCTCACATAATCTAGCAATTCTAGTCTTAAATACTTATCGAGGACTTGTATACAAACTATCACAGCACCTATATTTATACTCCAAAACTGGAGTGAACCCAAATACTAAATGAATGAATAAACAAAATGCAATATATTCTGACAATGAAAAGTAATTCAGTAATAAAAAGGAACAGATTACTATAAAACATGGATGATCTCAAAATCAGTATACTGAGTAAAAGAAATGTTACTGAATCCATATTGTCTTGTTAACTTTATGTAAAAATCTAAAAAATGGAAACAAATTATGCACAAATAAATAAATAAGTAAGCAGCTGGTTGTTTCCTGTGGCCAAGAAAAGAGACAAGGATGGACTTCGTAAGGGAACAATGAAATTTTTAGAAGTGACAGGATTCTTGTGTTTGTGGTTTCAGTTACATTTGTCACAACTCATCAAATTATACACTTTAAATGCATGCAATTTATTGTAAATCAATTATGCCTATATAAAGCTGATATTAAAGTAATTCTCAATAAACTTCTAAGAACAGATCTATACAGATCTATAGACTACATCATTGGAGACCATTTTACTTATACTCTGGAGTAACCTTAATGATGCCTGAAAAGCCTTTGAAAATTGACATCTCTTTCACATTCTAGGATCTCTTAATATTTTTTTTTTCTGTGTAATGATGTCTTAGATACAAACAAAGTGTTAAAGCCATCAAGATCAAGCTTATATTAGTCTCTTTTACCTTCTGAGTCCCAACTACAACAGACTTCTCATAAATGGGGAAATCCAAATATGAGTATTTTTGATGAAGAAATAGTGGATCCAATAAGACTGATGAGGGAGTATGAGGCAAGCTGAGGGCAAAGTGCAGGCCAGCAGCACTTCCTCTCCTCTCCTCCCCCAGGTGGGACATATATGATACTCCTTGGACACTCCTAGCAACTCAAAAATGGGAAACGACAAAAAACAAATGGTCAAACTGATAAGAATCTCCATTAGTTTACCAGAAAAAGGCAATCTCACCAATAGGCCAAAGTCCAGGAACTCCCTACTGTCTTTATGTTACTTCTTTGCTAGAGGGGAAAAACAATCTTAGCTTGACAGTATTAGGCCTCCAGTAAGTCTTTAGCATGTGAAAGTCTCTTTGGAAACTCCTTCCTGACTTTATCTCCCCCAACCTCCCACTCCATAGAGTGGTCACCCCCCACAAGCCCAGTGCAGCTCTTCCTACCCATGGGGTCCTATCCCCATGCTTTAATAAAATCACCTTTTTTAAAATTATAGTTTATTGTCAAGTTGCTTTCCATATAACACCCAGCGCTCATCCCAACAAGTGCCCTCCTCCATCCCCATCACCCATTTTCCCCCTACCCCACCCCACATCAACCCTCAGTTTGTTCTCACTATTTAAGAGTCTCTTATGGTTTGCCTCCCTCCCTCTCCCCCACTATTTTTTTTTCTACTTCCCCTCCCCTATGGTCTTCTGTTAAGTTTCTTCTGTTCCACATATAAGTGAAAGATATAGTATCTGTCTTTCTCTACCTGACTTATTTCACTTAGCATAATACCCTCAAGTTCCATCCATGTTGCTACAAATGGCCAGATTTCATTCTTTCTCATTGCCATGTAGTATTCCATTGTACAGATAAGCCATATCTTCTTGATCCATTCGTCAGTTGATGGGCACTTAGAACACATGGAAATCTTTCCATGATTTGGCTATTGCTGAAAGTGCTATAAACATTGGAGTACATGTGCCCCTATGCATCAGCACTCCTATATCCCTTGGGTAAATTCCTAGCAGTGTTATTGCTGAGTCATAAGGAAGTTCCATGTTAATTTTTTGAACCTCAACATTGTTTTCCAGAGCGGCTGCACCAGTTTACATTCCCACCAACAGTGTAGAAGGGTGCCTGTTTCTCCATGTCCTCACCAGCATCTGTAGTCTCCTGATTTGTTATTTTAGCCACTCTGACTGGTGTGAGGGGTAACTCAGTGTGGTTTTGATTTGTATTTCCCTGATGATGAGGGACGCTGAGCATCATTTCATGTGTCTGTTGGCCATCTGGATGCCCTCTTTGGAGAAGTGTCTGTTCATGTCTTCTGTCCATCTCTTCACTGGATTATTTGCTTTTCAGGTGTGGAGTTTGGTG
Organism: Crocuta crocuta; assembly: GCF_008692635.1. Classification (NCBI taxonomy): domain Eukaryota; kingdom Metazoa; phylum Chordata; class Mammalia; order Carnivora; family Hyaenidae; genus Crocuta; species Crocuta crocuta. The sequence continues at coordinate 3,807,951 of NW_027531285.1, read as the reverse complement.
AGTTCCTTATAGATTTTGGATACTAGCTCTTTATCTGATATGTCATTTGTAACTATCTTTTCCCGTTCCGTCAGTTGCCTATTAGTTTTGTTGATTATTCCTTTTGCAGTGCAGAAGCTTTTTATCTTGATGACATCACAATAGCTCACTTTTGCTTTTGATTCCCTTGTCTTTGGAGATGTGTCAAGTAAGAAACTGCTGTGGTTGAGGTCAAGAAGGTTGTTTCCTGCTCTCTCCTCTAGGGTTTTGATAGTTTCCTGTCTCATATTCAGGTCCTTCATCCATTTTGAGTTTATTTTTGTGTTAAAATCACCTTTGTGCACCAAAGATATCTTAAAGAATTCTTTCTTGGCCATCAGTTCTGGACCCTACAAATCCCACATCACCACAAAACTTCATCCAAATTATTCTTCTTAAACTAATCACGTTTATTTTCCCAAAGGAGACATAAAAACCAAAATCTTGTCTCTACATTGTTTTCTGGGTCTTTTAAGTTATTCCCATGGCATTTGTTTCTTGTTACATTGCTTGGAATATATATTTTATCTACAAATGCACTGCTTTTGAGAAGGAAAACCAGCAAGAGCATATAAAAAAAGGCCAGCCAGATGTCCAAGGCTGAATAACTCCCTTGCATGCTTTTGGCTTCTGTAATCTTGTTTGCCTCTTGCATCAGCCAACTGCCTGCACAGCACAACTGATAGCGCCCCCTCCCACCCCACCCCTACCCCCTATAATCCCCCATGTACCCAAGAGAAAGTTTCCAAGTACCCGGAAACTAACCAGGCATAAAGAAGGCCAGAGGATGGGCTCAAGGCTCTGCCTTTGGAGGTGACTCTGCTGGGTGGGCACCAGTGTGAAATAAACAGTCTTTTCTAATTCCCCTAGTGTGTGTCACTTGTCTCCTCCTGAGTGCCCAGTATTTGCTGTAATACTTTAAGAAATGAAACCAGCTACATTCATATAGCTTTCTGTCCACATTAACAGTTCTGTTCCAGCAACCTCTTCCTAAGAGTACCAATATGTATTTAGTGGTGTTTTAGGAACTTTCTAAAAGTACTCATTTGAACATAATAGATAGCTCACTCAACAGTCTCATGGATTGTCAGAGACTTATTTGGAAACTCTTCCCTCAAGATACTGGCCTCTTTGGGTCTGTCACTCAAAATATTATATCCTGAAACGTGTCCAACCCTAATCAAGCCCAAACATTGAAAAGAATCCCTTTAAGCCATGTCTCCAAAACCTAATAAATATCTTGCCTCTTCCCTCCTCTTTCTGAGAACTACTAAAACACTATCAAGATAGATATCTCTCTTTCTACAATAAGAAATAAAGTCATTTGTTTCAACGGGTTATTTTGGTAGTGTTTTCAAGGAGCAAGCATTTAACTGCTTATGAAATCAACATTGCCTAGAGATTTCTGGATACTCCATTCCTCATTCAAATCATGGAAAATGATTCAAGATGGTCTCAAAGAAGCTAATTCATCTAATCTCTGTATTTTCACCATACAGAGGTTATGGTGAATTATCTGTTTGAGGACTGTTTGTTCCTCAATTTCTCAGCTAAGTCTTTCAGTTACATTTCCCTGACATAATATAATGTCTGAATCTCTGAATGCTCAGAGCTTCATTATATTTAATTATATGAGTAATTATATTTATAATCACAATTGTAATTAATATTTCTATAACATTCTAACATTTTATTATAATTAGGGTACCTAATAATTTAAATTTTAAAAATGTAAATCACCAATAATATAAGTCACAAGTCCTATGTGGACAGTAACTATATCTTAGGGCCAAATTGTAGCAGGCCCTAATAACATACCATCCAGATATAGGCTATAATAACACTATGAGTAATCACTCTGTAGACTCCAGAAACCAGGGCATTTCTCAGAGGTTTAATAAGAGCTACTCCTTGCCTTGTCACTCAGCTTTCTCTGTAGTTCTTACTCACTTCATGGTGGGTATGTTACAGATTTTCGTACATAAGTGGTAAACCTCTGCCTTCTTCTCTGTCATCCATCTGTACTGTCTTTCAGAAATGTCTTAAAGTTGCTGCACGTGCAATTATCCTGATTTATATCACTGATTTGTGTATTGTTCTTTAGAATTGTTCGTGGAAATTTGAAAGACAGAAGCTAGACTCATAGGCTAAAGAAGTCTCTCTCAGAGAGCTTTTAAAGCCAAAAGTAACAAAATAAGCAGAAAAATATTCTAAAATCCTCATGTTCAAAAGGAAGAAATACAAAGGCATATGACTATATTATATATTTTTACCTCACTAATAATTGAAGAAGTACAAATAAATGCAATTTTTTTTTTATCACTGGATAGGTATTTTAAATGACTATTTTTATGACATTTTAAATAACTTTAAATGCCTACTAGGCACCAGAGAGTGTTCTAAACAAATATTAACTTGTTTAATTCTCATAAAGTCCCTAAGAGATAGATACTACTATTATTCCCATATACAGATGAACAAACTGAGACATACAGAAGTTATGTACTTTTCCCAAACACCTAAAGTAATTGGAAGAGCCAAGATGCATGCTCTTAGTCACTAAAGTATATTGATATTCAATCCCTTGTGCTGAAAGAAAAGAAACCAAACTTCCACAGATAACTCCCAGAAAATGGAAATTGGGGAAACATTTCATAGTTCATTTTATGAGACCAGTATAACCTTGAATATAAAGCTTAACAAGGACATTACAAAGAAAAGAAAAGTAAGGGTGCTTGGTGGCTCAGTTGGTTAAGTGTCTGACTTTCACTCAGATTATGAGTTTACTGTTTGTGGCTCTGAGCCCCACATATGGCCCTGTGCTGACAGCTCACCTTGGAGCCTGCTTTGAATTCTGTGTCTCCAACTCTCCCTATCCCTGCCCTGCTGGTGCTCAGTCTCTCTCTCTCTCTCTCAAAAATAAAATAAACATACAAAAAAAAATTTTTAAAGAAAAGAAAAGAAAAACACCAAATATACTCATGAAAATGAATTAATTTTTTTAAAAATAAAATATTAGTAAATTTCACCCAGCAATAATAAGGATAACACATAAGACCAACCTGGGTTTATAACAAGAATCAATGATGTATAACCTTCAAAAGCCTAAAAATGCAATTCACCATCAATAGAATAAAAGACAAAGAAATTCATATGATAAACTTAATAGATGTAAGAAAAAGACTTCAATAAAATTCAACGATCTTAACAAAAGACATTAGGAAATCAGGTATCCGAGAGAACACCTTTATTATGATAAGGGAAACATATCAATTTTAAAATAAAACATCCATCATACATAAAGCATTGCCTCTGATACTCTCATCACAATAAAGTATGATGACAGTTGTCATCATTCCTGGTGATAGTTACTATAGGTCCAGAGTAATATGTCAAGGCAAAGAAATAAAGACCATATAAATAGGAAATAGAGAAAAATGTTACTTGCAAATGGTATAATTATGCATGTAAAAAATCTTAAAGAATCCAAAGAAAATTTAATAGAAATACTGTGTTAACATTGCCAGATACAGGTCAATATAAAAATCAATTGCATTTCTAGATCTCAAATTAAAAAATTTAAAGACCTTATGCACAACAATATTAAAAATAACAAATAGATTTAAACAAAATAAATCTAATAAATTCAATATAGAAAAAATAAAGCATTATCGAGAGAAATTAGAAGCAGCCTACCTAATGGAGAGACCAATTATGTTCATAAAGGGAGGCTAAATACAATGAAGTTGCAATTTCATCCCCAAATAAATCTAGATTGGATGAAATGACAAACGTTTTCAGATGGATTATAGGTGTAAATGTGAAAGACAAATCATAAACTTTAAAGAGTAACAACAAGAGGCACCTGGGTAGCTCAGTCAGTTAAGCATCTGACTTTGGCTCAGGCCATGATCTCACGGTTGGCGGGTTCCAGCCTCATTGGGCTCTGTGCGGATAACTTGGAGCCTAGAGCCTGCCTAATATCCTGTGTCTCCCCCTCTCACTGCTCCTCCCCTGTTCATGCTCTCTCTCTCTCTCTCTCTTTCTCAAAAATGAATAAACATTAAAAGAAAAAAAATAATAAAATAAATAAAAGGTAACAATGAATGTTTTCCCTAGCCTCTGGTAAAGTAAGATTTCTTAAACAGGGCACAAAAATTTCTAACCAGGAAAAGGTTGATACATTAGACTATATTAAAATTAAAAAGGTTGCTCATTAAGTGATAACATTAAGAGACTGAAAAGTAAAGCTGCACAGTGGGAGAAGATATTTGCAATACATATAACCAAGAATGGGGTTATAGCCTCAATAATAAAAGGACAATCTAATCTTTTAAATGGGCAAAATATTTGAACAGAGATTTCATTAAATATCCTATTTGAATAGTCAATAAACAAATGAAAAGGTGCTCAAACTCACGGATTATCAGAGAAAGCCATACTAAACAAACAATGAGCTACATCTACATCCACCAGAATGGTTAAATCTAAAGACTGAGCAATAGCAAGTTTTGGTGAGGGTGTGGTTTACTGGAAACATGCACATGCACACTGGAACACACACACACACACACACACACAGAGCAGTTAGGAGCCAAACTGGTTATAAAATTTTGGAAAATTGGATGGCAATATCTACCAAAGTTAAAATGTCACTTGCATTATGATCTAAGTATTTTGCTCTTGAACATATATCCAAAAGAACTTCCTGT